>NC_090286.1:2480000-2790000 GCF_037392515.1 Haliotis asinina | reverse complement strand
ATGGGAGGTCAGGATAAATAGTGAGAAAGAGTAGTAATCTGCAGTCAGCCAGAATCACCACTGTGTTCGCCTGCATGGTTCAACTTTCGTATGGGACTGCATCTCACGCTGGCTGGCGTAAATTTTTATAATCATTATTACTTTTGTATTTATTGATTGAGTAGATGTAGCAAGAAATTGTTTAACTGATCTAGTATTTCTAGATATATGTGTACATTGTAACATTATATAGCCATGAAGCCATCCAAAATTTGAATGTTACCGTTACACAAAAACTGTTTCACTTTCATAAATGTAAACCGGAGTAAAGTGTAAAATATAAGACATTGACACATGTCTTAACTCATTAAGCCCGAGAGCCACTTCACTGCTCAACACCTGGAACCCCGTGCTGATTGCCTGGCTGGCTGTGGCGAGACTAATTAGGGCTAATCACGCCTCATATCCCTGGCTGGTTTCGTAGATTACAGGAAACTGTCTCGTCAAGCGAACAAGTCCTGATTGTTTAATTGCTTAATTGCGTTGTAAAGGTATATGTTGCAAGAAAGCAGGAGTGAATACATGTCATATATGTAACGTTTTACGTATTTTTATTACACTTTCTCTTGTAGACTTTTGGTGGCGTGTGTATTTTCTTAACACATGTTTGTAGTCTTTGTACGTAAGACACACTTAAACAAATAGTCCCTCTCACATCATTGTGTGAGGTTAAATTGTTCAAAACATCTATGTCAGTGGCAGTAGCGACAAATTTACGCACATGCCTAATAATCTATGAAAGAAGCGTGTTCGCTGATACATTGCTAGTGTTTACTGAATATTTTAAGGTAAGTACTAATAAGCTAATGTGTGACTTACATGGAACAGATTCACAGTTTGTCACTTTGGTTCATCTAGATTTAACACAGAAAATATACGTTATCACACGAACATACATGTATGCATATTGTATAATGCTATTCCCGAATAGAACGTTTTGTATCTCAACTGTTCAATATAGTGGCTGATTTCTTTTCTATAACCGATCGTATCATGAGATACCTGTCACAGAGGAAATGACAGGTGATGGGGTGTGGGCTAAATTTCTGAAGAGCACATTCAGTCACAAGACAGCTTGGATACAGATTGACTATTGGTTTGATGTTTGACCAATCGATATGCTGGATTTCGGTTTTATCAACTCTAGCTATCATGAAAAAGTTTGTGTATCGTGATCATACATAATCGTAAGGATGCCTGAAATGTACACGTAGAACTAACAAGCACTTTGAAGAGTTTATTTTTCTTTAAAGCGCTCAAATCACTACAATCCAATTGTTTTTACCCCGGATAACCCAATCCAACCATTGAGTAGGGATAGTTTTTATTTGCATATGCATTTTGCGCACACTACTGGTACATCAAACATAATGGCTTGCTGAACATTTCAATATAATCTGCACATTGTTACGAATAAATATCACAATTCAAGTACATGTATTATAGAATTAAAATAAGTTACACGATACTGATTTATTGTGATGTATACACTTGCAGTTGAATCTCCCCAAATATTTATGAAGATGGGCATACTTATATTTCTTTTTAAAGCAAACAAATTTCAGAAGATTGACAATGGACTCCTCAAAATGAATGAATGAATGAATGATTCAATTTAGAAGAAGGTTTTGTAACCTTGTCACCGTTAATTCAATCAATGTGCAAACAGAGTATCTTAGTATTCACTCGAGTGACGAGTAACAAACACTTACCTCCTGTAACAACATCTCATAATCCCCTTTCTTGCAGACGTGTTCATTTGCCTGCATAAGCCCCCGTTATTGCAAGCAATTGTTATCAAAACACATTAATAGTTCTTCTGATTAACACAGAAAGTAACCTCTCTCGTAAGAAAAACTAATCTTTGATCATAACTGCTAAATTGAATGAAATAATAGGTACAATACGAATTTAAAATTTAGAACCCACAATATGCGGCTCTCGCTGAATGAGGGTTGCTTTTTATCACCCCCAATATGCGTCTCTCGCTGAATAAGAGGTGCTTTTTGTAACTCCCAATAAGCGGCTCTCGCTGTGAGAAGCTAATTAATTTGCCCCACATATGCGTCTCTCGGCCTTAATGAGTTAATGAGTAACTGTAGTTAGTTATATTGTATTGTAGTGTCCCGGAACTGGCGGTTATCCTTAAAGCAAGGAGAGGGGAATTATCTCTGCCTGTAAGGAGACAGACAAGAATTTTCACTATTGTATAAGGAGCATGTATCTCCGAGTAATGTGAGATGTGGATGGCACAGCCATCAACCATTACACAAGCCCTGTAGACTGTGTGAGGGAAACCAGCGCCGGAGTGTGAGGGATACCACACAAATACAATTGACGTCATCAAGTGGAACCAAAGTGCACTGACATTGTGATTACATTATCATGAGAAAGTGTTCTCTCTGAGTGGCAAATTCCTTTGTTGTTACTTAGTTCAATTGTTTAGTTTCCAATTGGGATTATATGTAATCATTACCTATATTAGTGAGGGTATTAGGATTTTAGTGTAGTTAGTAGTAGTAGTGTTATTATAACTTTAGCAATATAAGTGGTAGACAGAACTGTATATGTAGCTAGGTTAGGTAGTTAGATTAGTTAGTTGTATTTGCACGTGTAGAATTAGTTTAGTATAGGTATTGGGGTTTCTTATATCTTAGAAAATAAATGAAAGTTTTGAAAAAAAAAAATGTTCTTGTGTTGTGGTTACTTTGGTATGTGACACACGAATCAGGTGTTTTATAAACCCACAAGGTCTGACACAGGTTGGCAAAGTTGAACTCTATGCCCCGACTTCGAAATGGTCATCCATGAACGATCTTTTCTTTCGCATCACGGCATGTGTTTGTGTGCTACTGGCGACTGGGATGATTGGTAAGTCTGTGGGAGACGTTTTAACAACTGTGTTTGCCTTCTCGAGTCAGTATTTTTCATCATTACCATCTGCCGCAAAGTCAAGGGATTGTTTATATCACGAAAATAGAAGTCAAATGTTCACTGAACTTTACTACTACACAGACGGCTTGCCACATTTTTTTTCGGGAAGCGCACATAAAATGACCACTGGTCTCTGTTCCAACTTGATAAACTCTGATGTTATTTACCTGGTTTCTGTTGTTCAAGTTAAGTTGTTTCTTACATGTTCTGGTGTGGAACAAAATCCTGGGCCCGACACACGTACTCAGAAGTAATTGAAGCTATCTGGAGCAAGTTCATCGAAAAGTTCACAGGAGTTTAATGCCCTTATGGATCAGTTTAAGCATCTCAAAAACAAAGTTGATGGTGTTAAACAGGACTTAGCAGATAAATTCCAACTTTTGTCAGATTCAGCAGACTCTAGTCTTGAAGTACTTTCACGCAAATGCCAAAATCTTGAAGAGGAAAGTTTACTTCTTAAACAGAATTTGTCTAAACTTGACTCCATAGAAGATCTGAGCAGGCATAATAATTTGTTATTTCATAGTATTCAGAAGACTAAAGGAAATGAAAGTTGGCAAGACGGTGAAAACTGTGTCCGAGATATAATGCAATTAAAAATGGAAATTGATGATACAGGCATCTTTACTGAGCGAGCTTACAGAGTCATTCGGGGAAAATCTATTATCATCAAATTTCTCAGTTATTGTGATTGGGAACTTCTTATGAGCAAGGCAAGGTCATTGAGAGATTCTGGAATCGGTCTGTCTGAAGATTTTTCAGTGGCAGTCAGGTCTAAAAGAAGCTAATGTCAGTTATGGATGATGAGCTAAGGAAGAAGAGGAAAAGTCGTTTGCAGTTTGACAAGCTCATGTTTGAAGATGGTGACGTTCTACCATGGAACCTGGAGATGGACATGGCTGTATACATCAGTTGACGTAAAGATGACCAGACGAACAAAGAGAGAACATAGGGGCGTGGCAGGACCCCTAGGGAACGAGTTGAATCTCTGTTAAATTGGAACATTCATGGACTTCATATGAAACTCAATGATGGCGAATTTATTAAGTTTTGTCTTTTACATGTTACTAGCTTTTCAGAAATATGGAGTAACTGCGATAAACATGATATTGATAATGCTCTCCCAAATTATAATTGTTATTCAAATTTCAGGACTTTTAATAATCAAGGAGGTGTTGAAGTGTTAGTACGAAAGAGGCTCAGTATTAGCATTGTTGAAGTATATCTGAGTTATAGTGACTGTATCTTCATTGTACTTGATAAATTATTCTCCGGTTTACGTTGGGAACTTATTCTGGGATTTGTGTACGTGCACCCTGAGAACTCTTCAGTGGCTAGTGATAGATGTGACTTTAAGTGTATACAATATATAGATAAAGCTTTCATTGAACTTTGATCAAAACATAATGACTGTCACATTCTCTTGAGTGGCGACTTTAACTCACATAATGGGCAGCTGATGGATTATGCTATAAGAGAATCCAGTGAACATATTTTGGAGCTGAACGATGTTAATGACGTCATTTATGACTTCGATGTACCACGTTCATCATGTAACAAGCAGTGATCGAAATAACTGCCTGCCCGACTTCCCGTGACCGGTAAATATTGAGTTGGGCTGCCTGGAATTTCTCTCCACCAGCCCGACTGTCTGGTTGAACTTTTTAAGGTTGACCTGCATTCAGTTCACTCTCAGGACGACCATTCCATTTTAATTGTAATGTCATATTTTGATTTAAGAAAGATGAATGGAAGCTACGAGCATCTTCCATAAGTATACATTTACACCTCTTCAGCCAGTGAAGATAGTAAAACTGGCTGGCTTAGTAAGCTACGCTATGACTAGATATCTGTAGAAACATGGTTCAATAAGAACCAATGGAGTCTGATCACTTCCCAGTTATATGTGAACTGAAATTTATTGATTATCAATTTGATTCACCATACACCTCACCAATATCTAGATTAGTGTGGCGCCCAACACTCGCTGATGCTTTTCATCGGACACTACAGAATGAGTTGAGCGATATTCCAATGGATGACTTTACTAACACTGCATGTGAAAACACCTTACACCTGACAGAGTGTATTGTAATGGCAGCCCAGAGCTGTGGTATGACATTTAGTAGTAACAGTAACATTGTCAGGAGTTCTGCAAGTGCTGCTTGGTTTGATAGGGACTGTGAAAAACTAAAACGTGACAAATATGTTCTTGATAGATTTAGACTAACTGGCGATTTTGGACTTCTGACCATGTTTCATACCGCAAGAAAGAAATTTCGCAAATTATGTCGCCATAAAAAAGAACTCTATTATTCCATTGTCACTAGTGACATGCTCTGCAATGTAACAGTACAAACACTAAATCATTTTGGTCTTATGTAAAAAGTTTTCACAAGAACTCTATGTATGTGTCGCCTGCCATTAAATGCTCATCATGGGTTGTTTATTTCCAATCTGTTCTTAATATACAAGATGACGTTGTTGATAACGAATTCATGACTTTTGTGAAAGAATATATTACTTGTCAAGGTACCATGTCTGCTAATTGTGGTGCTTGTAATGATGATGAATTTAGTAATCTGTTAAATACAGATTTCATCCAAGGGGAACTTGATCGAGCTGTATATGATCTTAAGCTGAGGAAATGTTCAGGTCCTGATGGCGTTAGGGTGTTCACAGCTGGTATTGTTCTTGTTTTTCCAGCTGTGAACACCCTAACCAGCTGTGAACACCCTAACCCGAGAGGATGCATCTACCAGATGCATCTACCAGATCCCTTGCAACTGTGGCGACCTATACATTGGAGAAACGCTGAGACCAATCAACACCAGAATGAAGGAACACCAGACCTCTGTCAGCAAACTCGACCAGAAATCGGCCATCTCTGAACACATTCTCAAGAACCCTGGACATTCAATCCGATGGGAGGACACTAGGATACTATCTACCAACAACAACAACTGGCGCCAAAGGAAACTGCAAGAAGCCATCGAGATCCGGAGACAGAAACCAGCAATCAACCGTGACCAAGGAGTGTACCTACCAAGTGCCTGGGACTTATTGATAAATTAATCTCATCTATCTGTGTACATTCTATCTATGTAATTCATGTATAGCCAATCTACCCGTGTACATCCTTATCTACTCGTGTTTGTACATCATCAACCCCCATGTAAACATGCCCATCAACCCTCATGTAGTCATGTACATCATCACTTAATCCCCAATCATGTGTTATGTAAACATCCTTATCCCCAATCATGTACCTCGTCCTTAATCCCCTACCTGTGTTATGTAAACATATCCCATCATCTGTAATGTATTACCATTGGCTTCTATCATTGTTATCATAACTGTCGGGTTCCAATCAGCGCTTGTTTATACTGGCTTCCAGCTTTCGTTAAGTCATTCCACTTGTTTCTTTGTTATTGTTTTACCTGTACATATAAATATAGCTCTGTACCCCACTCTCAATCACCTGATGAAGGAGTAAGCATTAACTCCCAAACGTTGTGTTCTCATATAAAGAAGTTGATATCCATAAAATCTTCATCCTTATGCACTTCACTTTTAAATGCCCTTCAAAGACCTGTTTACTTCAATTCTTAACAACCGTTTGAAAGATTTTGTTGATTTTATGAATATGTATCCTGAGAGTCAAGGCGGATTTTGGAAAGCGTATTCAACCGTGGATAACATGTTTACTTTGCAAAGTATTATTCAAAAGTATTTGTCAAAGTCTAGAGGTCGCTTTTATTGTTCATATGCAGATTCCCATAAGGCTTTTGATTCTGTCAACAGAGATTTGTATCATGTTTTATTATCTCACAATATTCACGATCACATGTTTAATATTATAAGAGATATACATAACAAGGGCCTGTGTTAAAGTGTCTCAGACATCCGTTACTGATTATTTTGATTCATTTAGTGGGGTTAGACAGGGTTGTATTTTAGGTCCTTTGCTGTCCTCATAATTTGTAAATCAGCTTCATTTTCAGTCTATATTCAGACAGTGCTATTGGGTAATTTGTTGATTAAATTTTGCCATTGATAGGGACTGACTGTTAATTTTGACAAGACAGAAGTTACAGTGTTCAGAAATGGAAAAACGAAGCTTGGTTGTTTAAGGATCAAAGGTTGAAGGTTTCAACCTATAATAATTACTTGGGTTTACTATTTTACAGTAGGCTTTCATGGTCAAAGGCTGTCCATAATTTGGTTAATAAAGCAAACAATGCCGTATGTTCAATTAAACTTCTTACTTTTAAACTTAAGAATATCTCTCCGGTAGTTACGTTCAAAATGTTTGATGTACAGATTAAACCAATCATATTATATGCTTCTGAAATTTGGGGGTATCAAAAATGGTCATCAGTTGGATTTAAAGATGTGTTTTTATACAATTTAAGGAAAGGATAAGGAAGTATCATGCGCAGTCAATCATGGCTGATGTACATGTATATTAAACATCACATTTATACACTAAACTTAAAACTGTTTTCTGTTCAGAAAGTTACCTTGTAAACATAAAATCAAAAGAAGCCAGGTGCAGGATTACGTTGCTTAGACGTGGTGAATTACCTATCTATAAGACTACTGGTCGATATGATGGTATTCCGCGTCAGTTTCGCTTTTGTCATTTATGTCATTCAGATTATATAGAAGATGAATTTCACTTCCTCTATAAATGTCCTTTGTATAATGATATAAGAGTTAAACACTTTGATAATATCCCTTTGTACATAACTGAAGACATCATGATCTATAATCGCCAAAGTAAAAGTCAGTCTGTTTTGTTGTCAATTTCAAATTTTGTGAAAGAAACCTTAAACATTCAAAATAGATCTGTGACATAATTGTAAGCATGCAACTCTAAGCATTATTTTGTGTATATTATTCTGTACGTGGGCCAGCGGCCTTATTACTGAATAAAGGAATTGAATTGAAGGTATGTCAGGAGCTACTGATATTGGGCTTGAGTTTCAGATTCACCCATAACATGCCACTTGACTTGTCAGCAATATACTGCTGGCTGAAAGAAATGCAGCCTTTCAGCACTTTTCTCCACACACAGGAAAGTGTGACACTCTATGATGTCACTGATAAATTCCTCTAAACAACCTAAACCCTTCTCATTCTCTTAATTTGCATAATTCATCAGATATAAGATAATGATTTCCATGCAGACAAAGAGATGCAGAATGGGATCATACCTTCCAGACTGGGTCGTCCTTTTCGTGAAAACGAATACGGTACAGTTTCTCTCTATACGGCCGGTTATGACTCCAGAACAAGGTGTAACTAGATTTTGTTACACTGATGTTGATTATGTTCACTGGATCAGGTTTAACTGCAAAACAGAGTATCCACACAAATCAAGTTATCAAAGCAATGTCATTTGTGATTTCTTCCCACCAATCTTCAGACATATAAAATTGTGGGGGCGGACAAAATGCCAACCAAGAAAGTCCAATAGGACAAAATTTCTTTAGACAAAATCCCCCACCAAACTGACCAACATGGGGATTTTGTCTGGTTGGGATTTTGTGCTCTGGTGAAATGAAGGTTCATGAAATCCAACCAAAGATATGCTACAGTTAGCTTTAGGAGGTGGTCTAAGAATTCTGAATTACTGAATCAGCAGCTTTCATTCATAAGAAATGACCTTGACCTAGTTGTCCCAAATATTTCTGCTCCAATATGTTACGTTCACAAAGTTACCCTGATTCACCCTTGGCAGTCTTATCTGATTTTCATTCAGATATTGTGTAAAATTGAAATAACATATCTCTTTCAAGAGATTGTCAATTCCATACTAAGGTAGAATATCAGTGGTTAACTAAAACATACAATGGAACATCCAGCAAGATTCTTACCAAGATCATTACATTCTGAGGACACTGGTCCACCCATTACGAAATCATTAGTTCTCTTGTTCCTCACACGGACTGCATATGAAATTTTCAGAAAGTTGTATCTTGAAAAGTAGCACATTGTCTTGGTCTGGTTTGGGCATGTACCTCCACTGTTGATATGAAAAAGGGAACCTCGTCATGATATTCAAGCCACATATCTACGTGTCATCACTGCAACTAATGCAACATTTTGGTGTAAATTCTAACATCATCATGAAGGGAGTCAAAAAGCTTATCCATAAATACATTGTTCCTCTTCATCATACAAGCCTGTAAATGCCAGTTAAGACATGCAATACAATATGTTACAACACAATACAAAGCAATATAATACATACTTCATTAATTTCATAATCCAAATCTTCTAGGTGTTAATATATTTCAATCTATCACCATGCTTGCAGGTACTAATGAATACGGTATCATGAAAACTGTGATGAAAATATTATGAGGAAAAATTTGTCCTGACTGAGACTATCCACTATCCTTGGTCATAGCTGAATTTCTCTAGAGGTAAAGGTGACCTTTTACATAATGTCTTACCATAGTCATCTGTACATTCATACACATCACAATGTTATTTTACTTCAAACAGTAATAAATAACAAACATTTTTTATTAATTTGTATCAAATGAAGATCTGAAATGACATGTTTTTAGCGGGTAGACAATAAGTGAGAGGTAGGTACTGAATGATTAGCCAGGCATTCATCATGGAAGGGGATTCATGCACACATATTTGATACAATCTCGGGGAAGCTATGTATAGTGTTAGTATACCTGAATACATAATAATTTTGAATATTAGTAGGTGTGGCACCATTCAGAGACAGAATTAGTTGGACATGTGACCTTCCATTACTTGGTGTGCAGATATCAGACAAAATCTTGTGAATGATCTGACTGAAGGGTGTAACTGAATGGTCTGTCTGAAGGATGTGACTGAATGGTCTGTCTGAAGGGTGTAACTGAATGGTCTGTCTGAAGGGTGTGATTGAATGGTCTGTCTGAAGGGTGTGATTGAATGGTCTGACTGAAGGGTGTGATTGAATGGTCTGTCTGAAGGGTGTGATTGAATGGTCTGTCTGGAGGGTGTGACTGAATGATCTGAGTGAAGGGTGCAACTGAATGATCTGACTGAAGGGTGTGATTGAATGGTCTGTCTGAAGGGTGTGATTGAAAGGTCTGTCTGTCGGGTGTAACTGAATGGTCTGACTGAAGGGTGTGACTGAATGGTCTGTCTGAAGGATGTGACTGAATGGTCTGTCTGAAGGGTGTAACTGAATGGTCTGTCTGAAGGGTGTGATTGAATGGTCTGTCTGAAGGGTGTGATTGAATAGTCTGTCTGGAGGGTGTGACTGAATGATCTGAGTGAAGGGTGTGATTGAATGATCTGACTGAAGGGTGTGATTGAATGGTCTGTCTGAAGGGTGTGATTGAAAGGTCTGTCTGTCGGGTGTAACTGAATGGTCTGACTGAAGGGTGTGACTGAATGGTCTGTCTGAAGGGTGTGATTGAATGGTCTGTCTGAAGGGTGTGATTGAATGGTCTGACTGAAGGGTGTGATTGAATGGTCTGTCTGCAGGGTGTGATTGAATGGTCTGTCTGGAGGGTGTGACTGAATGATCTGAGTGAAGGGTGCAACTCAATGATCTGACTGAAGGGTGTGATTGAATGGTCTGTCTGAAGGGTGTGATTGAATGATCTGTCTGGAGGGTGTGATTGAATGATCTGAGTGAAGGGTGTAACTGAATGATCTGACTGAAGGATGTAACTGAAGGGTGTGATCGAATGATCTGACTGAAGGGTGTAACTGAGTGGTATGATGGAAGGGTGTAGCTGAATGGTCTGACTAAAAGGCGTGACTGAAGGGTGTGATTGGAGGGTGTGCTTGAACGGTCTGACTGAAGGATGTGATTGTGTGGTCTAGTTGAAAGGCATGACTTAGGGTCTGTTTGAGTGGTCTAGGTGAAGGTTGGTGTGTATGAGTGTGATTGAGTGGTCTGGCTGATGGGTGTGTATGATGGTTCTAACTAAAGTGCGACTGCATGGTCTAACTGATAGGTCTAATTCTACTTTTATTCCAATCACCACACCAAGCTCTGACAATTACATCTGCAAACCAACTAATAAACACATGGCCAAAGAGGGTGAAGGAAGATTCCAGTTGGAAGGAAAGAATGAAGACACTGAATTAGTGGGAAAATTGAGTCAGAGTAGGGTTTGACTCCACTGTCGGCTCAACCTTAAAACAGACAACTTTATGTCATTATATTCCTGTCATGCAGAGAGATTGTGTTGTAAATACAAAGAACATTACCCAATGAGATCTGTGGCATTATCACTGAAAAGTTAGTGTTGAAAATACAAACACACTGTTTAAGACTAGGTCAAGGTTGCTTGGTATTTGGTATTTTCTACAGAGACTGGTATTGCGTTATTGTTACCAATGTTGTCAAAATGATGGTGATAGACTGCCACCTCTAGCTGGTAAAACATACTACGAGTAAGTGACATGGTATGTTGTGTGTGAAGTGTGTTGTCCTTACTGGCTTGTGAAGTACTGTAAAAACTACCCTGGTCTTCTTCACTTAGTGAAACATTGTCAACACTGTCTCAATGGCTTTGTCATCTATACCCATTGTTTTATTGTCTTGTAGGGAAGGTTATAGTCAACATGCATTGTCTCATGGTGAAGGGTACTGTCTAAACTCCTCATCTCTTAGGTGAAGGGTACTGTCTAAACTCATTGTCTCTTAGGTGAAGGGTACTGTCTAAAGTCATTGTCTCTCAGGTGAAGGGTACTGTCTAAACTCACTGTCTCTTGGTGAAGGGTACTGTCTAGACTTATCATCTCGTGGAGGTTACTGTCCAAACGCATGGTCTCTTGGTGAAGGGTACTGTCTGAGCTCATTGTCTCTTGATGAAGGATACTGTCTACACTCATTATTTCTTGGTGAAGGGTACTATTTAAACTCATTGTCTCTTGGTGAAGAGTACTGTCTAAACTCATTGTCTCTTGGCGAAGGGTACTGTCTAAACTCATCATTTCTTGGTGAAGGGTACTGCTAATACTCATTATCTCATGAAAGGTATTGTCAATACTCTTTGTTTCATGGTGAAGCGTATTGTCAATGCTCATTGTCCCAAGTTATTCTGTACTTTCGTCTTTTCTGACAAGCTTCAGTACAGGTTGCCCAGTATGCTCTTTACCAATATCAATCTGCTGACTATCTACATGACGCAAAGTTCCAAAGTTCTGTGTTCTCCTAGTGAGCGAGACAGTGACTGTAGACCACCTGTATGATGGAGTCCTGCATGCCAACAACTTCAGTCATCATTCATGTATTATCCAGACAAACACCAGGGACAGCGGGCCCATTCAATCTCAGCAGTAGGAAACATTTAACTAATGCATGTGGGACCATTGTGACATTTTGTTCATGTGAATCGTCATGTAGATCAATTGTGGTCAAACCACATCAGTGTCGAACTTGGGTCTCTGGCATGATGAGTCAATGCTTTAACCGCTGGGCTACCCACACGTTTGCTCTGTACATGGCAACATTTCTTCTTGAGGCTGGTGGAGTCCAACCATTGATTATTAAAACGAGCACCTATCAACACTATCAGAACAGGATCACCAACAATCAACCAGGTGGTAACAACTAACTCATCTACAGGCCTCGTGAGTTCTGTCCTGGGCAAACAACCACGTCCTAACAACCACCTCATGTACTGGCCTCTTGTCTCCAACATATGTCCAGTTTTGTCCTGGACAATAAATTCATATGATTGTGTTAACTGTTTTGGAAAAGTATATTTAATGCTCACCTGTTCCAAACAGGCAAATCTTACATAATACATACCTTCTTCTCGTTCTGAACAGATATGTAACTTCAACATTGGAATCATTGACATAGCGTACACCAAGGTCCCAGGTACAGGTCAGAGGAGAGTCCCAGTTGTTCTTCACACAAGTAATGTTCTCCACCAGCTCTGGTTTATCTGGAACAGTGATAATCATTGAGTAATGTCCTCCAATGGCTCTGGTTTATATGGAACAGTGATAATCATTGAGTAATGTCCTCCACCAGCTCTGGTTTATCTGGAACAGTGATAATCATTGAGTAATGTCCTCCACAGGGTCTGGTTTATCTGGAACAGTGATAATCATTGAGTAATGTCCTCCACAGGGTCTGGTTTATCTGGAAAAGTGACAATCATTGAGTAATGTCCTCCACAGGGTCTGGTTTATCTGGAACAGTGATAATCATTGAGAAATATAACAACCAGTTGAGGGGTAATCTGGCACAGTGATAATCATTGAGTGATGTTCACAACTGACTCTGGGTAATCCCGGTGTATGAAATAGCGTCTGCCCAGCGGCCCACTGCTTGCTACTTACATGGCGGGCTTACAACTTTATTTCATAGCCAGTCCTATGCAGCAATCCATTTTCCAAGGGTATATATTTGACCATGTCATTGACTATGGGAAATACTTTGAAAATAGTTTACAATTGTGGTAACTAGATGTTGTCTGTATAGTTCATGATCAATCACACTATAACTTCCACTGATCAACCTACCCATTCATCCACACTAAATGTGACTGGTCTAGAGAATGCCTTCAGCCACTGAATAATGCCATTCTTTTCTGATGGCAGTGACACTAAATGAATTAACAGTGACCACCAAATCATGGTTTTATTGAATTTGCTTTTGCACATATATCGGTTTACCTCAATACAAGTATTTCATTAATTACTTTCTTTTAACACCGTATCTCAATTTCCTATATTTAATACAGGGCTGGTTACATTTTAACAGGGAATGCAACATGTTGTAGTTATCAGCCCTGTGGGCTTCCTGTCTTTTTGAAGGATTTTCATACACTGGAAATCTGGAATAGGGATCCATCTTGCCCTGGATCATATGTTATCAAAGACCCAACTTGTCCTGTATGATATGCTATCATAGACCAATCTTGCCCTGGATGGTATACTATCAGAGACCCATCTAGCCATAGATGGTATATTATCAGAAACCAATTTTGTCCTGGATAGTGTGTTATCAGAAAAATATTCTGCCCTTGATGCATTTTATCAGAGACCAATCTTGCCCTTGATGCATGTTATCAGAAACCAATCTTGTCCTGGATGTTATGTTATTAGAGACCAATCTTGCCCTTGATGCATGTTATCAGAAACCAATCTTGCCCTTGATGCATGTTATTAGAGACCAATCTTGCCCTTGATGCATGTTATCAGAGACCAATCTTGTCCTGGATGTTATGTTATCAGAAACCAATCTTGCCCTTGATGCATGTTATTAGAGACCAATCTTGCCCTTGATGCATGTTATCAGAGACCAATCTTGCCCTTGATGCATGTTATCAGAAACCAATCTTGTCCTGGATGTTATGTTATCAGAAACCAATCTTGCCCTTGATGCATGTTATCAGAAACCAATCTTGCCCTTGATGCATGTTATTAGAGACCAATCTTGCCCTTGATGCATGTTATCAGAGACCAATCTTGTCCTGGATGTTATGTTATCAGAAACCAATCTTGCCCTTGATGCATGTTATTAGAGACCAATCTTGCCCTTGATGCATGTTATCAGAAACCAATCTTACCCTTGATGCATGTTATTAGAGACCAATCTTGCCCTTGATGCATGTTATCAGAGACCAATCTTGTCCTGGATGCTATGTTATCAGAAACCAATCTTGCCCTTGATGCATGTTATCAGAGACCAATCTTGCCCTTGATGCATGTTATCAGAGACCAATCTTGTCCTGGATGTTATGTTATCAGAAACCAATCTTGCCCTTGATGCATGTTATCAGAGACCAATCTTGTCCTTGATGCATGTTATCAGAAACCAATCTTGCCCTTGATGCATGTTATTAGAGACCAATCTTGCCCTTGATGCATGTTATTAGAAACCAATCTTGCCCTTGATGCATGTTATCAGAAACCAATCTTGCCCTTGATGCATGTTATTAGAGACCAATCTTGCCCTTGATGCATGTTATCAGAAACCAATCTTGTCCTGGATGTTATGTTATCAGAAACCAATCTTGCCCTTGATGCATGTTATTAGAGACCAATCTTGCCCTTGATGCATGTTATCAGAAACCAATCTTGCCCTTGATGCATGTTATTAGAGACCAATCTTGCCCTTGATGCATGTTATCAGAGACCAATCTTGTCCTGGATGTTATGTTATCAGAAACCAATCTTGCCCTTGATGCATGTTATCAGAGACCAATCTTGTCCTGGATGTTATGTTATCAGAAACCAATCTTGCCCTTGATGCATGTTATCAGAGACCAATCTTGTCCTTGATGCATGTTATCAGAAACCAATCTTGCCCTTGATGCATGTTATTAGAGACCAATCTTGCCCTTGATGCATGTTATTAGAGACCAATCTTGCCCTTGATGCATGTTATCAGAGACCAATCTTGTCCTGGATGTTATGTTATCAGAAACCAATCTTGCCCTTGATGCATGTTATTAGAGACCAATCTTGCCCTTGATGCATGTTATCAGAGACCAATCTTGCCCTTGATGCATGTTATTAGAGACCAATCTTGCCCTTGATGCATGTTATCAGAGACCAATATTGTCCTGGATGTTATGTTATCAGAAACCAATCTTGCCCTTGATGCATGTTATCAGAGACCAATCTTGCCCTTGATGCATGTTATCAGAGACCAATCTTGTCCTGGATGTTATGTTATCAGAAACCAATCTTGCCCTTGATGCATGTTATCAGAGACCAATCTTGTCCTTGATGCATGTTATCAGAAACCAATCTTGCCCTTGATGCATGTTATTAGAGACCAATCTTGCCCTTGATGCATGTTATCAGAGACCAATCTTGTCCTGGATGTTATGTTATCAGAAACCAATCTTGCCCTTGATGCATGTTATCAGAGACCAATCTTGTCCTTGATGCATGTTATCAGAAACCAATCTTGTCCTGGATGTTATGTTATCAGAAACCAATCTTGCCCTTGATGCATGTTATTAGAGACCAATCTTGCCCTTGATGCATGTTATCAGAAACCAATCTTGTCCTGGATGTTATGTTATCAGAAACCAATCTTGCCCTTGATGCATGTTATTAGAGACCAATCTTGCCCTTGATGCATGTTATCAGAAACCAATCTTGCCCTTGATGCATGTTATTAGAGACCAATCTTGCCCTTGATGCATGTTATCAGAGACCAATCTTGTCCTGGATGTTATGTTATCAGAAACCAATCTTGCCCTTGATGCATGTTATTAGAGACCAATCTTGCCCTTGATGCATGTTATCAGAAACCAATCTTGCCCTTGATGCATGTTATTAGAGACCAATCTTGCCCTTGATGCATGTTATCAGAAACCAATCTTGTCCTGGATGTTATGTTATCAGAAACCAATCTTGCCCTTGATGCATGTTATTAGAGACCAATCTTGTCCTTGATGCATGTTATCAGAAACCAATCTTGTCCTTGATGCATGTTATTAGAGACCAATCTTGCCCTTGATGCATGTTATTAGAGACCAATCTTGTCCTGGATGTTATGTTATCAGAAACCAATCTTGCCCTTGATGCATGTTATTAGAGACCAATCTTGCCCTTGATGCATGTTATCAGAGACCAATCTTGTCCTTGATGCATGTTATCAGAAACCAATCTTGCCCTTGATGCATGTTATCAGAGACCAATCTTGCCCTTGATGCATGTTATCAGAGACCAATCTTGTCCTGGATGTTATGTTATCAGAAACCAATCTTGCCCTTGATGCATGTTATCAGAGACCAATCTTGTCCTTGATGCATGTTATCAGAAACCAATCTTGCCCTTGATGCATGTTATTAGAGACCAATCTTGCCCTTGATGCATGTTATCAGAAACCAATCTTGTCCTGGATGTTATGTTATCAGAAACCAATCTTGTCCTTGATGCATGTTATTAGAGACCAATCTTGTCCTTGATGCATGTTATTAGAGACCAATCTTGTCCTGGATGTTATGTTATCAGAAACCAATCTTGCCCTTGATGCATGTTATTAGAGACCAATCTTGCCCTTGATGCATGTTATCAGAAACCAATCTTGTCCTGGATGTTATGTTATCAGAAACCAATCTTGCCCTTGATGCATGTTATCAGAGACCAATCTTGTCCTTGATGCATGTTATCAGAAACCAATCTTGTCCTTGATGCATGTTATCAGAAACCAATCTTGTCCTTGATGCATGTTATCAGAAACCAATCTTGCCCTTGATGCATGTTATCAGAGACCAATCTTGCCCTTGATGCATGTTATCAGAAACCAATCTTGCCCTTGATGCATGTTATCAGAAACCAATCTTGCCCTTGATGCATGTTATCAGAAACCAATCTTGCCCTTGATGCATGTTATCAGAAACCAATCTTGCCCTTGATGCATGTTATCAGAAACCAATCTTGCCCTTGATGCATGTTATCAGAGACCAATCTTGTCCTTGATGCATGTTATCAGAAACCAATCTTGTCCTGGATGTTATGTTATCAGAAACCAATCTTGCCCTTGATGCATGTTATCAGAGACCAATCTTGTCCTTGATGCATGTTATCAGAAACCAATCTTGTCCTTGATGCATGTTATCAGAAACCAATCTTGCCCTTGATGAATGTTATTAGAGACCAATCTTGTCCTTGATGCATGTTATCAGAAACCAATCTTGCCCTTGATGCATGTTATTAGAGACCAATCTTGCCCTTGATGCATGTTATCAGAGACCAATCTTGTCCTGGATGTTATGTTATCAGAAACCAATCTTGCCCTTGATGCATGTTATCAGAGACCAATCTTGTCCTTGATGCATGTTATCAGAAACCAATCTTGTCCTGGATGTTATGTTATCAGAAACCAATCTTGCCCTTGATGCATGTTATTAGAGACCAATCTTGCCCTTGATGCATGTTATCAGAAACCAATCTTGTCCTGGATGTTATGTTATCAGAAACCAATCTTGCCCTTGATGCATGTTATTAGAGACCAATCTTGCCCTTGATGCATGTTATCAGAAACCAATCTTGCCCTTGATGCATGTTATTAGAGACCAATCTTGTCCTGGATGTTATGTTATCAGAAACCAATCTTGCCCTTGATGCATGTTATCAGAGACCAATCTTGCCCTTGATGCATGTTATCAGAGACCAATCTTGTCCTTGATGCATGTTATCAGAAACCAATCTTGCCCTTGATGCATGTTATCAGAGACCAATCTTGCCCTTGATGCATGTTATCAGAGACCAATCTTGTCCTGGATGTTATGTTATCAGAAACCAATCTTGCCCTTGATGCATGTTATCAGAGACCAATCTTGTCCTTGATGCATGTTATCAGAAACCAATCTTGCCCTTGATGCATGTTATTAGAGACCAATCTTGCCCTTGATGCATGTTATTAGAGACCAATCTTGTCCTGGATGTTATGTTATCAGAAACCAATCTTGCCCTTGATGCATGTTATTAGAGACCAATCTTGCCCTTGATGCATGTTATCAGAGACCAATCTTGTCCTTGATGCATGTTATCAGAAACCAATCTTGCCCTTGATGCATGTTATCAGAGACCAATCTTGTCCTTGATGAATGTTATCAGAAACCAATCTTGCCCTTGATGCATGTTATTAGAGACCAATCTTGCCCTTGATGCATGTTATTAGAGACCAATCTTGTCCTGGATGTTATGTTATCAGAAACCAATCTTGCCCTTGATGCATGTTATTAGAGACCAATCTTGCCCTTGATGCATGTTATCAGAGACCAATCTTGTCCTTGATGCATGTTATCAGAAACCAATCTTGCCCTTGATGCATGTTATCAGAGACCAATCTTAACCCTTGATGCATGTTATCAGAGACCAATCTTGTCCTGGATGTTATGTTATCAGAAACCAATCTTGCCCTTGATGCATGTTATCAGAGACCAATCTTGTCCTTGATGCATGTTATCAGAAACCAATCTTGCCCTTGATGCATGTTATTAGAGACCAATCTTGCCCTTGATGCATGTTATCAGAAACCAATCTTGTCCTGGATGTTATGTTATCAGAAACCAATCTTGCCCTTGATGCATGTTATTAGAGACCAATCTTGCCCTTGATGCATGTTATCAGAAACCAATCTTGTCCTGGATGTTATGTTATCAGAAACCAATCTTGCCCTTGATGCATGTTATTAGAGACCAATCTTGTCCTTGATGCATGTTATTAGAGACCAATCTTGCCCTTGATGCATGTTATCAGAAACCAATCTTGTCCTGGATGTTATGTTATCAGAAACCAATCTTGCCCTTGATGCATGTTATTAGAGACCAATCTTGCCCTTGATGCATGTTATCAGAAACCAATCTTGTCCTGGATGTTATGTTATCAGAAACCAATCTTGCCCTTGATGCATGTTATTAGAGACCAATCTTGTCCTTGATGCATGTTATTAGAGACCAATCTTGCCCTTGATGCATGTTATCAGAGACCAATCTTGTCCTGGATGTTATGTTATCAGAAACCAATCTTGCCCTTGATGCATGTTATTAGAGACCAATCTTGCCCTTGATGCATGTTATCAGAAACCAATCTTGCCCTTGATGCATGTTATTAGAGACCAATCTTGCCCTTGATGCATGTTATCAGAAACCAATCTTGTCCTGGATGTTATGTTATCAGAAACCAATCTTGCCCTTGATGCATGTTATTAGAGACCAATCTTGTCCTTGATGCATGTTATCAGAAACCAATCTTGTCCTGGATGTTATGTTATCAGAAACCAATCTTGCCCTTGATGCATGTTATCAGAGACCAATCTTGCCCTTGATGCATGTTATCAGAAACCAATCTTGTCCTTGATGCATGTTATCAGAAACCAATCTTGTCCTTGATGCATGTTATCAGAAACCAATCTTGCCCTTGATGCATGTTATCAGAGACCAATCTTGCCCTTGATGCATGTTATCAGAAACCAATCTTGCCCTTGATGCATGTTATCAGAAACCAATCTTGCCCTTGATGCATGTTATCAGAAACCAATCTTGTCCTTGATGCATGTTATCAGAAACCAATCTTGCCCTTGATGCATGTTATCAGAAACCAATCTTGCCCTTGATGCATGTTATCAGAAACCAATCTTGCCCTTGATGCATGTTATCAGAAACCAATCTTGCCCTTGATGCATGTTATTAGAGACCAATCTTGCCCTTGATGCATGTTATCAGAAACCAATCTTGCCCTTGATGCATGTTATCAGAAACCAATCTTGCCCTTGATGCATGTTATTAGAGACCAATCTTGCCCTTGATGCATGTTATCAGAAACCAATCTTGCCCTTGATGCATGTTATCAGAAACCAATCTTGCCCTTGATGCATGTTATTAGAGACCAATCTCAGGGATAGTACGTTAGATGAGACCAGTCTTGTCGCAGTATGGTATGTTATCAGAGTTCAATCTTGCCCTGGCCGGCATATTATCAGTGATCCATCTTGCCCTGGCCCGCATGTTATCAGATATCAATCTTGACCTTAACTCATTAAGGCCGAGAGCCGCATATATGCGGCAAATTAATTAGCTTCTCACAGCGAGAGCCGCGTATTGGGGGTAATAAAAAGCACCTCTTATTCAGCGAGAGACGCATATTGGGGGTTATGAAAAGCACCTCTCATTCAGCGAGAGCCGCGTATTGGGGGTTTTACATTTTAAATTCATACTGTACCTATAATTGCAATCAATTTAGCAGTAATGATCAAAGATTAGCCTTTAGATTAGGGGCTTATACAGGGAAATGAACACATGTCTGCGAGAAAAGAGATTATGAGATGTTGTTACAGGAGGTACGTGTTTGTTACTCATCATTGGGAGTGAATACTAAGATACTATGTTTGCATATTGATTGAATTAATGGTGACAAGGTTACAAAACCTTCTTCTAAATTAAATCATTCATTCATTCGTTGTAATAGTATAATGAATCGTAGACATAAATAGCAATACTGTATTACACTCATGTTCGTGTAGATTTGACATAAACCAAGTTACTAATTTAGACCTAATTCATTTGCGACTATTGATTTTTAAAGTTGACAATAATACATAATCGAATATGAAGTGATAACTCTTGCATCTACTCATAATATACATATATAGTACACATAAACCATACAAAGGTAACTGGGGTATTTTGTTCAAGCTGTTTCATGCTTATTTGAAATGTGATTTTTCAATGCAATTTACATAAGCATTGTGTAAGAAACGTTTGTATTTGATCTCTGTAATTATCTTATCCAGTGTAATGATCACGTGTATCAGATCCATCGTCAAAAAAAGGAGGATAATATATCAGTTACGGAATTGATGCGTATAATCATTCAATCAGACAACACTAAATGAGATATGTGAACTCCTCTTTCAACCTCAAAATAACAGCCTCTGGGCGAGTGCATGTCCAGGTAAACTTTTGTCCCGTGACAAGTGTAAAACAAACTAATGCGTTGTTACATCATTGGACAACCTGTTTTGTGGAGTCACGCCCACTGTCAATCTTCTGAACCTCGTTTGCTTTCAAAACAAATATAAGTATGTCCATCCTCATAAATATTTGGGGAGATTCAACTTCAAGTGTATACATCACAATAAATCAGTATCGTGTTATTTTAATTCTATAATACATGTACTTGAATTATGATAGTTATTCGTAACAATGTGCAGATTATATTGAAATGTTCAGCGAACCATTATGTTTGATGTACAAGTAGTGTACGCAAAAAGTATATACAAATAAATATTATCTCTACTCAATGGTTGGATTGGGTTATCCGGGGTAAAAATAATCGGATTGTAGTGTTTTGAGCGCTTCAAAGAAAAATAAACTCGTCAAAGTGCTTGTTAGTTCTACGTGTACATTTCAGGCATCCTTACGATTATGTATGTTCACGATACACAAACTTTTCATGATAGCTAGAGTTGATAAAGCCGAAATCTAACATATCGATTGGTCAACGATCTAACCAATAGTCAATCTGTATCCAAGCTGTCTAGTGACCGAACATACTCTTCAGAAATTTAGCCCACGCCCCATCACCTGTCATTTCCAATGTGACAGGTATCTCATGATACGATTGGTCATAGATAACAAATCAGGGAGTATATTGAACAGTTAAGATACAAAACGACCTATTCGGGAACTTTGATGACGCCCATCCCATGATCCTTTGTCTTATGTATGTGCAAGGAATAGCATTATACAATATGTATGCATGTATGTTCATGCGATAACGTATATTTTCTGCGTTAAATCTAGATGAACCAAAGCAACAAACTGTGAATCTGTTATATGTAAGCATATTAGTACTTTCCTTAAAATATTCAGTATACACTGGAAATGTATCAGCGAAAACGCTTCTTTCATAGATTATTAGGCATGTGCGTAAATTCATCTTTACTGCCATTGACATAGATGTTTTGAACAATTTAATCTCACACAATGATATGAGAGGGACATCATTTGGTTTAAGTATGTCTTACATACAAAGAATCCAAACATATGTGAAGAAAGGCACACTTACATAATCCCTTACTTTATGTGCTATTGAAAGTTTCTTGACACCTCTCTGTAATTATCATGTGTAGCAACTTATTCTGTTGATCCATCATCAGTAAAATCAGGATAGCATATTAATCATGGTATTGATACCCTTGCGTATCATCATTCAGACTAAAAAGTAATAAGATTATTTAGCGCTAAGGTCTTGAAACAACAGTCTCCGGTAAAATTTATATGTAGCCACACCCCTACTCCCTTATTGAACGGACTGTCCCGGGACAAGCGTAAAAAAATGTGTTGTTATTTTGTCGGACAACCCACTTGCTGGTGCTACGTACGCTTCATTCTCTGTACTGTATATGCACAAATGGGTGCAATCTGGTGAACCTTGATAGCGATACGATATCAGACAATACACAAATTGTTACATGATAGTTAGAATATACAACCAAAACACAACATGTCCACTGGTCAACAATACAATAAAAAATCAATGTATCCAATCTGAGTGACCAAACGTGCCCTTCAGAAATTTAGGCCACGCCCCATCACCTTGCCCTTCCTTTTTGACAGGTTCTCACGATACGATTGGTCAAAGTATCAGCCAGTATAATGAGTAACTGAGATATAATGCGTTACATTCGGGATATTTTATCCCATCACATGACGGGAACTTTTGTTTAGCATCGAGTAATGATAAATGTATCATGCAATATGTATGTGTATGAATGGTGATGTATGTTTGCAGCATTAAGTTAAGATGAACAAAGTGACAAACTATAAATTTCTATATGCTCCATGTTACTTACACACCTCTTGATACTTTCCCTGAAATAGTCAGTAAGCACGAGCAATGTATTGGCAAAAAATGTAGACGATTATAATGCAAGTCCCCCCTCCTCTTTTTAAACTCTATTACAAATACATGTAATATATTATAATTCAGTCAATACGATGAGAGAGACAGGAGGAATTTGTATATTTGTTCATCTCGTACGTACAAAGACCGCGTAGGTGTTGATAAAAATACAGCACACACTGGCAAAGGGGTATAAGAGACACTTGTAATAAATTACATGAAATGCTGTAATCTATGTATTCACATCAGCCTCTTTTCCATTTACATCTTTACGACACAATTAAATAATCAGTACTTGTTTGTGAGACTAGACAGTTTCCTGTCATATCCGAGACCTGCCAGGTAAATCAGGCATGATTAGCACTAATTAGGCTCGTCGCAGCAATCAGGCAGTCAGTGAGGGGTCCCAGGTGTTGGACAGTGGAGCAGCTCCAGGGCTTAATGATTTAATGGTATGTCATTAGAGACCAATCTTGCCCTGAACTGACCTTTGTTTATTTACAGCACTGATCAATCAGAAGATATGTAATACACAACATTGAATTAGAATTAGGGGATAACTGTACCGTGTTTGATGAATAGGGGACATGTGGTTATATAGCCAAAGATTTAATGGCATTTTATCGGCATATAGATTTATCATTATATCGGTACAGCTATCCCCATTCAACTCATCTTCTGCTGTTTTTTCATGAAAAAAAAAATTCACTATTTAAACCAGGTCAAAGTTCCTCTAGGTCAAAGGTTAAACATAACACTCCTTGAACTTACACAAAGTTACAGACAAATTAGTTCCTTCCAACATGTTTGCTATGTGCACACTGACTAAATCTGACAGTGATGAATAAATCATAGTGTTAGGTTAAAAT
Organism: Haliotis asinina; assembly: GCF_037392515.1. Classification (NCBI taxonomy): domain Eukaryota; kingdom Metazoa; phylum Mollusca; class Gastropoda; order Lepetellida; family Haliotidae; genus Haliotis; species Haliotis asinina. The sequence continues at coordinate 2,765,794 of NC_090286.1, read as the reverse complement.
GAATGCAATTAACATGAAACCGCCCTCTGGAAAAACGTTACCTCAATAGTGTAGGGATACATTCAAAGGTTTTGGTGAGTCAGTTTTCAAAGTGCGATCGTATATGCTGATTATACAGTCGGCAACTCATAGCAATGACAATCAGAAGTCTTGTTACTTGTTACATTCTAAGTTGAATTAGAATCACTGTTATCTGGAGGCAAGGAACCCAATCTACTTCAAGTCAAAAATCAGCAAGTAGACTTACATTCAACCTCCACCATGCGGGATCCCACAAACAGACTGCCATCATCATCCTCTGTTCCTAGCCAACAGTAGTACTTCCCAGCATCCTGTAGAGATCTGATGGTCAGGTTTGTGGCAGCCGTTCGGTCATCTATGATGGTCAAGCTTACATTTATGTTGTCCCCCTTCTCCACAAACAACTGGCCTGAGTTGTAGCTAGTCGAACTATTCAGACGACAGACCAGCTGAAGCTGTTGATCAATCAAAACATAGTCCCCTCCTGGAGTTGATGGAACCATTTCTGTAACCCAGAAACATGTTTTCAGAAGGGTGTGATAACAAGTACCATCTTGCCCTGAAGGGTGTAGTATCAGATAGCACCTAGTCATAAAGAATGTGATATCACATAGCATATTGCCCTGAATGGAGTGATATCTGGAGTGATACTAGGTTGTATCTTGCCCTGAAGATTGTGATATCAGCGAGAGAGAGAAAGAGAGAATGTATGTTACTTCACCAGGTGGTTTAATTACACATAAAGTGTGTGCATATTTATTGTTTAGAGTTTTCCCTCCATGGTGTAGGTACCATTAAAGGTTCATAATGAATGTTTGTCTTAACAGTCCTGATAAATGAAGATGCACTCTGACCAGCCAGGTTTGAAAATGTATGTTTTTTTATGAAGAGTTGAAAATCAACAATCATGGACAACCAGATAAGTACAAAACACTGGACATGTGAACATTTTTCATCAAAAAACACTGAATGTCAGAAAAGGGAAAGTTAATGTTTATGGTACAGGGATAATTTGGTATTTTGGAAAGAGCTGTTTTGCAAAGTTTGACCACAAACCCAGGTCATCTCTTACCTCCCAGCGGCCATTCTGCTGCAGCAGCTCGGAACACCAACACCATCAACAACAAAGGAACAGCGTTCATGGACATGTTGAAACTACAAACTCCAATAGTCCAGCACAAGATCTACAGGAACCACAGATGGCCCAGGGCCATGGGACAGATGAGACAAACACATCTTCACGTGAGACACCTTACATCCAGCACAAACCAACAAACTGACATTCCACATAAACACCTTTAAGTCTACTTCATTAGAAGAGGTTCGATGATCTCAACAGACACAAAGATCATCGTCACAAGAGTCAGTAAAGTTGATACATACAACAAATGAATCTCTTTATGAGAATTGTGAGTATTACTCCAGGCCAACACAAGCTAACAGATCTCTTACTGGTTCAGGACAAATGACTGTAAACAGGACACAAATGGCTTCAAGTTCAGTGACACAGATATTGCAATGGACGTGAGTATTAATGTATAATAACGTCTGTTTCCCCGTCTGTATTAGATTGACTAGATATCTCGTCTGCGATCTCCAAAGCAACAAGTAGTGGCACTGTCACATGTACATCAGCTGACATATATCCTCAAAGTTCATTCTGTGTTGTATTCAAGCCTGACATCTGGCTTAAATAGACATTGCCCTAGTAACTATAACTAAACTTGGATTTTTCTTAAGATTTTGAAACATGGCTCTGTTTATGATTTGTTATCTGATATAAATATGGCATTGTCACACGGCAAGTTGACAATAAATAGTTCTAGAGATTAGGGAAAAGTTATCCCATATGACATACTTTCATTTCATTGAGAAAATAATTTTCACAATTTCACTGTCAAAGGTAAACATGGCACCATTCCATGCTCAGTTATAGTCATGGCGCCATTATTGGTGATTAGCATGGCATTATTCCCTATTTCCTGATCAGCATTCGCGGCAAGGTGGCAACATAATATGGTGCCCTTCACTGGACAGTGACCCAGGTCGCCACAGTTGGCTGTGTAGCTGTCCTGCTGCCATCAAAGCCAGATATGTACTTGAACCTGTGAATCAGAGAACAACACAAATTAGTACATTACACTTACTGTAATTATATGAGATATAACTATGACAAATCTCAACCTCAAGCATACATAAAGTATTAAAGAAGAAACAAAGGTTATGTGAATATAGTTCAGAGTAGAGAACTGCTGATCACAAATGAACGATGAATTGGGCACAACGTTCAAGTATCAACAAGGTGGAGTGAACATCTAACAATATGGCTGGTGGTAAGCCTCCAAATGTGGACTCTGTGTAGGAACTTAGCAGTATGAAAGTACAAGATCTATAGAGTGCTGCTTTAAAGAGGCAATTTGATAGGCAGGCAAAAGACTCCAATGCTTAGACATTTTTAATCTGAATGTTACACTAAACAGTACTTTTAAATTTAAGAAATAATTTAAAAAATCACATTTGAAGAAAGAGATCCCAGCACACTCTGACAATACTTGAGCACTGCAACATGGGTCAGGATATTTCCAGGATTCATGACAAAATATTTACATAATCCATCGAGAGATTACTCAACACAATCTGTTAAGTTCTGTCTATGATCCAGTGTCAACACTCAAAAGTGACAAAGGTCTTCTTTTATCATTCATTATTCATTCCACACAGGCAAGATATACACCCATGAGATTGTCTGTTGTTTAATCTTGTACTCAACAACTGGGGTCACTGGTTTTATCTGAAAATCTGACTATTTATTTCATATCTATTTCATTTTGTTTCCTCCACCCTTGTCCCACCAGGTACATTTAACATATTTACATTATTCATCCTGGTCATGCAACAAATTATTTGTCTGAAAATAATATCCAAACATATCATTTTCAACTCCCTGGGAAGTATACACCCTAAACCTGTCAAAGGTTAGGTTAACAGTCATTGGATGCCTGTTCTGCAAGCCATTGATTCAGCCATCACTTTCAGCTAGCTAATAGAAGCATGGTTTATTGGTCACCTAAGAAATATGTAGATTCTGGGACTTGAGAACCCACACTCCCATCTTAATGCACCCAATACCAGTACACAAATTCAGCAAAGTAATCTATCCTGTTTCCATGAAAATTGATGTCTGACAGCTGGTAGTCCAGATCATATACTGTGTTCTCCTCTGACGTGTGGATTGGTACAGCTTCCATGGTTGAAGAAAAGACTACACAATGCCATTTATAAGTGTAATCTTAAATAGGTTACTTTAGACCACTTTAAAAAAAGGCATTGCCTAACATGTATTATATTTGGGATTATACTTTTTCAGTAAAGTAAAGATTCTAGTATTTTTGCTGGGTTGTGTCACATATGGGATTCAAAGCCACATTCTTAGAGCTAAGCGTTTAATCACCAGCACAGATAGTCAGCCGTCTAACCTTGAGTAGGTTGTGGTGCTGAATGAGTTACACAGTTGACTTTGTGTGATGGATTGTGTGTTCTAGGTTGAGTGGGTCAGAGGGTTGACTGTGTGCTAGATTGTGTATTTTAGGCTGAGTGGGTTAGATGGCTGACTTTGTGGGCTGGATTGTGTGTTTTAGGCTGAGTGGGTTAGACAGCTGACTTTGAGTGCTGGATTGTGTGTTCTTGGCTGAGTGGGTTAGATGGCTGCCTGTGCTGGATTGTGTGTTCTTGGCTGAGTGGGTTAGATGGCTGAATTGTGTGCTGGATTGGATGTTCTAGGCTGCGTGGATCAGAGGGCTGACTGTGTGCTGGATTGGGTGTTTTAGGCTGAGTGGGTTAGATGGCTGACTTTGTGTGCTGGATTGTGAGTTTTAGGCTGAGAGGATCAGAGGGCTGACTGTGTGCCCGGATTGGGTGTTTTAGGCTGACTTTGTGTGCTGGATTGTGTGGTCTTTGCTTGATTACTTACAGTAAGCTGTTGTTTGGTCTGAGTGTTAAATAAAACAACAAACAAACAGTACTGTTCCCTGGCTCACTGCATTAATCACTTGATTGTCTGGTCCTGATTTCACCACTTACATGCCACTGACTGACAGGCGAAATAGTTCTGACATCAGCATTAAACATCAACATCAAACCCTGGGTTACAGTGAAACAGACCTGTGAAGGTCCCGGGGTAGAATAGACCTTCAGCACCCCATGCTTGCCATAAAAGGCGACTATGCTTGACGTAAGAGGCAACTAACGGGATTGGGTGGTCAGGCTCGCTGACTTGGTTGACACGTCATCGGTTCCCAGTTGCGCAGATCGATGCTCATGTTATTGATCACTGGATTGTCTGGTCCAGACTTGATTATTTATTAAAGACAGTTGCTATATAGCTAGAATATTGCTGAGTGTGGGTTAAAACTAAACTCACTCACTCACTCACTACAGTGACACACAGCTCAGAGTTTGACTAGCTCTTTCCCTCTTGTATTAAGCATTAATTAATCATGATTTATCAATGTCATCTCCAATTTAACCCTTGAACCATCCCAGCTGAATAGGCATATGTAGAAGAACATAAATATTTTGCATTTTAAACATACAAATCCTAATTAACATTGAAGTGACACTCGTCTCTTATGCTTTGATGGGTGGTTAATCAATTTACATGAAGAGCCTACCGAGAGACTAACAATGAATACACTGTGTCGAGTGGTAAACAGTACTGACATTACACATACACATGCACAGACTTTCCGTCAGGATAACAGGATCAATTTTGAATTGAAATCTGTGGGAATGTTTTGAACATTCTCCATCCAGGTGAGAAGCATGTGGTCTTGCTATGCGAATACAATTACTGAAGGTAAAATTTGTTTCACATAAAATTGGTCTGGAAGGCGGGTTTCCAAGTAAACAGGCTTCAACTGTATATAATGTAATTAAACATGATAACAACCCTTTAAAGCAAAACAAGCATTCTACTGATCCATTAGTAAAGTATTTAAGTAAGTTACCATGAAGTCCCATTTTATTAAGGCCAATTGGGTTGGCCAGTAGTTGGATTTCTGTTGTTTCTAGAGCTTGTGACCAGATCTGAAGTTCAGATCATATTAGTATTTTTCTGGTCATGGCTGCAATTTCAACTCGACCTGATTGACCCCAGCATTGTGCTTATTCACTTATGCTACCTCAGATGTATGATTGATTACACAATGCCATTTAGAATGTGGTCAAATGTAACACATGTTACATTATATACATATTTTCTTAGTAAAGTACAAAGGCTAGTACTTTTTTTTTAGTTGAGTCCCACCTGGGATTCAAACCCGCACCCTCAGAGTCAGGCACCTAGTCGCCAGCACACAAAGTCAGCTGCCTAGCCTGCTCAGTTACCGTGACTTCCACGCGAGCTAGGCGGCTGACTTTGTGTGCTGGAGATTAGATGCCTGATTCTGAGGGTGCGGGTTCAAATCCAAGATGGGACTCAACCATAAAAAGTACTAGAATTTGTACTTTACTAAGAAAGTGAAATCCCAAATATGACATATGTTGCATTTGACCACTTTCTAAATGGCATTGTGTAATCATATAATCCCAAATACAGTCAAACCCCGTTGTGTCGAACTCGTCGGGTCCATGGGGAAAGTTCGACTTATCCAAGTGTTCGACACATCCGTCAGCATTGAAAAGACCAAGAACCAACACGACCACGGTGCTTAACACATCGTTATTTTGCAGTAGGATACACATACGAACAATATATATTTGCAATAAACGTTTACGGCAGTATTGATCTTTAAATTACAACATATACAAATGTAAATCAATTCAATCACTTTATTCGTCATGGCAAATAAATATACATACAAAAAGATAAGAACAAGAATAATTTAACAAACTCATAAGCGTTCCCATTTAGTTGACAGCACTGATTCATTTTCAGTCAGTATAAAAAGTTGTATAGTTCATACAAACGGAATCGGAATGTACATACGTGTACATGTGGGGAATTTATCTCTTAAAAAAATCCGAAATTACAGTCTGTTTGACGTTCGGGTATGGCATCACAGCAGAATTGCTCAAAAAGTTTCTTAATGTACCAAGTTGGTTGGACTAACTTTTCTGCTTGTACCATCAATAAAGCACCGCTTTCATTAGCACTGCTATCCCTAACCATTTTGAACCATTTCAAAAGTGCTTCCTCAACGTCATCAAAATTTAGCAGTACGCATTCTCTTACGAGAAGGTGAAAAGCTTGACTGAACAAATGCCTCTTTGATTTTATCAGCATTTTTAATCCATGTAGAAAGTGTATTTCTAGGTATGCCAAATTCAGTTGCAATTTCTGCTTTGGACTCCACAGCTATGACAGCCTCGTATTTTGTCTCTATTGTCTTCACAGATAATTTTCGCTTTTTATAGGTGTAACATGCGCTCCAGTTATCCCCCCGGGCTGATCGGGTCCTTCGCTGAATTGCTCTGCCATGTTACTAACCGTACTGGTTAAACAAATTGATCCTACACCTTAAATACTAAACCAAAAACAAAACATCAATTTAGATAATCCAACTCCGTTTTCCTCACTTCTCATTTTGTATTTTCAAGGAAATCACATGACCGCTGACATAGACTGTCACAGGACAACAACATGCGCCATTGTTTGTTTAGAGATATCCTGTCGGTCTGTGATCAACGTGTCACTGGTAACAAGTTAATTATGGTTAATTGTTTGAGTAAAGTTCAGTTGGTAAGTGTGCTGACAATGTGTGTATAGATGCGTAGTAAAACATATCACTTGATTGTTGAGTCCGTTAATCGTTACTTTTGATCTTTAGGTAGCACGTTTATGAGGATGACTTCCGATTGAGCGACTGAAGTTTTCAGTTGCAACAACCAGCTTCGACAGTTCGAGACAAAAGGGTAAAATTGTACTTGTTAGAGCCTTTGGGGACCTTAAAATGAGTTCGACACAACCGGGAATTCGACACATCTAGTTAGACACATCAGGGTAAAAATAATGATAAATATAAGGAAATCAGCAGGGACCGAGATGTCAGTTCGACACATCCGAGAATTCGTCTCAACCGAGTTCGAGACAATGGGGTTCGACTGTATTAACATATGCCACTTTAGATGTAGGTTGTATTCATATGTATTTAAAAGGGGTTAGGATATACTGTTTTAGTCTAGATAGATTATCAATTTAACTGTACACAGAATATCAGACATTTTGTAGCATCACGTACATGATAACAACACACAGTATCAGTGTCTAATTTACGTTTCACATGAAGTGGGCCCAGGGCCCATGGTTAATTAAACTAGTGGGACATATGCCATTGTAGGTGGTTCATCAGGAAAAAAAAAACAAGGGGGGACAATGCAATTTTAGTGAACTCAAATAGCTGTTCACTTGTATCAATTTTTTTTCACATCTTTTGAAACAGTTTTCTCTGTTTCACTGATCTCCATTCATTAAGACTCTCCTCAAAACTGAAATCCTGAATTTTAGAATCTTCAACAGCTATGAGTAGTAGTTCATCAAGTTTCTCATCTGAAAGTTGATTTCTCAGTCATGTTTTCACCAATTCTTTTTTCAATGAAAGGACAACATAGCTGGCACAGCAAGTTTACGGTCGGCACTGTAAGCGTCTCTCTTGAGCGTGGAATACGGAAATGATCAGTTCCATCAGTGAAAACATTATGTTTTCCATTTTTCAGACAAAGTGCACAAATCATTTTGTTTTCACATTAATTACACTGACCCCATGGATACAGACCTTGCCATTTGTTTGGAATGAGCGGATTGATGTTTTGCTGTCAGTTTCAACATCGGTTGGCGTGTCCTTGGCTTTTGCTGGTTTCATTTCCAGTAGTGAATTAGAACTATCACCACTTGACTTTGCAATGGTTTCGGCATTTTGTCTGTCATTTTTTTTATCTTTTTATTTCGAAAAACGAATGAATTCGTGCCTGCCGTTTGATAGCAGCAGATGACTTTTCACCTGGCATTTTGTTTTGATAACTTCACACTGTCTTTTCAACTTCAGATACCGCCCTTAGATATAGACAGAAATACACTGGTAAGGGACGCAACTCTTAATGTATATTGAAATCACTTTCCCACCCAGAGTTCCATGCAGCAAGCCAGCATGGTATCTCTGCCACAGGCCAGAAAGATGTGACGATTATTCACATCTTACACAGTTCAGTCAATATAATGTACACATTTCATAACTGTTTCATTTTTGATGAGTCTACACATTTAATTAAACATCTTTGTTAAAATGGTTCAGTTTCACTGAGAAATTATCCTAAAACTTGTAACACTGTTTCGATTTGCTCAGCGACCCTTTGTTTACGTGAACTCTACGGCTCCACATGCTGTCATCGAAGCCTAATGGACAGCAAATGATGCAGCCTGTTTGAAATATAAATCTGTATTGTCATAAACCTTACTGATGCAGTTGTAGAAAAATATCTTGATTTCCTCCTGTAACACCCATATTTGTATTTAATCATTCTATGCGAATATAGGTTTATGGTTTCTTTAATAAAACGCCTCAACCTAACCCTACACCCGTGAAATAATCCTAATAAATGGAACAGATTTTAAGCTGGGATTATGGGTGGAACTCTTAATAAAGTGTGTGTAAAAGTGTGCATGATATACATTGTATTGATCTGTGTTAATAATGTGCTGTGTAAAATACTGACATCTCTCTTTTCTCTGAACATAAGTGTCTTTAATCACCTCGTTGCCATCAGCACACACCAATATGAGGAACAAACGGGGCCTGCCAGGGATATTAACAAATGAAGTATTAAAGTTTATCCTTTATAGATGCTCTTTCACTTCATTAAGTTGTCTGGTCCAGACTGAATATTCACAGACAGCCACCATACAGGTGGAACAACTGTTAAAACAACAAATAGACAAATACCATACAGATTTATTTATCTTGTCTATGGCTTGTACAGTGGAACCTTTTCTCAACAGTATTCCCATGATTTATTTGTTCTGTCGTCTTTTTGATTGTATTAATGGTCACATTTCTACAATCGTCATACTGAAGGCACCGGTTTGACTCCCAACATTGGTACAATTTGTGTCTATACTCCATGCTACATTATGTACCTCTCATATGAAACTTATGTTCTTCATATCACATCATCAACATAAGGAAGTCATATTGATAGACTTCCACACATCTCACATGAATCCGCCATTTTCAGGATGCACTGCAGCTCTCAATTTCCTTGACAGTTATGATCATTGCTCACACAGAAAGTAGGAAGGAAAGTGAATTGGGCAACATTACATTCAAATATCCTGCAATAAGGAACATATATTCTCTGTAAGTATACAAGCTGACCTGTACATCAACCCTGTGTAAAAATACAAGCTGTCCTGTACACCTTCCCTGTGTAAAAATACAAGCTGTCCTGTACACCTTCCCTGTGTAAAAATACAAGGTGTCCTGTACACCTTCCCTGTGTAAAAATACAAGGTGTCCTGTACACCTTCCCTGTGTAAAAATACAAGGTGTCCTTTACACCTGCCTTGTGTATATATACAAGGTGCCTTGTACACCTTCCCTGTGTAAAAATACAAGCTGTCCTGTACACCTTCCCTGTGTAAAAATACAAACTGTCCTGTACATCTACCTTGTGTAAAAATACAAGCTGTCCTGTACACCTGCCTTGTGTATATATACAAGGTGCCCTGTACACCTTCCCTATGTAAAAATACAAGCTGTCCTGTACACCTGCCTTGTGTATATATGCAAGGTGCCCTGTACATCAACCCTGTGTAAATATACAAAGTGACCTGTACACCTGCCCTGTGTAAATATACAAGCTGTAATGTGCATCTACCTTATGTAAATATACAAGCTGCCCTGTACATTTACCTTGTGTAAATATACAAACTGGTCTGTACACCTACCTTAGGTAAATAAGCAAGTTTCCTTGTACACTCACAATGTGTAAAGATACAAGCGGCCTTTTACACCTACCTAATGGGAAAAGACCATGATCTATGTATAGGATAAACTCGTAAACTGACCAAAGAAAAACTTCTGATATTATTTCAAATTTGCTACTCGATGATGAAAATCAACTGGGATGAGACTGACGGTACATGCCTTGCCTTTTACATGCAATGCACGTTTTGCACGTGCTACCTGTGCGCTGCATGTGCGCTGCCCACACTACCCATCTGCGTGGAACACATGGTTTATACTGAGAAATAATCTTATTGTTCACAGCGATCCTTCATAGCTTAGTGGAAAAAACAGCCAAGCGAGTAGGCGGAGGGTTATGGGTTCGAAACCAGGTGTCAGCAATATATATATTGGAAATCATCAACAATGTCATGTTTTAGGATATTATTCAGAGATGGCAAGACAAAGTCATATTAATCTTCAAAACAAGTAATAATTCAAAGTATGGGGGCAGAGGGACTATACTGAAACAATATCCTACAGCAGAGGGACGATATTGAAGTAATGTCCCCTCATCGACTGGCATCAGGATATGACAAGAAATATTGCCTTGAGAGAAGATAAGAATGACGTCACAGGAGGTTTATGAATAAGTATATATGTATCATTTATGATTATACCTGTTATTATGGGATTCAGGACGTCTATCATAATGATCATAATGTTTCATGTCCATAATAACTCGAGCTTCCAGAGCTGAAGATCTCACACCTAGAAGAAGGCCAAGCAGGGTTTTGTTGCCTCGTACCACGATTATTGACCAGACTGCTTAATGTACGGGCATGCAGGTGAAGGCAATACTGCAGCACAATAATCAATGATGCTTGCGCATACAATTACCTGGGAATGGCCTTATCAAGCTGTTATGTAACATGAGGCTGCATAGAACACTATACAGAAGTTATACAGGGTGATACAGGGGTTGGTAAACACAGTATGCTGTACAGGATTCTGGGTGATTGTGACAGGGGTTGATAAACATAGCATGCTGTACAGAATACTGGGTGATACAGGGGTTGATAAACACAGTATGCTGTACAGGATACTGGGTGATTGTGACAGGGGTTGATAAACATAGCATGCTGTACAGAATACTGGGTGATAAAGGGGTCGATAAACACAGCATGCTGTACAGGATACTGGGTGATACAGGGGTTGATAAACACAGTATACTGTACAGGATACTGGGTGATACAGGGGTTGATAAACACAGTATACTGTACAGAATACTGGGTGAGACAGGGGTTGATAAACACAGTATGCTGTACAGGATACTGGGCGATACAGGGGTTGATAATGACAGTATGCTGTACAGGATACTGAGTGATACAGGGGTTGATAAACACAGTATGCTGTACAGGATACTGGGTGATACAGGGGTTGATAAACACAGCATACTGTACAGGATACTGGGTGATACAGGGGTTGATAAACACAGTATGCTGTACAGGATACTGGGTGATACAGGGGTTGATAAACACAGTATGCTGTACAGGATACTGAGTGATACAGGGGTTGATAAACACAGTATGCTGTACAGGATACAGGATACTGGGTGATACAGGGGTTGATAAACACAGTATGCTGTACAGGATACTGGGTGATACAGGGGTCGATAAACACAGTATGCTGTACAGGATACTTGGTGATACAGGGGTTGATAAACACAGCATGCTGTACAGGATACTGGGTGATACAGGGGTTGATAAACACAGTATGCTGTACAGGATACTGGGTGATACAGGGGTTGATAAACAGAGTATGCTGTACAGGATACTGGGTGATACAGGGGTTGATAAACACAGTATGCTGTACAGGATACTGGGTGATACAGGGGTTGATAAACACAGTATCCTGTACAGGATACTGGGCGATACAGGGGTTGATAAACACAGTATGCTGTACAGAATACTGGGCGATACAGGGGTTGATAAACACAGCATGCTGTACAGGATACTGGGTGATACAGGGGTTGATAAACACAGTATGCTGTACAGGATACTGGGTGATACAGGGGTTGATAAACAGAGTATGCTGTACAGGATACTGGGCGATACAGGGGTTGATAAACACAGCATGCTGTACAGAATACTGGGCAATACAGGGGTTGATAAACACAGCATGCTGTACAGGATACTGGGCGATACAGGGGTTGATAAACACAGCATGCTGTACAGGATACTGGGCGATACAGGGGTTGAGAAACACAGCATGCTGTACAGGATACTGGGCGATACAGGGGTTGATAAACACAGCATGCTGTACAGGATACTGGGTGATACAGGGGTTGATAAACACAGGATACTGTACAGGATACTGGGTGATACAGGGGTTGATAAACACAGTATGCTGTACAGGATACTGGGTGATACAGGGGTTGATAAACACAGTATACTGTACAGGATACTGGGTGATACAGGGGTTGATAAACACAGTATGCTGTACAGGATACTGGGTGATACAGGGGTTGATAAACACAGTATGCTGTACAGGATACTGGGTGATACAGGGGTTGATAAACACAGTATGCTGTACAGGATACTGGGTGATACAGGGGTTGATAAACACAGTATGCTGTACAGGATACTGGGTGATACAGGGGTTGATAAACACAGCATGCTGTACAGGATACTGGGTGATACAGGGGTTGATAAACACAGTATGCTGTACAGGATACTGGGTGATACAGGGGTTGATAAACACAGCATACTGTACAGGATACTGGGTGATACAGGGGTTGATAAACACAGTATGCTGTACAGGATACTGGGTGATACAGGGGTTGATAAACACAGTATACTGTACAGGATACTGGGTGATACAGGGGTTGATAAACACAGCATACTGTACAGAATACTGGGTGATACAGGGGTTGATAAAGACAGTATGCTGTACAGAATACTGGGTGATACAGGGGTTGATAAAGACAGTATGATGTACAGGATACTTGGTGATACAGGGGTTGATAAACACAACATACTGTACAAGATACATGTATTGGGTGATGCTTGACAGACAGGTTCCAGACAGATAAAGTTCCAACAGACATGGTCCAGACAGATAGGTTCCCAACAGACACGGTCCCGACAGATAGGTTCCTAACTGGTTCCAGACAGACATGTTCCTGATGGTCTGAACCTGACCTGACTCATAAGTAGTTGAGGAATACAGAAATACTGTCAGCAGTCTGAGTGAGTGGGTGCATGGGTGCATGGGTGCATGGGTGCGTGGGCATATAAGGAAAGGAGTTTTGCACAATCCTGATGAATGTATTGCTTACATAACATCTTAGAAAGTCTGTAAATACTGTCAGCAGTCTAAGTGAGTGGGTGCATGGGTGCATGGGTGCGTGGGCATATAAGGAGTTTTGCACAATCCTGATGAATGTATTGCTTACATAACATCTTAGAAAGTCTGTAATGGTGCAGGTATTGGCTTGGGTACAGTGCCAAGAAACCTGGAAAATATGAGGTAAAATGGGATTCGACCCATTACACATTTCTAACAAACCTAAGGGACAAAACTCTAGCTACAATTACGCAATGTCATTTAGAAAGTAGTCAAATATGTAATAACATATATCATATTTGGGAATACATTATCATCGGAAAGTAGAAATTCTAGTACCTTTTTTGTAGAAGTTGCAATGGCTGAGGGGGTTAGGCAGCCAACTTTGTGTGCTGGTGATTAGGTGCCTGATTCTGAGGGTGCGAGTTCGAATCCTGGATGGGACTCAACCAAAACAAAAGTACTACAATTTGTACTTTCCTAAGAAAGTGTAATCCCAAATATGACATATGTTACAACTCTTGCTGTTGCATATTGCTGTGCATTAGAGGAGTTGGTCTCTAGGAAGATAGTAGCCAAGATTCATAAACAAACAATACCATGAATACTGTTAACTTGTTCACAGATTCATGTGAAGCAAGTTCAGGATAGGATTGACTATTCCTTAAACATATTCAGAAACAGTAACTGGTTTTGTCTGAGTTTACCAATATCCCAGAATGCAGCAGTCAGTGACATGGAACAAAATTCACTCACTAACCCATGCTGGCCTAACACACAATCTTAACACAACAAAACAAACAAATCCATAAACAATATGGCATCTACTGACAGATTTTCTTCCACAGTTAGAGTAACCCTGAATCCCTGCTCATAGTATCCAACCTAAAGTAAACAAACACATGCTTGACAACAAGCCTTAACAGCATCTGATCTGTACATGCTCTAAAGTGCAGATACATGAATTAGTGGCAGTTTGAAGTTTAAGTGGAAATGTGACACTGTAACTATAGTGAAACATTACCTGCAAGACCACGAAGGTGACACAACTACTGATCCTGCTACAAGGGAAATACATCCAGTAAACTGGAACACACTGCAGCCATATTGATTTGTCCTTTCAATAGTCACTCAATGACAAGATTGTATGGCGTAACTATTTTTTTTAATTGGCATGGTAACAGCTAATGTAAACATTGTGTTGTGCTTTCTTGACAAAACCCACAAGGATCTTCAGATAACATGAGGAATCGTGTGAATTATTGAAGCATTCAACTTCATTGGAGGACACATCCCATCAATGGAATTTATGTTATCTAGCTGTGGAACTGATGCTATCTAGCTGAGGCAAGTGACAACGTATGTCAGGGCTGCACACAAATAATCAATTAATCAATAACAAACAAATACTATCAGTGAGAACATTATTCAATAATTACATGACACAAACCTTAGCAAGTCATATCCAAAACCAAATTCAGGCAACCTGATTCAAGGCAACCCTGTCAAAGTGTCATATCAAGAACCAGATTCAGGGCAGTCCTGTCATATGTGGAACCTGATTCAAGGCAACCCTGTCAAAGTGTCATATCAAGAACCAGATTCAGGGCAGTCCTGTCATATGTGGAACCTGATTCAAGGCAACCCTGTCAAAGTGTCATATCCAGAAACTGGTTCAGGGCAGCCCTGTCATATCCAGAACCAGGTTCACGGCACCCCCTAATCACATCTGGCACCACATTCAGGGCAGCCTTGTCATATCCAGAACCTAATTCAGGGCAGCACTGTCATATCTGGAACCTGATTCAAGGCAACCCTGTCAAAGTGTCATATCCAGAAACTGGTTCAGGGAACCCCCTAATCACATCTGGCACCACATTCAGGGCAGCCCTGTCATATCAAGGACCAGATTCAGGGCAGCACTGTCATATCTGGAACCTGATTCAGGGCAGCCCTGTCATATCAAGGACCAGATTCAGGATGACTGCCTGTTAAAAAACTGAGCAGAAACACTGATATCAGTGTCAAAGTGTCAAAGTGTCATATCCAGAAACTGGTTCAGGGCACCCCCTAATCACATCTGGCACCACATTCAGGGCAGCCCTGTCATATCAAGGACCAGATTCAGGGCAGCACTGTCATATCTGGAACCTGATTCAGGGCAGCCCTGTCATATCAAGGACCAGATTCAGGATGATTGCCTGTTAAAAAACTGAGCAGAAACACTGATATCATTACTCATGTATAAGGGTGTGCGAGCGAGTGTTGTTTAACACTGCCGTTAGCAATATTCCAGCAACATCATGACAGGGGACACCAGAAATAGGTTTCACACATCGTAACCATATGGGTAATGGAACCCGGGTCTTCAGCATGCTGAGTGGATGATTTATTCACTGAGCTACCCAGCTGCCCACTGTTAATTGAAGACTTTTCAGCCATTTTTGGAAAGTGTACAGAAGACAGACAGAATTTCTAAGGATGTGTACTGGCAAGTAAACTGCATTGTAATACATATTATTGTTGTATGTGTTGCTATAGATTGGGAGCTCAAGCGTTGGGAAGTGACACTGATTATAGAATTTAAACTTTGGAGATGACTTGCTATAGAGAGAATCTCAGAAAAGTGTCTACTGATATCAGCTATATCAACATCAGTTGATTAAAGGTCACATGCAAACGTAAAACACAACTTTGCAGATTCTGGTACCTTTCGGTATGCACTTACCGAAACTAATCATAAAAAATGCCAATTCAACCTATAAAGTTGAAAAAAAACGCGATGAAAGAAAAGCCCGCGAAATCGGAGTTCAAACGTTTCACTAAATTCGCCCCAGCGCTGGGGGGAAAACTGGTTTCAACAGCTGTGCTCCGCTGCGTCCATAACGCATGCGCAGTGAATAGGTTCGTGGAGCTTGAAACAGTATGCATGCCCAGCATCTTAAGTCGTGAGCAGTAGTCTAATCTTGGTTGTGCACACAAACAAGTAAATAATCTACTTGTTACGTAAAAAAAACATGTTGATTGTGGTAAGCAGTCTCTGTCACAGAGAAAGCTCAGTGTCTGGTTTATTCACACCTATATGTCTGTCTGCCTGTCTACTTAATGACAACATGCAATACACAGCTTCAATCACTGACCACGTGCAATTTGAACTTAGCACCTATCAGACTATACGACAAAAAGAAAATAAGTTGATTTATGACTCGTGCACCCAAGTCCCGTGTCTGCTACATTATGTAATTAGGCACGTGTGATACACATGACATGTTTTATGTCTGTGGGTTGCAAACAAACTACATTAATTTTTTTCGGATGACTGGATCTGACGGAAACTGGTGCAAACTCTTGTCAGTTTCAAGTCCTGCTTTGTACTTGGACAGATTCCAGCCGCGCACTAGTTTACCATCCCTACCGACATGATATTTGAATGGATCGAGCGCAAATTCAGAGAACATGTATTTTCCAAACCCAACATCTCTATATACATTCTGCATGGATAACGACTTCTTTTAGTGTATATGATTTTGTTTGACAACAGTATATGAATCCATACTGAAACGAAGCATCAAGTACACAAAAAGAAGTTGTTATCCATAAAGAATCTTACTTTCTTGTGACTGGCTATACTTCTAAAATGCCCATCAAACAGATCATCTTTCTGTACACACAATGAACCCTCAGCATGTCAGCAAATGAAACAGCCAATCGGAAGCCGTCGTTACACTTGAGTGCATATCCACCCGCTATGACTGGGTTCGGTCTCCTGAGGGCTTCGTTTCGGGAGAAGTGAGCCGAAGTACAAAATATTGCACCTTTGAATCGCTATTGTACGCTTATAATTTTGTTTATTTGTTTTTTTAAAAGCAACAATGTATATTACATGTCATGAATAAGTGATAAATGTGTTTTAATTGTTTGATTTTTTGGTTGCATGTGACCTTTAAGTTACAAATATCCTGGGCAGCACTGTGATGTCATCAAGTTCATGAAGTCATGGCATTGTCAGGGCACTGCACAAAATCTGCTGTCAAAACGATATCTCTAGGAGATATCACATGATCTCACACAAGTGATATCAGTGGAACAGTTTTGGATGATAAAATCAGCATTCCAAACTCATACCTGCCCGGCCATTCGGGACGGCCTGTTTTGCAACTGGATGGTCAGTTTTAAAAAGTTGCATGACCAATGGTCTTGGACGAATCCGACTTTGAGTATAATGATTGAAAAAGAACTGAAAAGATTGTGCAGTCTCCCTCCTCTTATTTACATTATTATTTTTGTTAATGAAAAAGGCTATATCAGTGACATTGTAAGAGACACTATTTGGTGAGTATCAGAATGTCTGTGTGAGTGTCTGAGTGAGTGAGCGTCTGAGTGAGTGTCTGAGTGAGTGAGTGAGTGAGTGAGCAAGCATGACTTGGCTAAATGTGGGAAGACCAACAAAGTTTCAGACATTTTCAACTCCTGTCAAAACCAAGAGCATTGAAATAGTACTGACAAACCAAGAGAGATTACAGGGACAAGCAATGCACAGTTACAAATTCTTGAATTCCTGAGATGTTCTTGATGCCACTCGGGAATCATAACTACAGAGTCTCAGACTATAAAGCCATTAGAGAAATTTGAGAAAAAGATCTTATTGGCGACAAAAACAGGCATGCAGGACGGATAGTGGCAGGCCAATGTGCAAGAAACTTGCTTTATCGTTCTGCCGAAACATTCAATTTAATTTGAAGATGAAAATGACTATGAAAGAACTTAGTTCTGACATGGAAACTGATTTTTCTTCAATCATAGTTAATATGCATTTATTTATCCCTCATAAAATACTGTTTTAGGTAAAACAAATTTCGTACTACAGACAATCAAATGTGGACTATCCTATAAAGAAGGCAATATTTATGAAGGTTACTTACATATTGGTCTAGAGATGCAGACGGAAGCATTTGATGGAGCAGATGCTTAATACCCCAAAGAGAGAGTTTGAAATTTCCTTCAATGTTAACGTGAGTTTCTTTTGGCTTCAAGTTCAGAATGTCTAAATGGTTCACACACAAGTTGTTAATCAACAGAGTGGGAGATTTTCACAGAGTCGTCACTGAACGTGTGGCTGGTTTCTCAACACCAGTACAATTATCATGATCACTGATGTGGAACATTCTACAAGCTGTTGCAATGGCTGGCAGCAAACTCTGCTATTCACATATCACTTCAGTAAACTGATCAAGTTTCTTGCTTTGAAAACAGCATAGCAAAGGTGAACGAGGTGTCAGGTGTATTCAATAATATTATACTGAGTTTTGTTGTTAGGTTGTTCAACACTGTTCTATGCAAAATTCCAGCTATACAGCAGTGGTGTGCAAATAATCCAGTATGGACCAGGCAATCCAGTGATCAACAGCATGAGCATCAATTTATTCCTTTATTATACAATGACATGTGTCAGTCAGCTAACCTTACTAAAAAATGATTTCTTACAGTAGGTAAATTTGCTTCCAATAAAGTCATTCTGGGCAAAAACAGGGTGCTACAACATACATACTGAGAGCCAAATGAGAGTTACTAGATACTGGATTCAACGAGTAAGGATGCCTGATTATCACTACCCTCATCACATTAAATAATTGTGGAAAGTATTCATGGGCTTCAGATGTGAAAAATATGTTATTTTTAAGCAGTGTTACGAGTGTGTATTTTCTGTATATTTTGTTTTTTATTAAGTGATTATTATTGGGTCATGTTTAGTGATTTGGATAATAATTATGACGGGTCACATTTCGTGTAATAGGTGGTCAGCACTTTCAGGATTCTGGCAGCAGGCTTTCTGGAAATTATGTGCCCTTGGCTTTCTATTTGCTGACTTCCAGGCAATTCGAGGGCATTCCAAGTTAGTGGCGATGTTTGTGTGTGCTGAAACTTTCGGGAAAATGACAGAATATGTATTAAGGCTAGTTGCCGAGTTTTAACTGGAGTATACATCATCTCATCTGCCAATGCCTGATCTACAGACCGCTCCCTGTGTTACATTCTGCATAACCGTTTCTCTCACACTAAGACTTTGATGAGTTTGCTATATACTTTTGTGACCCATTGCCTTAGATTTTGTCTCATTTGTATAGTATTTGAAATCAGTATTGTGAAACTGACTTGTGACTTTGTATAACTTGCTCTCTTTGCTTATTAATAATACAAAACTTTAGACTTGCCTTTGTTCTGTTTTGTTGGATTCACAGGGGATTTCTTACATTGTTTGTCACGGCAAATTCTTAACCACAACAGTAGGTTTACTTATGTTCAAGCAAGATGTTGGTGATAAAAAATGTTTTTGTCAACAGTTAAACAATGAATAAAAAATATATATATTCAGAATTCTTATGCATCAGTAAATTCATCCAGTTTTCTTATAATGTATAATGTAAATCAATATGTTCAAGCCTGAAAAATATATCAGGGTTCTTAATGACAAAATTTAGAATGTCTCTACATGCCATAAAAATTCAATGTTTAAGAAAAGATAGTAAAACATTCGAAGACTTATCATGTTCTTATTGTTATTCTCGTAAAACTGAAGATCAACATCACTTGTTTATCAGTCTGTGATTCTTTCACTGCCTGTCCGTAAGAAGCTTTCAAAATGCTGAGCAAGTGATATATAATGTACTCAATTCTAAATCTGTTGCCATTTTCATAAAACATTTGATGTCTGTCCATCTGTAAACTACAATCAAAACCATTATTCCATGCTGGAATACCAGTAATAGCTGTTACTCAGCAAGTCAAATGGTATTTGGGCCTCAACTACTTAATAAAACCTGTCTGTCTGTAATCTGTCTGTCTTTTGACAATTCACTGCATAATAGATGTAACATTGTTGCGTGTGGTCTTAAAGCATATGGATTCAAACACAGATATACGTTTGTGCATCAAACTCTAAGAAGCCATATTTCTTGTGTTCTGTAACTGAGGTGTAACTGTGGCAGTGGTACACCTGTGGTAGCGCCATGGCTGTGGTATGCTTGTTGTAACACCATGACTGTGGTATGCCTGTGGTAACACTATGCCCGTGGTATGCCTGTGGTAATGCCATGGCTGTGGTATACCTGTGGTAACACCATGGCTGTGGTATGAATGTTGTAACACCATGGCTGTGGTATACCTGTGGTAACACCATGCCTGTGGTATGATTGTGGTAAAACCATAGCTGTGGTAACACCTAGGCTGTGATAACACCATGCATGTGGTATGCCGGTGGTAACACCATGCCTGTGGATGTACCATTCCTGTGTTAACACCATTGCTGTGTTAACACCATGCCTATAGTAACACCTACCATTCCTGTTTCAACACCATGCCTATAGTAACACCATGCCTGTGGTAACACCATGTCTGTGGTAACACCATGGCTATGGCAAGACCATGGTTGTGAGTACACCAGTGTTACATCTGAATAAGGCACTGAGAATATAGTGAGATCACCAAGGTGATGAGTGTCTTGCTTTCATCACTCCAGCCCTGCCTCGCACATAAACCATGTTCATGCTGTTGGTCACATTTTCTGGTCCAGACGCAATTATTTACAGATTGCCACAATTAGTTAGAATATACTGCTGAGTGCAGCATTAAACAAAAAACAAAACAAATCTCACATGAAGAGAACACACTGTCCCTAACAGAGACATAGTGCAGACTTGTTCAGATGACATGACATCATCGATGACATGACATTATCAATGATAAACATCTCTTTTTTGATAACTGTAACATTTTGGTATTTGGTATAGCCCATACATGAGAATGCTGCATTATTGTAGAAACGTGGCAAAGTTGTGGAAAAAAGTGTGGTCGATATGAAAAGTATGTGAAAAAACTGCGTTTTTACGCATCCATATTTTTTATAAGCACCAGGTGATCATCCATAAAGTCTTGACATCTCTATACCCTCAACTTCTAGAATGCCACTGAAACAAACTCATTCACTCACACAAGGTTGAAATTGGCTTAACATATGGTCCTTGGCATGAGATAATAAACAAATGTTACGAGACGTGTATTCTGGAAAATTTACACGTGTATAAATTTATTGTGACCCAACCTGATTATAAATAATCTCCTGAGATCATAGTTTTGGGCAGCTGTTCGAGAGACGACCATTGAGTCATTACAAACACTGCCACTTTTACTTATAAACAGGACAATGTCCAGAGAATTCTACCACCAATTTACTCAATGTTTCCTAATGATAGCAATTCTAAATTTAACACCACATCGACCTGTATCGATTAGAGATAAATACTAAAATAGAATTGGTAAACAAAGACATCAATTTCAACTAAAGATGACACAGAAATAGACATACATATCAAAAGGCGAGGGGACTGGTTTTGGCTAGAGTGCAGTTTACCGTTCGAGCCCCGACAGCACAGCGAAAAAAATCGGAAAATGCGCGCCCGGTAAAGTGCACTACTCCCCTGGTTTTGACAGACGAACGTGAATTGTTGTATTTTAACACCTGAAGATCATTAATATTAATCTTCACATCAAGCTGCGCGGTCTTTTCCGGGATAAACATATGACAGTGTCATTTGACACTACCATTTACAATCTCATCAAATAAAGGAACTGCGATGCACCAATTACACTTCCTTTATGGCAAAACTATCAACCAGCAGCTGACCAGTCACGACGAGAGGCGACCACCATCAGCAGAATCTTGCATTTATGAGATAGTCTGATTCCTCAAGACAGCCCGCTCTCAATGGCCATACTGTGACGTGTGATACACTACCACGGGTCGCGCAGGTAAACGGCGAAGGGTAACATGTAAGTTTGACAGTGTTATCGAAACGACTCACCACCTGGTTTTTGTCCTCGCACAATCGCGTCCTCTTTTGTTGCGTCGACAGTGTGGAACGAGGAAGGGAAATCCCCACCTGTGAAAAGCTAAAACTAGGTTTCCCCCACCGTTTCGTCAGACATGAACTCGTTACACTTTCGAGAGTGAAGCACAGTGCAGATCCCAGTTCGCAGACAAGGGAGATAATTATTATTCGTTTTCAAGTGTAAGATTGTATATGGTGTGGGATGTTAGCATATGTTTGGGGATATATTCCAGTTTTCAGTTCTCTGTAGTTCCTTTAAATAACTAGAATGAAACAATATTTTCACTGTATGTAGTTGTTTTCAAAATATCACAGGGCATTAATGTTTCTTTCGGGTTTCTTACAACAATATCTCAATATACATGTCGATACTTCAAAGACGCAGCGCATATTCTGACGTGTACTTGACAACAACAATCGATGTTTGATCTTCTTTCATTTTCAACCAGCTGTTAACAGCACATAGATAGCGGTTGGTGTCACACGCTCACAGTCTGGCGTCGAATCGTACACAGAACTCGGTGACAATCTGCCATTTAATAAGCAAGTGCATGTAGATCTAATACAAAACAAAAACTCTTTTACATTTGACCACTTTCTGAAAAAGGACATTGTGTATTCAGTGTGAAAATCCTTACAAACATACACTGACCCTTGTTTATTATGTTTATTAAGTTTTCAACTGTTGAAATATATGTTTTCCTCACTTCACATTATTTATGCGAGTGAAATAATTTGTGTTTACATTTATTGCCGTTCGTGTTTATACTCATTTTCCGTAAAATAATAGATGACAGCATTTGTGTCGCCACGCTCTATCTTGTCCTGTGTGCCATCTTAAGTTCGTTCTTTCGCATTTGCAACATGTCGATAACTAGCCAACCCCTACTAAAACACTAACAGCACATGCATGTATGTCTCATACGTGTCTGAAATACATGAAATATTTCTCACTGTTCGTAATTTTGAAATGTACGTGAATGGTTTTCACTCAACAATCGAAAACGACAATCAGTTTGAAATTTTCATCACCGATATCTCGATCGGTAAACCCACCAGTACGGTGACGTTTCATTTCCCAGCCGAACAAACGAAACGGGTTCATGACATTGCTGTCAAACAGTGAAGACTTTACTGTCTGTCGCCATGCAGTTTGTACTTTACGAAAATTCGTGTCAGCTTTCTTCTATACATATAACTTGCATCTAAACATCTCAGTACGTATGATGGTAACGCACAAATTCAAATTTGGGGTTCTTTGCAACATTCTTTTGCAAAAACGTTCTTCGCCAAATAGTGTTATGGTTTATATAATATTGAAATATATGACACATGCATGTATGTATATTTTAGTGAGGTTATGATTTCATTAGCTTAAGAGAGCTTTTGTTTGATCTAAGAACCTTACTGGTTGAATGCCGTGATATAATTCTTAAAGAACAACTATAAACTCAATTTTTTATCACTGCATACGAAAGACTTCTGGTTAGTCATAATTAACGGAAAACCATTTAAAAAAACACAACAAAACCCAGCAACTTGTGGTTAATCTATACCAAGCGCTCAAAAGTTGCTAAAAAGCCGTCTACTTCTCTCTCGCCCGCAAACGAAACCGCAGACAGCTAGGTTACGTAACTCTGTCGCCAGAGCCCTACAGTGACGTCATAGAAGGAACGATTTCCCGTTAAATGTGTAGAAAATGTGTAGGAAGCTCGTCCTTTTGCTGATTTCTCGACGTCACCAAAGACATGCCGAATTGTTGTGTTGCCGTCAATTGTTCCTTGGTCAATTGGTCGGGTGATGGTGTCACTATGCACAGATTTCCACCGGACGCCGTAGTTAGTGCTTAAATTGGTTGTTAGTGTGTGCGAAGTGAGCGTTTGTCGGGTAATCGAAGTGGCGTTACCACTAATTATACCTGTTATAAATGCATTAACTGAGCATCAAGTGAATGATGACAAATAACGTGCAAGTTTATACCGCCTAACACGGATTACAACCCAGCAACACCAAGTGATTTTGACAGAATCGTGTATGAAAACAAGGGTTGTAATTCGAAATCTAGGCAAAGCAGGAGACAAAACTAAATGATAGTAGATTGAGAGAACATATAGCTTTCGCTTTTCTCAACAGCTTTCGCGATTTCGGGTTTGTACAAACCTGTAAACGAAATAGTTTAACCCCTGAAATGTAGATGAATACTGCACAGACCCTCATTTCTATGCCTACAATTACGTCACGGAGACGCGCCGCTCTGATTGGTTGAAATTTCGTTTGCGGCTGAGAATTGTGCACTGTTGACAAAAAGGTCGATTTAAGTTAATTAAAGGTCGACATGAGCAGTTTTAATGGCGGGGTTTCATTTTTAGCGATGTCAGCAAGTGATTTTGTATGTGTACCCTACTAGAGTATATGTGATCTTTAAATTTAATGCCACAGTTTTCGTTACCAATGAATCACGGCAACATGTATTATTCTTGCGGTTTTACATATACTGTTCAAGAATTTTCGTTTACACAGGTAAATAAAGCATCAGTGTTTAAAGCTACGAAGATACCTATGACTATTTTAAATTCGGCGTAGGAGCATATAGCAACGGGAAATTGATATCTGTGTTAAAGCAGGGATACTCTCTCTATAGGCTCCCTGGTTAAAGTAAACCAGTACTATATTAACGTCAACGTTGGAACGCCGTTTTAACCATATCGCCAAAAAACATGTCTCGAGAACTGCCCGTACAATTGCGCTTTCTTCACTTACCTTACTGATTTAGCCTCTGTGGGTGGCCATAAAATGCCATGAGTCAAATCCATGTGACAGATGTACTGTGTCATTGTCTACGTCAAAATTCCAATGGCCGCCTTGAAATAGGTGCGACACAGCAAGATTTTGTCAACATCTTTGGTGTTTCTAGACAAACCATTTCCAACCTGTGACGCTATCCGACGTCTTCTATGCATCGCCGTTGCCAGGCAGTGACTCGCGGTAGCCGCACAGGGTACTGGCACCCTCCTCTTTCTAACACTTGTGAACCATGGAAAGAACATCGGGTTTGTCATTCATATATAAACATGAATATCTTACCTTTCATTGTACTGAAATAAATCGATCTATGCATGAATATTGTTGTTTTAATGTTCAATATAACATCGATGGTAAAGAATTATTTTGGAATAGTATATATGTGGCAGTGACAGATTTTGTATATTTTAACATGTTGTATATTGATTAGAATTCATGTAAATAAATTCTTCAAAATTCATTACATAGTTTTAGCTATATTATTTATCCTGTTACTCAGCCTGCCTTAACTATCACTCACAGCCAGTTCACTGAGCATGCTTATCGCATGTTCACCACACAACACAATAACAAAAGCCCTTTCCCACCTAGGTCCTTTGTTTTGTCTACATAGCCAGCTTGGGCAATCAGCTAAGCTTTACACCTTTTACACATTACAAGGTTTGTGGTCACTCCACATTCAACCGTCAGTTGTTCAGGTGTGGATCGCATTCTGAGGTAATTTGGCTATTTTATTTACTTATTGTTCATGCGATATCATATTTGGACATATCTAGTAGTTGTACAAGTGTTTGCTATTCTTAAACGCATAGTACTGTGTATTTGATGTTCTTATTGGTGTAAATGGTCCAATAAACACTCAGAATCCATTATAATGTAATATTAATAACATGATTGATATAAGGCAAGGTGTGTTATAAACAGATGAACACAAGTATAGCTTTGTAACCATGAATGAATGAATGGATGAATGAATGAATGAATGAATGAGATCTTATTCTTGTATTGTTTTATATCTTGCTCAGGTACAGCCAAATTTGTATGTTTGAATACTGTATCATTGCTGAGTATTCTTTGTATATATTAGCATGTCTGTACATATTAGTATTATTATTTCCTCTACAGACAATCGTTTGATAGAGACAACAGCGTCGCCAGGTGTGAAATAAACCTAGGCCCACACACCTGGTAGGTTTATCCATTGTTTATAAACCAGTATGATGTAACTCAAATGGAAGACATTTTGTAGAAAGTAATTGGTTACTGAAGCAACTATTTTATAACGTTACAGCATATACATGAATAATATGTGTATATCTGTCTAAATAGCAAGTGTATATTGCTGCATCTATTTTATTGTACACCTGATTGTTTCAGGGTTATTGTTTTCACCTGTATTCACCACAAATAAACCGTTGGCCATTGAGGAACAACAAAAGCAGTTTCTGTTGTCTGTGCGTGACTGACGCAGCCCTGCTACATATATAGTTGTGGCATTTAATTGACGCGCTAACCTTGTCTTTTTTAGTTTTTTCTCCAATTTACTGTTGCCGTTAGTTTTGATTTGAAGTGAACGTTTCGCATGTCACGTTTGCTTGTTATGCATTGTATATCGGTATGTCGTTACCCTGGAAAGTCGGATCATGGCAAAGAAACTTTCGGAGTTTTACAGCTCATTCGTATCGTATCCAGACATGTCCATGACGTCTGACCGGGTGTTATATCCAAAATGGATGTGAGAAATGTACGTTGTGAATTTACAGATTTGAAAATGTAGGATACAAGAAACGATTTCTTAAGTTTGTCTTAATTTTCTGTTTCTGGTGAAGAGAGAAACAATGTATGTCCCAGAATTCGTAATTTCAGAACTGCTGAAGAGACAGTGAGGTTGGTTGCATTCCACGGATATATAAATAACAATGGAACTGTATAGCGCCGAGACCCTCGAAGGTAGCGGGGTAGAATAGGCCTTCTGCAACCCATGCTTGCCATATACGACGACTATGCTTGTCGTTAGAGGTGACTTACGGGATCGGGTGGTCAGGCTCGCTGACTTGGTTGACACATGTCACCGGCCAATTGCGCAGATCGATGCTCATGTTGGTCACTGGATTGTCTGGTCCAGACTTGATTATTTGAAGACCGCAGCCATATAGCTGGAATATTGTTGAGTACGGCGTAAAACTAAACTCACCCACTCACTGTATAGCGCCGAGTTTCAACAGGCGCTGCCCAACGGTGCTGATAATTATTACCCCGGATAGTCTGAACTTCCCGTGAGTTACGTATCCCACCGGATACCCATTTTCTGCTGAACAGAGGCAATTTTGAACATACTCACTTGCCTATAGTGAGACCACGTATGTCGCACGTGCAGCCTTCTTGGACAAGACTGAAGTCCTAAAAACTCTCAGGTGTCAAGAAGCCAGTCACTGACATTTCAGGACTGTCCCGCCCTGGCCCTGTGACTGCGACGTGAGCTCAACACCATCCCCCGACAGTGACCACATAATGGATAATATCTGGTCTCTGACATGTGTGAATGTGTTGCAAAATAGTGTTTGAAACAAAAATTATTTGACAATTCTTGTATTTTATGTGCGTAATATTCCACTCTAATTTTTTTTATAGTTAATGAAATATTGAATTAAATTTTTGACCTTTACTATGTTTAACTAGACTAGACACATGAGTGTCTTTTCAGGAACTTGTATTACATCAGAAGAGCTACTGACAAATCAGATACAAATACGTAACACATTTACATAAAATCATCAACTTCACATTTGTTTAAAAGAGATATGGTACCTGGAATATAAGCTGTACAGACTCTCTTAGTTTTCACAATTGGAACTTTGTAGCAGCAGCCTGTGGAGGAGTGTATTCCCAATTTAAGTTGTGAGTTGGGTCAGATACTAGTATACCTCCCGTGTAAATTAGACATTCAATGACAAGATGACACTTCAAGAATGTTTATACATGACTTTGCTTTTTATTTACAATATATGTACACTTGGGTATTCATATTGCAGAATACATTCATGGATATCCAGTGATCAACAAGCAAAATGCATCCACACTGAAAACAAAACATTTATTACAAACTTGCTGTTTATTTATATTATATTAATTTCAACGACTGATAGCAGACCCTATATAATGGCATCATCAGCACTACTGTATTGAGGCTGTATATCCCACATACCATGAGTATTTAAACTAGTGGTGGTCCAATTAATTGAAATATTCCAAGAATGGCCTACGTGACTAAAAGACCAAGCATTCGATCATGTTTCCTCAGAATCGACACAAACAATTTTTGAACACTTGTTTACACTAACAACATTTCTCACAAGGTTGGTTTTGTTTGTTACATTTCATAAGCATTACACCCTGTACCTTGTCATGATTGAATTTGTCTCAAAGACTCCAGGAAATTTATTTTATCAACATACCAGTCATTTTTTAAGATTTGAAAATTGTTATGTATTTTGTGCAATTTTCAAAAACAAAGCCCCAAAATAACTATATACATAACCAGGAGAATTTGATAAATGACACTACCAATACAATTATTTATGATGATTGATTGGTTGTAAAGAGCCTATCATCAGTTGTGAGATTTTAACCAATACCCAATACTTAATTTAAACTGCTGCAATTTTGTCTGAAACTGGTTATCAGCTGTATAACTAAACTACCAACATTGACTTCAACGATCATCCAACCTGATGAAAAATGTCTGTCACGAGCAGGAATCGAATCTGCAGCTATCTGACTACAGCTGAAACCCAGGGTACCAACCATTTGATATGAACAGAAAACCCCTGACATATTTGGGTGTTAAAGTGCAGGTGCGAATCAGTCAGATCACAGTCCTTCTCATAACAATATAGTATCTTCATTATTGCAGGCTAATCAAGACCACATCACTCTGAAATATAAATGCATCTTCTCTCAAAGGCCACCATGTTCGATGTAAATTGTATTTAATGATGTGTGAATACAAGCCTAATCCAGGTATGTGAAGTCTAATGCCAGCATGCATGGAATAACTAGTGGAAAATATCAAGAGCAGTTTTGTACATCTGAACAGAAGTCAACCCCAATTTGTATTAGATCTGGAGTTATCTGCCCTTTCTCTCCTTGTTGCTTTTGATTAGAAGGTTTCTTGAGGTCTTGATGTGAGAGGGTGTCTCTCACCTACTTGTGTGTGTATGTGTATAGTGTTATGCTGCTATTAGCAATATTATAGCATTATCATGGTGGGGGACACCAGAAATGGGCTTCACATATTGTACCCATGTAGGGAATCGAATTCGCGTCTTCAGTGAGATGAGCGAACTCTATAACCAATAGGCTACCCCTTCTCACCTACTTACCCTGTACAGTCTGGATTCCTGCCTATATGGAAACACCAAATACCATCCACCTCCCAACACCAGTCTGATGTCAAGAAAAGTAATAAATCTCTTCAAAGACATTCAGTACTGAAACTATTCTGATCATTCCTGAGTGCGTTTGATACAATCATTGAACACAGTTAATTACTGCCACTTGCCTCCTATTGGAACCACAATGTTGAATTTTAAATCGTAAAAATTAAAATTGTGTATTTCGATCTTTTTGATTGTTCATTGATCTTGCATGGATATCTCATGATTCAACAATTTGTTTCTGAGTGTTCTGATGTCTGGAATAATATCTGTTTCAGTTTCGAAATAACAGAAAATGAGCTTTTAACAACAGCAAGCAATCCCCTGGTGAATGACCAGAAACCTGTGATACTTAATGCCTGATGCTTTCCTTGACAGAAAACAGCTGTGACGTTTCAGTGCAGCAGTTCTTGACACGTGACTAATACTCTGGGTTTGCCTGACTAGAGTTTCACAGAGTCTCCATTAATCAGAAGTAAATGCCTGGAGTCCTGTGATGGCTCGGCCAAGGATCAGTGCATGGATGTCATGTGTCCCTGAAAAGAAGAAATGGCATGCGAGTTGACTGAGAGAGTGAGTCATATTTTACAATGTAGTACTCTTGTAGTGGTACGGGTACTGGGGGTACATCAACAACCCACCATTATCTGTGATTTTCACCTTGTTGACAAACCTACTGGCAAACAAGGATAGGCAGAACACAGACCTGACAATTGACCAGTACCAAAATGTACGAGTGTCGTCCACTGACGCTTGCCATTGTGAGTGCAATGGGTGGAGCATGTGAGTCTTATGAGGTGTGTGCAGCTATGCGTGGAATCATTCACTGCACATGCATGCACAGGCCTACATCTTCTCTCCGTTTCATAAACCAGATGGGTTTGCTCATCGCCGAGAACCACCTAATTCTTGTAAACATGTTTTCTGTGCCCATCCAACTCATCCATGTTTGCCAGTAAAAATATAATCAATGTGTCTTGTGTGTGTGTGTGTTGGCTGACTTAATGAAATAGAAACATATGTTTTACATATGCAATCAAATACAAATATGTACTTTTCTGAATAAAATTGATATTTTATACTTATCCTGACTCATGCTAATTGCTTATCTCCTCTTCCCTGGCGAAGGTAGTGGAACACCTGAAATCCCTGAAGTTCCTTTCTAAAAAGAAGTGGATGTAAAATACACTCACCCATGTGTAGCCTCCCTTTTCCCACGCCTAGGTCATGTGACCGGCCATGCTTGTTACTATCTCCTTGTATATCGCCCAACACGCGAATATAGTAATTCAGCGTGCCTGTGTGGGAAGGCTGGGAGGACTTTTGTCATGAGTCAGGATAAGTATAAAATATCAATTTTTTTCAGAAAAAGACATATTTTTCCTTATCCTGAATCATGCTAATTGCTTACCGAATCCGATGGAAATGGCGGTGGGTCAGGCCACGCTGGATCTGCTGGCTTTCAAAATTGCGTCCAATAATTTCCCCCCCTCAAAAAACGGGAACTTGTAATGGCGATAATATGGTCCTTCTAATATTCATTGTAGATTCTAGGGGGATCACATCCATCAAACTTATCTTCAGCTGAAGGTTTCGCTGAATTGAATGTGTGACATCGAAAGTAACTAGGATCCTGCTAGTTTCTGATGCAACTTATTGTCAAGATATTGTAATCAAAACTAGTTCCGCCCCTACTTCATGCACAAGTATCTGCATTACAAGTATAGGGTCCCAATCACTCATGCTAGTCTGTTTAAGACGTGTGCATTGACTTTCCACCATTATACTCTGCAGAGCGTCTGGCTTCCACAAGTCATGTGATAAAATGGGTGAGTGAACTCAGCGCCTTCGTAGAACTGTTAGTTTCTGAGCAATGACTAGAGGCGCAAACTGATGAATGCCAGAGACATCCTCCATGGTTATGCCTCATAGGTAGTGGTTGGCAAACATCGTGTTTGACTTATAAAAAGCAGCCATCCATTATAGTTGATAGCGAGCAATTCTCATGTAGCGCTAGTGTAGAGGCCAATGCTCTGACTTCATGTGGGTTGGAGGCTCGCGGAGGTTCCAGTCCTGCTGCTTTATTGGCTCTCAATATAACAGCTCTGATCCACACTGAGATAGTGTTGCATTATACTTCCGTAAGTGTCTCAGTAGATATAGGGATAAACAGGCACTTGAAATGTTGCCTTCTAGACTTAGAATGTGTGATGTTTATCTTCATTGCTCTGACTGGACATAATGATAAATCTTGAGTGTCATGGGGTCCAGGGATTGAAGATAGTGCCGATATGTGGAATTGTCAATCCGGTTGACCTGGCAGTTGATTTCTCGCAAGAAAATCCCATCACAGACCCAGATGAGCTGTCTGATGATGACTTGCATCAAAACTCATGCAGTTGAAGTCTAGAGCACGAATTTCTGACATTCTTGCAGCTGTAGCCAAGGCAAGTAAAAAACAGCGTCTTCTGAGTTAGCAGTTCAAGTGAGGTCCAATCAAGCGGTTCGTACGCATCACTTGTGAGATGTTGGAGTATGATGTCTGGAGCTCTAAATCTACGTTGTTGATCCTCCAACTTGAAGCAGCATAACAAAGCAGGCAGCTGGGTTATTTTAGTCAGCTTGGTCCCCGTTTCCATGGTAATGTCTGAGCTGAGAGCTGCCAATTATGTAGATAATGTATAGCCTATCGGACCTCTGGAATATCGTAGGTGACATAAATATTCTGCTATCTGCGAATATGTTGTCTTCACCGCTGTGGAGCCTTTCTTCTTGGTGTATGTCTCAAACCGCTTCCACTTGTCATCATAAAGGGTGCAAGTGAATTTCCGTAAAGCTAAGGTAACTGCTTTCACTGCGCATCGAATTGACTTGCTGCCATGTTGACACCAGCTGATCGTTTGACGTCAATGCACTGCACGTTACTAAAGGCTTGTCAATGCATGCTTTTCTCACTTTGCGGGAGCGGGAGTACACGACTTTCATACTCCCACTCGAGGATCGTGATGGATGTACATGGTATTTTATCAGAGTCACATGGACCAATAAAAACTTGACATTCTTACATGAGGCTAGCTAAAGGTTGTTGTTGAACCTTGTTGCAAAAAAGTTTATTTGCGGTGATCCGAATGTCTGGCTGACTAGTTGCAACACCTCTCGATGCAGCATCCACTCTGTTGGTGATGGACAAAGAGGACGAGATAAGGCGTCTGCCATGATGTTGCAGACTCTTGGTACGTGACATGCTTTTATTTGGAGATTCAGACTGTTGACCATGTCGAAGAGTTGAAACGTCAGGTGTAGCAGATGTTGGCAATCTCATTGACCCTTGCTTGTTTATGTAGGAAGCCATTGGTAAGTTGTCTGTGTGGATCATCAGTAGCTTGTCTCTCAGTGTTGTCGACCAGTGATGGATAACATGCATCACCACTTTCATCTCCAACTGGTTGACAGAAAGAACAATCTTTCTTCTTTCAGATTCCTGCTGCAACCTTGTTGTTTAGATGGGCACCCCATCCTTCGAGAGACGTGTCTACAAAGAGATGGTTATTGAATGCCGACTGTAACTCATAAGTTTCTGTACAGGCCTTCGACTCGGGAGTCCACCAAAGCGGGTATTATCTCAGATGCCCAGCATTGTAAACTGGTCAAGACTTGAAACCGTGACTCAGGAATCGCTGTCATAGATGTAGCTTTAGGCGCCTTCATCTGGTCATGTTCTGAGCTGACGTGAGCAGACCAAGTAGATATCGTCACTGTCATAGTGGTAATGGAGAGAGTAGAACATGTTCTAACACTGGCTTGACCTTTGACCCACGGAACCTCTGGGACAGCGATATATTTCAACGTAGTGATGAATCCAATCCCAAGGAATTCAGATTCACAAGTCATCCGAGCTGAGTTAATAGCCTGATAGTGAAGTCTACCTGTAGACAGAGTTGACTTCTCTCACGATGAGCTTGTATGCCGTGAAGATACGTCATACTTCGTTTTCCGATCCTCAACCCTGCTCATTATGAGTGAGTTGACATGCGAAGGGAGTCTGTTTACAGCTGGCTGCCTGTCTGAACAAAAACTGTCACTCATTGCTGCAGATCTCCTGATAGGCAACGCTGGATCTGCTGATAGATGACCTCTGTGCCGTCTGAAGAATCAAATAACGCTGTAGACTGCTAATCTAGTGTGTAATCAACATCTTTCCATCGTTGCAAGTGTGAAAGTTTAACGTAGACAACTTCCTGACACTGGGACAATAACATCACATTCTGTGCAGGGCGTTGTCTCTCAGGCACCTATCACATTGAAGATGTGATGTCACCAGCAGGGCGTTGTCTCTCTGGGACCAATCAGGTTGTAGACGTGACATCACCGGTGTAGCAGTCAACTGATCATCGTGAAATCTTGTACAAATTGTGATACCCTTTCTAGCACTCAGCCTTGTCCATAACCCTGCTGTTTGGTGAGCACGTGTCTAGATGAGTAAAGCGCGCGGAAAAACTTCCGCCGCTTGAAGCTGATGTAGACAGACTGTCTTCAAGGTAGATGTGTCGGAATTCTTTCCCTGAAAATAGTACCGTCATCTCTTGTGATCGAAGGTGTAGTTTGCAGTGGTATCTTGTAGTCGTCTCGAAGAATCTTCGTCGTTGAGAATTCCCCAATTGAGATGTCCACCCACTTGAGAGGGTTGTATGGGAACAGCTGAAGGTAGAAGACTCCAGTTGTTCAGACCCTAATCTTCAATGTTTACCTCCTCTCTCTGGACTCTGGAGAACTTGGATTTGTTAGTGTAACGCTGACTTGACTGAGGCTGATTAAGATGACTAAGTCTATCTTGCCTGACAATCCTGAGCGGTGACGATGCAGTTGTGGCCGATCTAGGAGCAACTGTCTACGTAGTTGAAGATTATAGATATGTCATTCCTGTAGGGGTACAAACTCATCCCCACAGAACTTCTTCGTTGAAGAATGTTGATTCTGCGACGATTTCGTCTTCGATGACGATGGTGATCTAGGTTTCTTAGGCTGCGATGTTCCCGTTCCTGATGAAGTACTCTTCTGTGGTCTAGGGGACGACTTGCAGGACCCAAGGTATAACCCTGGGGACACGCCTGACTGGTAACTGGAATGAACTTCAGCAGTAAATCAAAAATGGTTACTGAAGCTAAATCATCCGATTAGGCATGACTAATGAAAGTCGACTTGCTTGTCCCTCGTACAAAGAACAAGTTTATGCAATATGTCCACTTCTTTTAAGAAGGGAACTTCAAGGCATTTCAGGTGTTCCACTACCTTCGCCAAGGAAGAGGAGATAAGCAATTAGTATGAGTCAGGATAAGGAAAAATTACATTTTAGGTATTAAATAAAGTGCAGGTTATGTAATGTTGAGTTTGAAGTGTCCAAGATATAGGTTACAGTAGGGATAATTATTGCCCCACATCCTACTGCCACATATGTCTAATCACCTTCGTATGTGTTAACGGACTCGAGATTCATGACGTGTCTGATGACATGGTACTCGTCAGAGATGCCATTTCCACCTAACATGTCCCGAGAGTTCCGCGCTATCTCCAGTGCTTTGCCACAGGAGTTCCTCTTGATCAAGGAAATCATCTCCGGAGTAGCTCTGGAACAAGATACCCGAAAAGTTCTTAGTAAGGAGTGAATGAGGTTTTACACCATTTTCAGAAATTCGAACAAACCTGTAGAGGTTGCAGATTCTTTGAATAGAGTCCTCCTTGGGGTACTTATAAGCATTTAAATGTTCTTTAAATTCTCGCGACAGTTGTAACTATATTTTTTCAATAAAATATATACAAAAAAAAACATCGGTTTTGTCTTGTGAGACCACCCCTACCGGGCCCCTGGCCCTGTGACAGCCAAGAGCAGGTAACTCTTCAGACTATAGCCTCCAGCAAAACACTTCCGTTCTGTAAGCAATACAGACAGAATGTGGGGAGGTGGGTGGCCTTACCCCAAGGAGGACTCTATTCAAAGAATCTGCAACCTATACAGGTTTGTTCGATTCTTTTTCATAGAGATCCTCCTTGGGGTACTTATAAGCATAAGACAGACTCCAAAAGACTGATCTTAGGGAGAGGCATTCTGTCTGCTCATGAACCTGACATAAGATGATAACCTTTATTACGTTTAACTGAAAGTAACAAGGAATCAAACTTACCTGGTCACGTGACCTTCTATGCCTTGCGGCAGGGGTGCGGACCAGGGCCAGGCTATTACACGGTCTAACTCTACATTTCTATGAGAAAGTCGTAGGGTGCTTATAAAAAATGTCCCCCCCCCCCTTTTTTTTTTTTACGAAAAATGGGAGTCGAGACAGGCGACCGATATATCAGGGTCCATTCTCGTGCACTGGCCAAGGTGCTAGGGAAGACCTGAAACAGTCTAGACCGGTAAAGCAAAAAATACCACCACCATAATAGAGCCCACCACCGGGATAAAAGATGGAAAGTATACAGTAAGACACCACCAGCAGTCTACTTGTTGCAGCCACAATGTCAAATGATCGTTCGTCAAATGATCGTTCGTCAAATGCAAGGGTAGCTCAATCGGCTAGGGCACTCGTGCCCTGCCCACTGGTGAGAACTGACTGGCCAAACCAAGCACGCTCGCTTGACAGTCTGTCTAACTGGTAATGACGGATGAACGGGCTCGGTCAGCTCCAAATAGCCATGGAGCAGATCTCCTCAATGGGCAAGGCAGACGCATATGCCTTAGAAGTCGCCACAGCCCTAACCGAATGAGCTTTCAAACCCTCAGGGGGCGTACAACCTTTCGAGGTGTATCCCATACAAATGGCAGAGACAAGCCACCTAGATATGGTCTGCTTGTTCGCCGGAAGGCCAGCCTTGCCGCCACCATAACAGCAGAACAATTGATCATTCTTCCGAATGTCTTTTGTTTGTTTGATATAAGCCTTAAGGGTCTTACGGACATCTAAGACGAGAGCACGTCGCAGAGAGGTACCGGGCGGCAAAGGCTGCGTGAAAGCGGGAAGCTCAATAGGCGCCGTAACATGAAAGGTGCTATCTCTCTTAGGACGGTAAGTATCTGGCAAATGAATGCTCACTCTGTCTTTGTGAAACACCGTTAATTCAGGGTTGGCAGACATAGCGTGTATGTCGCCTACCCGCCTGCCAGAGGTTACCGCCACAAGAAAAGCAGTCTTCCATGTCAACAGCTGGAGGGAAAGAGCCGACAGGTTGTGAAAAAGAGGACCGGACATCCAATCAAGAACGACTGGCAAGTCCCACGGGGGACTAATCCGCCGGACAGACGGAGGGATTCTGTCCACGCCTGCAAGAAAGCGCTGAACTAGAGGGTGCTGCCCCAATAATACACCATCGACAGGAATGTGGAAGGCAGAGATTGCCGTGGAGTAACCTCTAACTGTAGAAGCGGCCAGACCGGCTTCCAGTTTAGATTGCAGAAACTCCAACACAGATACTAGATCTGCAGAAAAGGGATCGAGAATCCCCCTGTCGACACACCAGCGCGCATAACAGGCCCATCTATCCTCGTTCGTCGAATCCCTCCGCGAAGCCAGAATTGTGTCTGCAACTGGTGCAGGAATTCCTCTCGCATGGAGGCGACTCCGGACAGCGGCCAAGCCACCCACTGAATCCTGGGATTGGGGTGTGGTGCTCCGTTCTGGGATAGTAAGTCCGGTTGAAAGGGTAATAGTACAGGAGGCTGAGCCAGAAACCTGAGAATTACCAGAAACCAGCTTTGAGCTGACCAAGGCAGTGCTAGAAGCACAAGTAGCCGAGCCGGTTGTGTGGTCAGCTGCGAGAGGACTCGTGAGATCAGAGGCACTGGCGGGAATGCCCAAAGTACTCTGTCTGTCCAATCGAGCAGAAAGGCGTCATTGGCTATCGCTCTCGGATCCGGTATCCTTGAGCAAAACACAGGAATCTGGTTCGTCGCCCCAGAGGCAAACAGATCTACCTGGAACGACCCGAACAACTGGGAAATAATCCCGAATATCCCCCGATGCAGCATCCACTCGTGTGGGGCTAGTATACGTCTCGACAGCGCATCTGCGCGGACGTTGTCTATGCCCGGGAGATAAACAGGGAGTACCCGAATGTCGAACTGGTCGCACCAAATCAGAAACTGCCACGCCTCCTGAAGGAGGGACGGAGACACTGTGCCGCCTTGCTTCAGGATATACGTCATAGCGGTCTGGTTGTCCATCTCTAGGCGAACCACTTGACCCCGCACTGACTCCACGAAGCTCTCGAACACCCGGCGGACTGCTCTCAATTCCAACACATTGATGTGTAGGGTAACTTCGTCCTCGGCCCAACGACCCGAGACCGATAGTTCGCCCAGGACGCCCCCCAGCCTGTGAGGGAGGTGTCCGTCTGAATCGAGAGGGAAGGTGTGTGTCTCTAAGGGGATCCCCCTGGACAGATTTCCGACTTCCGTCCACCACCGCAGGTGAGGAATCAACCAAGCGGGAGTCTCGAGAATAGTCTCGTAGCTCTCCAAATGGGACCACAACTGGGCTAATGCCTGTTGAATGGGTCGCATCCTAAACCTTGCACGCCAGACCACGTCCACTGTAGCCGCCATAGTGCCCAGCAAATGAAGCCAAGTTCTTGCTGTGGCTCTGGGGAACTCGAGAAACTGAAATACAGTTCTCTGAACTTTGACGATGCGGTCTGGGGCTAGGGAAACAATCCCCTGAGCCGTATTGAACCGTGCCCCCAAGAACACCAGATCCTGCGTAGGGGTCAGGTCTGATTTCTTGAGATTGATGATCCAGCCGAGCTTCAACAGGATGTCCATCACTTGTTGTGTGGCATCGTGTGATAACAGGAGCCCGAGGGCCCTCAAAAGCCAATCGTCCAGGTACGGATGACAACCTGGCCTGTGACCTGGCCAGCTGAGCCGGAATCAACATAAGTTTGGTGAACACCCTCGGCGCCGTGGAGATGCCGAAGGGTAGAACCCGAAACTGATAACACTTCTCGTCGAACGAAAACCGAAGGTATTTCTTGAACTCGGAGTGTATCGGAACATGGAGGTAAGTGTCCTTGAGATCGATTGACGTGAGCCAATCCCCTGTCTCTATGGAAGAGATCACTGACCGCAGTGTCTCCATCCTGAAGGACGGAACCTCTATGAACTTGTTCAGCCCTTTGAGATTCAAGATCAGTCTGAACCCTCCGTCCTTCTTGGTCACAAGGAAGTACGTGGATTAGAACCCGTCTTCTTGTTGACCTTCCGGAACCATCTCGATGGCAGCCTTGTCCAGTAACGACTGGACCTCGGCACGGAGGACCTCTGCTCTTTCCCGGGAGAACGGCACCGGCGTGTGCCGAATCCCTGAGAAGCGTGGAGGGTCTCGCTTCCACTGTGGCGTATGGCCATCCCTGACTGTGGACAGGACCCAGGGATTTGAAGTAGCTGCCTGCCATTCCGAAAGGAATAGTGACAGCCTGCCGCCTACAGGGACTTCTGGCGCAAGGCAATGTACCCCCACCGTCGGCAGTTCTCCGCCTGCTTGTGTGTGGGACACCAAAGGCTCCGGGCAAATGTTTAACGGGAAGCCGTGGCCGGCTTCCCTTTGCCCCGAAAAGGCTGCTGTTGCTGCGACTGCTGCAACGCAGGCCCCTTGCCTTTGCCTTTCGCCCTCTTGCTACGTTTGTGCTGCAGCGGAGCAGTCCACTTAGCACTTTCCTTCGCCAGCGCCGAAGGGTAAGCTGAAGCAAGAGTGGGAGGCCGTTGGCGAGACGAGGAGGGTTGCTCTAACAAGGGCTTAGAGTCCTTGAAAGTGCTAACAGCCTCCGCGGCCTCCCGCACAACCTGTAATGCCCCAGGGAAGAGGGAAGATCCCAACCTGTAGGGCAGAGCCAGGAGTGCCTATTGGGTAGCGGGAGAGTACCTGGCTACGGATAGCCATAGCCGACGCAACCCCATGACGGCCCCCATCATCTGGCTAGCACAGCACCTGATGCTGTCCCTCGCCAGATGAGAGTGCACATCCTTAAGCTGCCGACCCAACATTGCCGACGGAGAGTCGTCAGCAGTGCTCCCATGATCCAACAGCTGCCCCTGCAAAGCAGAGAGGTAAGCTGAATGGACCACTACTCTCAGCTGCTGGGCCGCACACCTATATTGCTCCTCAAAGGAACGATAGGCGGACCTTAGCACTGGAGAGGCCGTGGAGAAGGGCGGCAGCCGCCGGCCCTGCCTGGCCGAGGCCAAGGAAGAGGAGGAGGACCCCCCCAGGGTGACCGAGGCGTACACACACTTGTCCACCACCGGCGGTTCGAATAGCGAATCCTCATCCAGTTGATACCGGCGGCTAATCTCCGGGAGATCAAAGCGTGACCAGGTACCCGAAAGGAGCGGATTCACTACCTCCCCGACCAGCGATGGGAGCAGGCGCAACCTCGCCTCGGCGACCTTAGTAGGCGCGAACGCCTGAGAAACCTGAGGTAAGACCTCGGCAATTTTCTCTCTAACCTGTCTGAGGGACCAACCCGAATGAGTACGTGACCTCCGACTCACACTCCTCCCCAATCCCCTCCTCCTCGATATCCATCTCCTCACGCTCCTCAGACAGGGAACCTTCACCGCAAAGCAATACTGTCGAGGGCGCTGCCGAGACGGAACTCAAAGGAGCAGAGAGACTAAGAAGGGCCGAGCCGCTAGGTTCGCCCCTGCCAGAGCCCGAAGTAGGTCGCCTGGGCAACTGGGGCAAGCCCCCCACTGGAAGGTGACCCGAGAGCCCAGGAAATGGATAGGATGTCGATGCCCCCAGCGGCTGGGCAGCACTAGGCTGCCTGCCCACCGTGGCACTAGGCGCGCTGACCGCGGTCAAGCCGCCGACACTGGGCGTCGTTGCCCCACTTGCCCCACGGGACAAGCTGGGGTCGACTGCCCTAGGCACATCCGCCTGAACGCCCGAAGCGCAGGACGGCTGCCCAGAGGGAGGAGTGTTCTCCGAGCCTAAGCCCGGGCCGCGGCCTCCCTCAACTGAACCACCATGGCCGCTCAATGAAGATCGGGTGTCCAGTTCCTTTCGGAAACCAGACAGCGCCGAATCTATCATTGATTGTACCGAAGACATCTGTTGCTGAAACAAGGCATTAATTGAATCAACAGAGATTAATGGTGCTTGCGAAGTAGGGGTAGGTGCTGAGGATACAACGGCAGAAGAAGGGGAAGGGTCCCTAGACACCCTGGCCTACTTAACCGACCCCTCAGAAGAAGAAGCTGCGCCTTTCTTTTTGTGGGAGTGCTTAGATGGAGGGTCCTGAGCCCAGATATCCCCCCCCCCGCCTTCAGTAGGTTGGAATAGAACAAGAAGTCCGCGTGTCTAGACTTTCTGGTCTAAGGGGTAAACCCCGCGCACACATCACAAGACTGATCGTCGTGATGACATTCCACTAGGCATCTTAGACATACATCATGCAGGTCTTTAGCCAGAATGGAGGATTTGCATGTTGAGAAGGATTTAAACTGCAAGGCAACAAATAACCTCCTAGTGTTGCATAATAAACAACAATAAAACAAGACACGCATGGGCGCAAAGCTAAAACTAAAACTACGTACATAGTTAAGGTAAATGCTAAGTGCCACAACACCATAGTTTACGACATATTTTTATAAAAATAGTAGTAAATATGGAGATAACATGAATAAAGTACATAAAAGCAGAGCTAACACAAGCTTACTTTTTTTAAAAAAGACCGTCATAAAACTAAAAAGTTTTGGCGGGAAAAAAGGTTTGCCTTCTACCATTATGCTAACCACGTGGCTACCAACAGGGACGGCAAAAGTTACAACAGTTTGACAAGTAAACTGTAAGAAATGATTCCTAATGCGCCCATGCGTCTAATAAAGAAACCATACATACAGTTTGAGCCTCTGAGGTACTCATCTTAGTACTTGTCTTTGTCTTTGGTAAGCAAGAATCTCTGTGAACGCTGAAGCATGTCTGCATAGGCTGGCGACAGAAAAGGAAGTGTTTTGCTGGAGGCTATAGTCTGAAGAGTTACCTGCTCTTGGCTGTCACGGGGCCAGGGGCCCTGTAGGGGTGGTCTCACAAGACAAAAACAATGTTTTTTGTTTTGTAAATATTTTATTGAAAAATTATAGTTACAACTGTCGCGAGAATTTAAAGAACATTTAAATGCTTATAAGTACCCCAAGGAGGATCTCTATGAAAAAGAATTTCCAGCAGTAGCATAAGTGGGGACACCAGAAATTGGCTTCACATATTGTACCCATGAGGGTAGTCGAACCCAGAGTGACGAGCTTTATCTATATAAAGGCAATTCCAAAGAAACTCTCTTGCCTAATGTGAGGCAACATGTATCCAAGAAACTCTCAGGAGTCAAGATGCCATGGTCACCCATCCAAGCAGCATCCAGCATTACATAACTTCAACTTGTGACTTGAGCTCTATGCACAGGAAAACACACCACCACCATATGACATAAAATAGGTACCCTTCACAGATCATTTAAATGAATCATAGTTATCATAGGAAACAGATGTGTTGTGACATGATTACCTCCCTTGATCCTTCAGTCGCCCAACTTGGAGACATGACTGAAGGCCGATGGAAATTTCTGTCAACATGTCTGCCATTTTCTTCTGAGGTAGTTGGTTCTTGGCCAGGGGTTTGCCAAACTGCTTCCTGAAATGTACCAAGCTAGGCTTGTGTTTGGGGTACAGTTTGGTTTGATACCAGGTGTGTTTCATTTACAAAATAGTTGAATTTGTAAAACAGCCATCTCAGTGTCAAAACAAAATTCCCAAGGTATACATGACACCAAAAGACATCGGTAACAGGACCATGCAAATCTGATATGAGATACTGAGTTTAGTTTTACGCTACATTTACCAATATTCAAGCAGTTTTACAGGAAGGGACACCAGAAATGGGCTTCACACATTGTGAACAAAGTGGGGAATTGAACCTGGGTCTTCAACGTGACAAGCAAACACTTTAACCACATGGCCAACCCCAAATCTGATAAAGGGCATGAGGATATATGTATTATTTTACACGGTTTCAGTCAACTTCAAGTGATAACTTGGCACTGGATGATAGGTTTCATACACAGCTCCAGCTAGAACCCTCGGCCATCAACGTAACAAACAAACGCTTTAACCACATCTAAGCCCACCTCCATTCATATCAATACCCTACAGACTATGGCAGATAGTTGGACATGTTCTCATTGTAACACAAGTTAAAGTTGGAATTACACTTTCTCTGGAGAGCACAGATTCTAGTAACGTTTTTGTTGTGTATTCATGTTCTCAATGACTCAAGCGTAACAAGGTTCCTCACCCACCTGTCGAGCGTATACTGTCTGGCTGTCTCCAAGCAAAACTCTGCAGCTCCTAGACTTCCCCATGCAATTCCAAACCTTGCATTGTTCAGGCAGCCAAAAGGACCCTAAACACACAAAACCATCTTTGTTTGTAATGAGGCATAATTATGAGGCATAATTATTCAATAAGTGTTATAATTATTTTAAGATAATGTACCAATAAACTGAGCCACCAGTGCTCACTTCCTCCGGGTAATTGTACTATAGATAACACAGGATTGATGTCAGTTTCTTACAATAATGAATGGCAAATAGAAAATTGTTATCATTGTACAGCACTAGGGACACTTAGGAACATTTGTTCTTTTGGTAATCACTACTGTAAAACAGGTCACAAATTTAAGAAAGACTATGTTAAACACAAGACATCATTTAACTATTTACAATATCTGAGTGATGCAACACCTCTCTCTTTCTCTCTGTTTTGTGCGTGCAATGGGTGTGTCTCTTCTGTTAGTCAGGCCCTGTGCTGGAGCCATCTAAGTGATACACCATGACACTGTGTACTGACTATGAGCGCAGCAGTCCTTGATTTATCCCCTTGATGCAAAACACCACATTTTACATGTTTTGGTGTGACATGCTAGAGGCAGACATTCTCTCCACTAGAGCATAGAGGGAGCCGTGAGTGAGTGAGTGAGTGAGTTTAGTTTTACACCACTTCATGTAATATTCCAGCAATATCATGGCAGGGGACTCCACATACGGGCTTCACATGCCATACTCATGTGGGCAATCAAATCTGGACCTTTGGCGTGATGAGCAAAGGCTTTAACCATTAGGCTACCCCTAAGCCCCACCGAGACAAGTAACAGTTAGTCTAGGCCTAGTGGGATCCTACCCCAAGTCCGCTAGCTGCAGGAAGCAGGTTTTCCTCTGGTACTTCCACGTCCTCCATCACTATCTGTCCAGTGATACTGGCTCGCAGAGAGAACTTGCCCTCAATCTTAGGGGTAGATAACCCTTTCATTTCCCTCTCCAAGATGAATCCTCGAATCCTGTTGTTGTCGACATCACTCTTTGCCCAGATGATGAACACATCAGCAATTGGGGAGTTAGTGATCCTGTAGTACATGTAGGGAAATCATATGACACAGGCAAATGGAAATATTTTCCTCTTTATGTTATTACAGTAAAATGAAACAGTCAAATAACTTCAATAGATAACATTCAAATGCCCACAGTATGCTTTCCTGTGGAAAGGGATTATGACCTATTTAGCAAAATCCAGCCATATCATTTGAATTATTGGACTGTCCTCACTGATTGTGCCCATATCAAGAATCGAACTTTGGCCTTTGTTACATAAGTCATGGCTTTAATCAGGCATATAGATAAATATTGAGAATGACGTTTAATGGTTAACTATCTCCAGTGCTAAGATCAGCAGTCAGAAAACAGATTCACTCCTAAGCTGAGGTTATATTCCGAAACATGACAAGTCTCTGGAATTCCGAACATGAGAACACTGATTCTACAACTCTCATTTACAAGGATTACAATGCCAAAGAATTTACTGACTCCCTACAATATCCTTTCTTTCTTTTGTTCAGTTGAACAATTATTTCCAAAAGAAGAGTTGACAAAAACACAACATGTCCAGGTTAACTACAGTTGACAGCTGGACACTAAGGCCAGTGATATTGACAAACTGGTGACCTACCATGACTTGGAGCCATTCAACACAAATGTCTTCTTGGAGGAGTTGTATTTAGCATTGGTCTCCATTGAAGACGGATCACTCCCATGATTGGGTTCCGTCAGACCAAAGGCACCAATCAGCTCTCCTCTGGCTGAAGAGCAAAACACATAGATCCGACTTTG
This sequence comes from Haliotis asinina, assembly GCF_037392515.1. Taxonomy (NCBI): domain Eukaryota; kingdom Metazoa; phylum Mollusca; class Gastropoda; order Lepetellida; family Haliotidae; genus Haliotis; species Haliotis asinina. The sequence goes on along the minus strand of NC_090286.1, from coordinate 2,721,160 downwards.
CCAAACACACTTTACACTCATAGGCCATAAGCAGTGATACATGATCAGAGTGAGCAAAGACACACCACTGTTTTTCATGCTGAACGCAGCAATATCCAGGATAATTCACGAGTGATAGTAAATATTTGAGTCTTTGTCACACAAACAAGGAACTGACAGATACAAGTGTAACTGTCATCCAGGTCAATGACCTGCACAGTCCGCACATGATGACCACTGACCAGCGGACACATCAAGACATGAATGATGTATGTCTTGGGTCTGCATTTGGTTATCTTTACTGGGCACAATGTAATCACACTTGAAATATGTGCAGAGAAATGTTAGATGGGGGTAGTGATGCTCGTCATATCCATCACAACAATCACTACGTGTTAATGGATCATTGCACACTCACTTACATTCTCAACTCCATGGAGATATGAACTTTTGCTCACATGTGCTGCTCTGTTATTTTGAAGACTTGTTCCAGTTGATCACGATACAGAAAAAGTTACAATGTACATACTGAGAGAAGTCGGTACCTAGTTTAGGAATGTATTTTTGCCTCTGTTCCTCGGTGCCGTATGCATAGATAGGCCACATCACCAGACTGGACTGGACGCTCATGGCCGACCGGTAACTGCTGTCCACCCTGTGACAACACAAATGACATTGTACCAGCAGTGAACATGGAGACATAGATCACGTCTTTGTTATTTCAGTGATAAAAATATACCCAAGCATTATATTGAAAGAAAAAAGAGCTTGAAAGAAGCAAATCCGATCCGATTTAGTCACCTCTAATGTGCAGTAACAAGGTACTGATGGTCCATTCTAAAAAGAGTGAGTGAAATTAGTTTTACGCTGCAGATATGGTGGCGGTCTGTAAATAATCAAGTCCGGACCTGATAATCTAATGATCAGCAGCATGAGCACTGACCTACACAACTGGGAACTGATGACATGCATCAACAGTGTCAGCAAGCCTGATCACCTGATCCTATTTGTCCCCTCTTGTGACAAGCGTGGGTTGCTGAAGACTCCTGATCTTGACAGGTCACCATGGCAAGAAAGAGTTAGAACCAAAGTATCACACACAATGTACCCACCTCTCTAGTTCCCTGGCCAGGAGTCCATAGCCTACTGAGGAGAGTCCGGCACAGCCGTAGCCTTGTATGGTAGGGCCCAGCACCCCCAGCTCACCCATCTCACGCATGATGGCGGGGTCAAACACTGCATGATGGAAGTACAAAGGATTCACGTGACTATTGAGGGGAAACAGTGATGACGACAGTTTAATGCAACGTCCTACTGGAATAGTTGTTTTCTCATTTGTCTCATTTGAAGTCATTTCCCAAATGAATATATACTTAATATAGCACCCAAACATCCTGTACTTTGCATGGAGAATTTGGTCTAATTTTTCATTGGAAGTTAGTTAGTAAACTATGTGTGAATATCAATACATTGATAGTTTTCGTTTCTGTCATTGATTAATTGCTATCAGAGCCTCAACAATTGCACTCCATTGATAGATCAATCATTCGTTACAGCCCTAGGTTTCACCATACACAAGATTTATCAGCAAAAATCCAATAGGATAAGGTTTATTCTAGACAATAGGGGATAAAACTGAAACATCAGCAGTATCAAGAATCAAGAATTCATCACATTGAAATCGATTAGTTTGGTTTGATAAATCATTCTGGATCACACAAACAAGTGATTAATGTTCCAATTAACACCAAATACTGTCATAGTTCTCTACAGTGTCACATAAGCAACCAGATAATTGGTTCTCAAATGAGCAGGCTTGTGACAAACATTACTGGGGATGTGTTCTAATTGGAATCCTGAAAGGGTCCTCGTCAAGATATTAAAAACACTGATGCAGACATCTGTCATTCAGAACCTCAGAATTAAATGCATAGGACATACGGTTGATAAACGCTAAAAGAGTTCCTGTGTGTTTCCATGGTTACTGACTGTATGAGATGTTGTTACTCAGACTCAAACACAACTAACAGTGACACCAGCATTCGAAATACCTGCATGCCTGCCCGACTGCTGGGACAGGTTATTTTCAACATGGAGCATCAGATTCACAAATTCACCTGCCCAGCGATGGAGTTAACATTTAGACATGTATATGAAAACATTCATCATATGTCAGGATAATAAATCATTATTAATTCACTCACAAATCTTAATTCTTTTCCTGCATTGGTATAAATTTTTTTCAATATTTTACAAGTTTTAATTCAATTATATTTAGTACATTAGCATTTTCTGTGGACAGGTAAGTGTTGGTCAGCACTGGAAAGTTTCACATCTAACCAGTCTATGGTCTGGCTTAATATTTGGGGAGTTTCATACCGTTCTAGCACCACTGATGAAATTGCCTGAGTGTTAATGCCCTGTACAGTTAAAATGCAGTCAGTGGCAAGGATGTAAGACTCTAGGTTTGTCATACCTTCATTCCTGTTAGCAAGAAGAATTCTTGGCATAAGCTTTTCCTGGCAATAGGATCGGAACTGATCACGGACAATTATTTCCTCCTCAGTCAAAAGGCTGTTAAGGTTGAGAGCATCACGCCAGTCAAATGCAGCTGAATGTGAGAACATAAAGACTTAATCAAAAACTAGTAAATTCAACAGAATATGTCACCCATAACAATGTTGAAAACTTGAACTATTTATCATATACCTCACGAGTTATCCTTCCCTGTGATGAATTCTTACGGGATGAATGTAATATTACACCGGGGAAGGACTCCCTTTTACTGTGTAAAAAGAGAGGGGTACAGGAGGAACTCTTTGTGGAAACTTTGTTCCAGGTTGTTTCCACTCAAGGGTCGAAAGATAAGCTTGGATAAGTTGGAAATGTTATTGAAGATACTTATCAGAGATGTTGATGTCAATCAATGAATTAAAAACTGTGATTACCTTTGCTTTTGCTTGATTTGTCGTCGTTGTGAAGTTGCTCTGCCAGTGTCAAGGTCTTTCAAAAGTTTAAACATGCTGATCTGAATCACCTCTATAATCAATCATTACACGAATATTATTCTCTAATGTACGTGTATGCAATTAACAGCATTTGCTGGATGTACATTTAACTAAAGTGAATGCAACCATTGCAGTAAAGAATTTATTCTGTTACTGTAAAGAATGTGCATGTTACGGTAGGGAAAAAACAGCAGTTCACAGAGGATTTTGGTATAAAATATGCATATGTCTTAATATATTCTTAGGTGTAAGCCTGTGTAAACTCACACTTATTGGTTCAATATATTGATATTTATATAATGTGATAAACAGACTGTTCAAGCGCCTTTTTTTGTCTTTCCTGTAACAGGCATATCTTTCGCGTAACAACAATAGTTTTTTTTATTTTTTCAAAGTTTAAAATAGTGACATTGATTTAAAAATACTGGATCAAGAAGTATGAATGTTTTCATTACCATTAATGTAACAAAATGTTTTCTTGGGTGAGGTTTTGTTGAATTGTGATGTAATTAAAATTGAATAATATTTCAAATGCCTTTACGTTGATGTTTGTTGAATTATGCTTTTGCTCATGTGACCATATATGTAAAACTTAGGACAGAGCTTTCTATTTCTAGAACCAGTGTAAGACAATTTCAGAGAAAATTGATCTGGTGTTTTATAAATGCCGCTTTAAAGAGTATATCATTGTGGCTAGTGTTGTTGTAGAGAGAATGACAGCAATGCTACTGGGTTTCTTAACGCATCCCTGTAAAAACTGCAAATGGTCATCAGCTGTAATTCTGGTTGATAAGATTCATATAAGAATTGTATAAGAATCTTACAAGTTTTTATCTAATTTGCATACAAAATTCTTATAAGAATCTTTCATATGGGGTGGTAGTGATTTTTGTTTTCCAAATGCCATCATTGTTTTTCATGACAAAAATCTATCTATACACATGGATAATGATAAAATTTAATTGAATACACCTGCTGTTTCAAATGCATACTTCTCAACCTGAAACTGTGACAATTGGTGCATTCTCATACTTTAAGCAATGAAGCAACAGATGTTTTAAGAACACTCATTTGGACATATTCACTACATCTTTCAGACCAACATATTCACAACATCTTTTAGACCACATATAGACCACCCACAAAAGTATTTTTGAAGCATTGTGTTCTGTCAGGAAATACTGGCTGAAAAGTTCATTATAAATTTCAGTCTTTTCCAAATAAATACATTTATGAGTTTTGGGTCTTTGTACTACTGATAAGATAAACAAATAAAAAGTGTAAATTATCACAGGTGTTAGTCATGATCTCTTACACGTTATGAGAGCATATCTGTGACAGTTGTGCAATCAGTGACCTTGAACGATATCTCCAGCCAATCAGGTGCCAGTACCAAGCACACACCTCCATGGCCCAAACTTGAGAAGTGAAGAGAATATCGTGATTAACGCAATTCAGGATTTTTTTTACAAAAATAATCGCACAAAAATAATTCAAATGTGTTACTAGATATTACTGAGATATAAACTTTGTTTGCTGTTTAAACGTTTGTAACTTCAACAAAACAGTTCACAAATTTTCCATTCTTAAAACAAAATGGATACTTTCTGCTGCTGCCGCTGTTCCTTGAAATCGTCTCGATCCAGTCCTGGCTAGACATTTAGACAGCGTCTGGGCACACATATATGACTTGTTCAAAGACATGATGTCCAAGCGTCCTCAGCCAAATGATGTTTACGAAACTGCAGAGAAGTCACATCCGGTATAAATGTCAAGTCAAAACTTCTTACACATGGATCCAATATGGTGTGTGCTGTGAGCGAGGCCTACATTCAGTGTTAGGAGTTCCACGCGCACCAGTCCAAGCTCCTCGCAGCCATAACTTCCAAGCTCAGCCACAGGGTAATTTTACAACACCGAAGCTAACGCCATTTCATCAATGAATCCGTCAATGTCGCGGTATTTCCATCCTGGTTCAGGATGGAATTTCATGGTGGACGCTCTTCATCCAACGAACCCTTCTCCGATTTTATTTTAAAAACCCAATACAATAAAACAAACGAAAAACACAAAACAAAACACTCTGAGACAAATGTTTAGAAAAAGAATTTATCATATTAAGTTATCTACAGATATAACAAGAACGTTTTTAGATGTCTATATGAATTATGTTAAAATACATTAGTATGGTATGTTTGAAGAGCACATGCTATCATGAAATGGAATTGGAGGTACCTACAAATCAATTTTCGATTTTGTGATATCGGCCAAAGTGCGAAATAAGTCATCATTGTCAAAATAGGTCAGTTTAACAGAGCTCCAGATAAAATTAACTCAGATTGGTACTGTACCCGCTGTATTTTTTTATGACTGATTGCTTTCAAATTTTCATTAACCTAAACATTCCTGCTGAAACTGTCAGCGTTTCAGCAGACCAGCCACCACTCCAATCCACCCCCTAGATAACCCCACACCATACACATCCAAAACCTGTCTAGATTCTACATTGATGTCGTCTGTAGTCAGCTGTACCGACCCTGAAGCAAATACATCCAAGAAAGCCCATGCAAGTCTAGAAGATGTGGCAAGTCTAGAATCCCTTAGCTTCAGGAATGAAGGTGTGAGGGTTCCATTTCATTATATTGTATTTTTTTACTTACTTACTTACTTACTTACTTACTTACTTACGATTGAACTTTTTTCAGTAAACTACGTTCATTTCAGAGACTAAAGTTGTTAGTCTATGTCGTCTGGTACGTAAAGGGCAATTTTTATGTTAGTGGCCAACTATTTTTCAGAGAAAGGTTTCATGTGATTCACGTATTCACGCATGCAAAAATAAAATTAAAAAATAATGATGGTATTACGGTTTTCGGTAACAGTTTATCTCTTGACTGACGCAACATACTGAAACTATATAATAGGCCGAAGCTGTTTCGTTTTATGTGCGAGGCGGTTTTATAACAACCCAAAATGGCAGACTTGGAACTCGTGTTGAAAGCTGTTGACGATACCGGCGGTATTGACAGTTTAGAACTTGCCTCAAAGTTAAATATCGACCATCAGAAGATTGTAGGAGCGGTAAAGAGTCTACAATCACACGAAGATGTAAGTGGTTTTAGTTGTAGTATTCATTTTCAACGGAAGTGTTAGGCAGATTCGTCTGCTAGAAGTGAATGGATGACGAAATCGTCTTTCGAGTTCCATATTAATGAACCAGTTCTCTAACGCCATCCAGACGTCACTCCAGAAACTCGGAACGGTAAGGATTCCACCTGTACCCCTACCCCAACCAAAAGCCAAAATTACATACTGACATGCATACCTCACGGTAAATATACATTCAATAAACTAGAACAAGTATAAAAAGCTATCAATAAACTGACGGCAGCCATGGAATATTACACTGGGGAAGCAACAAATTTACTACGTAAAAAGAGGGGGTACGGGCAAAATAATTTCTTGATAATTTATTTGTTGAAATACTCAGAAATAGTACACTCTAAATCCAGTGAAACGTGATGGTGTCTTTGTTTCCAGATAGATCTACAACCTTATAAAATCAGTCACTATCAATATATCATCCTAGGGCATATGAGACGAGCTCAGCTGTCAATATGGTTAATATATTGTATGTACTAATATATTATCATATTTTGTTTTTATCGTTTTGATTTTAAAACAACGAAAACAAAAACAAAACAAAACGAAAAAATCCCCCAAACCTAAACAGAAAACATGCACACAAATATCAAGCATAGATGGCCAATCAGGTTTTGTCATCATGTATCCATTGACAATCTTTTCTCTAGAGGGGTCAACTCATAGTATGGACAGAAGGTCCGATCGAAACCAAAACATTTGCACGAACGCACCACTCACGCGGTGGCCAGCGATTCGTGAAAAACGTGCAACACGCACAGACGCCTGCATCGGTGTACACTGAGCAGGGATAGTTTTAGATATGTTTTTGTTGGGGCAGCCACCCTATCGGTGACTGTCTCGCAGTCAGTGCCAAATCAGGGCACAGTTGTTAGAAGTCAAATACGGACTTCAATTTAAACCACATGGTGGTTCAGTGGTCACATAAGGACCGTTGTCTATATCGTGTCGTATGTTGTGTCAAATCAGGACATGTTGGGGGATATAGTGACTTTGGAATATTTCGTTGATTCAAAGGTATGCAAGTAAAACTACATGAGCTTTGAAAATTGTTGAGTTATTTTTAAGTCTTCCACTGCTGCTCAACATAGTATTTCAAGGGATAATCTACAATATCTGTATACAGTCTCGTTGGTATTTCATACTACAGAACTTGATATGCATGGTGTATCTTGAATTATCTCCCTAACTTTTCCACATCCAGGATGTATGCACATGCTATTTTAATGAATAGTCCCAGTGTACTCTTTGTAAATGTTTACTGACACCAGGATGAGCTCTTTACATGGTCAACATTCATTTGTGTAGTTTCTGTGATAGATGTCCCTTCATTTGATACTGTTATTCTTTTAGCTCATTAAAGTTGAACAGAGGCAGAGTAAAAGATGGGACATAACAGAGGAAGGCAAGGAGGTGGTTGCCAATGGCAGTCACGAAGCCAGAGTGTACAGAGTTGTACCCGATGATGGAATCACACAAGCAGAAATCATGGTAATGACCTATATGCTGGTCAAATATTCTAATGAAAATGATCATGTGGAATAATATTGTTTATGGTATTTATTGTGTTGAAGCATGACAGCTTCTGCTGATTTTGAATGAGTGTCTTTTCAGCAAACCTGTGTCCGTTATAACAACAATGGACATTGTACTGTTGATATTTTTATAGACTGACTTGTGTAGGTTGTTGCTCTTTGATTTGAAGTAAGAAACAAAGGCTTGTGTATGTTACAAGTTCTGTTACAATCACTTGAATATGTAAGTTGTGTTGTTATTGTTCAATCATGATGATAGGATGTACATACTTTCAGTGGCTGAGTGTACGATCTCTTGTTCATTATGTGTCATGATTTTGATTTCATCTTTGCAGAACTCTGTTCCTAATGCCAAGATTGGATTCAGTAAAGCAATGTCTGCCAAGTGGATAAAAATGGACAAAAATGCTGAGGGAGGCCCTAAAGTGTTCAGATCAGTAAGTGTGTCTGGTATTAGTGAAGCTAGTGTTCAGATCAGTAAGTGTGTCTTGTGACAGTCTAGCTAAAGTGGTCAGATCAGTAAGTGTGTCTAGTGATAGTGTAGCTAGTGTTCAGATCAGTAAGCGTGTCTTGTGGTAGTGTAGCAAGTGTTTAGATCAGTAAGCGTGTCTTGTGGTAGTGTAGCTAGTGTTCAGATCAGTAATTGTGTCTAGTGATAGTGTAGCTAGTGTTCAGATCAGTAATTGTGTCTAGTGATAGTGTAGCTAGTGTTCAGATCAGTAATTGTGTCTAGTGATAGTGTATCTAGTGTTCAGATCAGTACGTGTGTCTGGTGATAGTGTATCTAGTGTTCAGATCAGTAAGTGTGTCTAGTGATAGTGTAGCTAGCGTTCAGATCAGTACGTGTGACTGGTGATACAGTAGCTAGTGTTCAGATCAGTAAGTGTTTCTGGTGATTGTGTATCTAGTGTTCAGATCAGTAAGTGTGTCTAGTGATTGTGTAGCTAGTGTTCAGATCAGTAAGTGTGTCTAGTGATTGTGTAGCTAGTGTTCAGATGAGTAAGTGTTTCTGGGGATTGTGTATCAAGTGTTCAGATGAGTAAGTGTTTCTAGTGATAGTGTATCTAGTGTTCAGATCAGTGTTTCTGGCGATTGTGTAGCTAGTTTTCAGATCAGTAAGTGTGTCTAGTGATAGTGTAGCTAGTGGTCAGATGAGTAAGTGTGTCTAGTGACAGTGTATCTAGCGTTCAGATGAGTAAGTGTGTATAGTGGTAGTGTAGCTTGTGTTCAGATCAGTAAGTGTGTTTGGTGACAGTCTAGGTAGTGTTCAGATGAGTAAGTGTGTCTGGTGTTTGTGTAGCTAGTGTTCAGATCAGTAAGTGTGTCTGGTGATTGTGTAGCTTGTGTTCAGATCAGTAATTGTGTCTAGTGATAGTGTATCTAGTGTTCAGATCAGTACGTGTGTCTGGTGATACAGTAGCTAGTGTTCAGATCAGTAAGTGTGTCTAGTGATAGTGTAGCTAGCGTTCAGATCAGTACGTGTGACTGGTGATACAGTAGCTAGTGTTCAGATCAGTAAGTGTGTCTAGTGACAGTGTATCTAGTGTTCAGATCAGTAAGTGTTTCTGGTGATTGTGTATCTAGTGTTCAGATCAGTAAGTGTGTCTAGTGATAGTGTAGCTAGTGTTCAGATGAGTAAGTGTGTCTAGTGATAGTGTAGCTAGTGTTCAGATCAGTAAGTGTTTCTGGTGATTGTGTATCAAGTGTTCAGATGAGTAAGTGTTTCTAGTGATTGTGTAGCTAGTGTTCAGATCAGTAAGTGTTTCTGGTGATTGTGTAGCTAGTGTTCAGATGAGTAAGTGTTTCTAGTGATAGTGTAGCTAGTGTTCAGATCAGTAAGTGTGTCTAGTGATTGTGTAGCTAGTTTTCAGATCAGTAAGTGTGTCTAGTGATAGTGTAGCTAGTGGTCAGATGAGTATGTGTGTCTGGTGTTAGTGTAGCTTGTGTTCAGATCAGTAAGTGTGTCTGGTGACAGTCTAGCTAAAGTGGTCAGATCAGTAAGTGTGTCTGGTGATAGTGTATCTAGTGTTCAGATGAGTAAGTGTGTATAGTGGTAGTGTAGCTTGTGTTCAGATCAGTAAGTGTGTTTGGTGACAGTCTAGCTAGTGTTCAGATGAGTGTGTCTGGTGATTGTGTAGCTAGTGTTCAGATCAGTAAGTGTGTCTGGTGATTGTGTAGCTTGTGTTCAGATCAGTGTGTCTAGTGATACAGTAGCTAGTGTTCAGATCAGTAAGTGTGTCTTTTGACAGTCTAGCTAGTGTTCAGATGAGTAAGTGTGTCTAGTGACAGTCTGGCTAAAGTGGTCAGATGAGTAAGTGTGTCTTGTGACAGTCTAGCTAGTGTTCAGATCAGTAAGTATGTTTGGTGACAGTCTAGCTAGTGTTCAGATGAGTAAGTGTGTCTAGTGACAGTCTAGCTAAAGTGGTCAGATGAGTAAGTGTGTATTGTGACAGTCTAGCTAGTGTTCAGATCAGTAAGTGTGTCTTGTGACAGTCAAGCTGAAGTGGTCAGATCAGTAAGTGTGTCTGGTGATTGTGTAGCTAGTGTTCTGATCAGTAAGTGTGTCTAGTGGTAGTGTAGCATGTGTGTTCAGATCAGTAATTGTGTCTAGTGACAGTCTAGCTAGTGTTCAGATCAGTAAGTGTGTCTTGTGACAGTCTAGCTAAAGTGTTCAGATCAGTAAGTGTGTATTGTGATTATGTGGCTAGTGTTCAGATCAGTAAGTGTGTCTGGGGAAAGTGTAGCTAAAGTAGTCAGTATATGAGGATGAGAGTATGGTTTTATGCCACTTCTTGCAATAATTCAGCAATGTCTCAATGAGGGACACCAGAAGTGGGCTTCACACGTCGTACTGAATGCAGAATTGAACACAGGTCTTCAGTGTGACAAGCGAACACTTTAACCTCTAGGCTGTCCGGCCACCCTCATCAGTATGTCTCTGATGACACTGTAGCTGAGTATTAGTATTGTTACCAAAGACATCAAACACAGATGTTTGCAGATACATCACATGGAGAGACCCATGTTAGAAGTAGGTAATGTCAACTCTTACTCTTTACTATGAGAGGCTGGATATGGTTGAAGAAAGTGAAAGAGGAAATGAAGTATAACATGAACTGACAGTAACCAATTCTTTGGACCTTTAGCAGCTCTGCTACTGTAATACTTTTAAGAGCATTTTAAAATCCAATCAAATGAATTATTGTTAAACATGTCACCTACTTTCTCTGTATAATATTCACAGTTGTATCATGATATTCCAGCTTATTGAAGCTCAGGAAACAAATGTTCACAAAAGTTAGAGAGAAAAACATTCCAGGTGTTGACATTGAGTAAGATCTGCCATGGTTATGTGTTTCTAGGCAGACAGTATAGAGGACAAAGTTCAGCAGTGTCTCATCAAGATACAGAACCTTCAGCTGGACAACGTCCCACAAGACCAGCGGGCAGAACTCAAGAAGAGGAAGCTCATCTCAGAAGTGTCAGTTGCCTTTCGCATTAATCAGAAATAGTTTTTGTTGATATTGTCAATGTTCTGTACCTCCTGTTAAGCTTGATTAATGTTTTATATCATACTTTGTACAAAATGTGTTCAACTAATTATGATTTCCATTCCGAAGGTTGGGCAAGATGTTTAAGAAACAGTTGTTTGTTTTTTGCTTCAGGAAGGTTACCAGTTACTTCATTTCCAAGGGAGACAAGTTTTCATTGACTGTGTCAAAGGCTGATGTGGACCTCACCCCAGAGATGATCTCAAGGTAGGCCAGAGGGAAGAGGTAGCAGTGCTACATAGAGCTTGGTGGGAGAGAACATTCACTCTATCAGTTAAAACCTCAATAACATAGAATGGCCTGACAACCCTGATAGTATTTGACTTCTGCATGTGTAAGTGAATACATCATGGGAGGCAACTTTCTGAATAGTGTTTATGAGATGTTATTAAGTTTCAACAAACAGTTTAGGAAAATGGGTTAGAAATAAGTATTCTAGTACCTTTTCAAGATATCTTATCAGTGTCACCGCTTTTGCTTCTGTCCTATTACAAGTTTCTTCCTACAGTGGGTCCTGGAAGACAAAAACATTCAAGCCATACAACTTTGATGCGCTTGGGATCCCACCACCCAGCGGACATCTTCACCCTCTGCTCAAAGTGCGGGCTGAGTACCGGCAGATCTTCCTGGAGATGGGGTAAGTCTGCTCAAAGGGCGTCTGAGTACTGACAGATCTTCAGGTCTTCCTGGAGATGGGGTAAGTCTGTTCAAAGTGCATCGGAGTACCAACAGATCTTCCTGGAGATGGGGTAAGTCAGCTCGAAGTGTGTCAGAGTACTGACAGATCTTCAGGTCTTCTTGGAGATGGGGTAAGTCTGCTCAAAGTGCGTCTGAGTACTGACAGATCTTCAGGTCTTCCTGGAGATGGGGTAAGTCTGCTCAAAGTGTGTCCGAGTACCGACAGTTCTTCAGGTCTTCCTGGAGATGGGGTAAGTCTGGACAAAGTGCATCCGAGTACCAACAGATCTTCCTGGAGATGGGGTAAGTCTGCTCAAAGTGTGTCCGAGTACCGACAGTTCTTCAGGTCTTCCTGGAGATGGGGTAAGTCTGGACAAAGTGCATCCGAGTACCAACAGATCTTCCTGGAGATGGGGTAAGTCTGCCCAAAGTGTGTCCGAGTACCGACAGTTCTTCAGGTCTTCCTGGAGATGGGGTAAGTCTGGACAAAGTGCAGGCCATCCTCGATGTCTCCAGGTAACACATTTTGATAAATCTCAACTATCCCCTTGATAGTTTGTTATCACCCTTTGCTGGCTTTTTATCCCCCACAACACGTTTTGGTAGAGGGTATTTAAGTGCCCTTCTTTCGTCCGTGCACATTTGACTTTTCTGTACCAGAACTTCAAAACCGTTCGCTATTTCTTCACCAAACTTGGCACAGAGGTGAATCTGGTGGTGTACTCTGAATAAAATATTTTTAAACTTATCCTATCTCACGTTATGCATCTGTCTTCCTCTCTTCGACCCAGTGTGGAAATGTGCTGTCAGCTAAGTTGAATCAAAACTTCTTGGCCTCTGACCACCCGACCTCTGACCACCCGACCTCGGCCCCTGCAATAGACGCCTGTCAATCATCCTGTACGTGCAGCTGATCACATGACGTCCTCTACTTGTCATTCTCTTTCTTGTCGCACCACAGGCGGACGTGTTGTTTTGTGAGAGAATTGATAGCTTGATTTAGTGATTCATGATGGGTGTTTCTAAAGAGAAGAATACGTCTGAAAACGCAAGTCTTGTGGTGAATGTAACTGCAACTTTTTGTTGGCAGATTCGCACAATTCTTGTCTTGTGTATTGGCTTGTGTGAGAGGTCATCTAGATGGAGTTTATGTATGGGATTAGATGATGGTGAATTTGATCTGTACCGGCGGGTGAATAAGAGGAGGATGTCAGATAGAGATAGACGCAGGGCAGAAGATGGTTCTTCAGCGCCTAAGAAGGCAAAAAAAGACCGCCCTAAGTTGGTGGCACAGCGTTCTGCATCTAAGTCGGCAGATGAAGACTTTTTACAGGATTCTTATCTTAGTGAGAATCTCAGGCAGACTTTGGGGAGTTTAAGGGACGCTAGTGTAGTTTCATCACCACCACGCGTGGTAGTGCTTTCTCAACCTCCAGTCTTTTCCTGCCCGATGTTGATCGTTACGATTCCGGACCACTCGTCGATTCAGCAGATGGATCGGCATTCTTTTACCGCTTCGAATGTGCTTCGTCTACACAAGATCGTGACATCCCAGAGCATTTGAGTGAGTCGGACAGAGGGAATCGTTTGAGAGCGTTATCCCATTATCTGCATAGTAGAGATTCGATTCACAGGGAAGCATTTCACTCCATGATGTGGAGTTTACTCAACTTCTTGGAATCGCAATGCGACAGCGTTCACCTTACCTTCGGTGGGTGAATCAACAACCTATTTTTGCAAGTTGCTACGGCGCTTCGGCATCAGGATCCGGTGACTCCCGTCTCATTGCCTGTAACCACGTCACAGACTACAGCATCTCATGGCTAGACTTTGGCGATCGGCTACACCGACTCCGTCATCAGATGGGTCTTTGAGTTCTGATGGAAGTTTTGATGCGGTTGATACGTCCTCACTGCTTGTGTGGCAACAAGAAGTACCTGCAGACCCCTCTTCACTTTTGAATGGTGCCTGTAGCGTTGCTCAAGACTATTATCAAACCGGGAGATTTTATGGTCAGTCTGGATTGCAGGACACCTACTTGCACATTCCGATTTGCCCGACACATGGGAAGTTTCTGCAATTTGTGTTCCAGGGCATTCACTACCAATGGCTTGTGCTCCCGTTTGGAATTTCTTCGGCCCCTTGGCTATTCACATGGGTCACGAGATCGATCACCAAATTTCTGCATCGCAGGGGGATTGTGTTCGAGGCTTACATAGACGATTGCATCCAGGCTGCGCGTGCAGGATGATTGACAGGCATCTGTTGCGGGGGCAGAGGTCGGGTGGTCAGAGGCCAAAAAGATTTGATTCAACTTAGCCGACAGCATGTTTCCACACTGGGTCAAAGAGAGGAAGAGAGGTTCATAACGTGAGATAGGATAAGTATATAAATATACAATTTATAGTTAAAATTTCCAAATTTTTCTGTATCTCCATGCCTACAGGTATGACTTTGACTGAATTTGATTGCTGCTCAATTCTGGAGCAGAACTTAAAACTGTTCACTATTTCTTCACCAAACTTGGCACGTAGGTAGGTCTAGTGGTGTACTGATGCCTTTTGCTAGTTTTGGAATCCTGAATAAAATATTTTTTTGCATTTCCATGGCAACGAGCTTGATTATTCACTGAATTTGGTAGTACTGCTCTTTTCTGGAGCAGAACTGAAAACAGCTCACTATTTCTTCACCAAACTGGGTGTAAAGATAGGTCTGGGTATAAAGATACAACTGGATTTCTGAACAGAATGCTTTTTGTGCTTCCATTCCAACAAGTTGGGCTTGAACTGAATCTGGTGGTAGTGTCTCTTGCAGGAGCAAAACTTGAAAACCTTCAATACTCTCCTTCCACTTTGCCATATGCACACCAAAACATGTGACATCATCATGACTAGTAGACATATTCATGAACAGTATTTTGCCATTGCGGGGGATGTTTTGTCTTGTTATCCAGTCAGGTGTCATCACTGGGAAGTTAGCATACCAATCACAACTCACTTTTGCTTCTTAAATTATCTAATCAGTTAAACATGGCAACACAATTGCTGCAGAGGTGCACTGAAAGAGGTAGAAGGAGTTGTTACAAATATTTTTTTTAATGTTTCAGACCTGTCAATTTCTCTGTATGATTTCCCCCCAAATCTGAGTAACGGTGTGAACAAATGTTCACAACTGTGACCAATTGTTGACACTGGTAAATTCGGTTGTAACGCTGGCTTACCTGATTGGCTCATCCAGGGTTTGGTGGAGTTTCATTGTAACATATACCCTATAGGAGATTATGAAGGATGAGTACTGTCAGATCTTGGAGATGAGGTAAATCTGGACAAAGAGTGGAGATAGAGATCCTCCTGGATGTAATTATCTGTGAAGATGACTCTTTGTCTCTATCTGAGTAATCAAGAGCCAACATAGAGACATCTTGAAATTGAGATGAAACAAGAAAAAGTAGATTTGGTTTGATTTGAATCAAATGTTATGGGATTGCCAACTGTCGGAGCGTTTTTCCACTCTGTGACAGATTTGTGAGATGATTTTGCATGCTGTGTTTGCTTGTGTGCAGATTTTCCGAGATGCCGACCAACAACTTTGTAGAGAGCAGCTTCTGGAATTTCGATGCTCTCTTCCAGCCCCAGAAGCATCCTGCCCGAGATGCTCACGACACCTTCTTCATCTCAGGTGCATGTCGTAGTCATGTTCAAAAAGATTTCTTTCAAGTTATTTACAAAATTACCTGCCATTCGTTAAATTAATGAAACAGAATTTATTATAATACTTAATTAGCTACTCACTGATTTATGAGTGTATAACACTGTTTTCCATACGAGAACACATCATAGAAAGTGAAAACTTTGTATTTTGCAGACCCAGCAAATGCTCAGATATTTGAGGAGGATTACTGTCAGCGTGTAAAGAAGGTTCATTCTGAAGGAGGATATGGGTCACTGGGGTAATCAGTTTTTTTTGTCAACTCTATACTTAACTGTGGAATATTTACAGTCACTCCAGAGAAATGTTCTCTATAATCAGAATGTTTCTTTCTTATTTCCCTGAATGTTGTCATTTACCACGTCATGGTCTCCTTGTTACCATTGTCGCTTCTCTCTCTCATGTGTTCATGATTCTGTGTGTATGCAGGTACAAGTGTGAGTGGAAGATTGAGGAAGCCAAGAAGAACCTATTGCGTACACACACGACGGCAGTCAGCGCCCGCATGCTGTACAAAACTGCTCAGGCTGTAGGTATTCATGCGTCAGAGTATAGAGCACCAGCCTGTGACAATAACTGAGGAAACTGCCGTTAACAGAGGCATCAAGTTTCATTAATGAGGAAGGTGGTGTGGTAGCCTAATGGTTAAAGCGTTGGTTTGTCATGCTGAAGAACAGGGTTTGATTCCCCTTGTGGGTACCATATGTGAAGCCCATTTCTGGCATCTTCTGCCATGATATTGCTGGAATATTGCTGAAAGTGGCATAAAATCATGAATTCATATTGAAAAATTCTTGCAATTTTCAGGATACGATCATGTTTTTCACCCAAATGAGTTTAAAAATATGGTCACTTTTGGTTACAGTAGCAGATACAAGAGTTTTGGAGAATTTAGTTAGAATTTAAGTTGAGAACACTATATAACAGATGCCATGTGGTAATGAGCAAATGTGATGTTAATTATTAAGTATTTATCATCCCTCCAGAACTCCCTGCCTGTGAAGCTCTTCTCCATTGACCGAGTTTTCCGCAACGAGAACCTGGATGCCACCCACCTAGCAGAGTTTCACCAGATAGAGGGTGTGGTAGCCGACCGAGGACTCACACTTGGGGACCTGATGGGAATAATACACGCCTTCTTCCTGAAACTGGGTCAGTCTTGGTTCAGTGCTTGTTGTCAGTTCACTGCATAACCCCATGCAGTGAGATGAAATCTGAAGAGTGTGATAGCTGTGAAATAAAATCTGAAGAGTGTGATAACTGTGAGATAAAATTTGAAGAGTGTGATAGCTGTGAGATGAAGTCTTAAGAGTGTGATAGCTGTGAGATGAAATCTGAAGGGTGTGATAGCTGATAATAAATGATGTCATGAGCATTTACAACTGATCGCTTGTAACTGATAGATTCTTGGTAACATTGCGTCTTGTTGGAGGAGTGCCAGTGTATGTGACTTGTGTGGCATTGTCCTTCGATGGTGTAGCATGTTTGCTCATGATATCAACCACTGGTTTTAATCCTCAGCTGTGTTCACTCATCATAAATAAATTTACGAAAATATTATCTGGATTACCATGTCACAGAACATCCAAAAGAACACTTCTCAGTCACACATAGTGAGGTTTTTCAGGGACTAACAAGTGAATACCCAAACATTTGATCTAAAGTAATTCATGATGATGATTGATTATGGCGACAATGGCAATGACGACATCGCCGATGCTGCTGCTGCTGCTGCTGCTGCTGCTGCTGCTGATGATGATGATGATGCTTGTTCTAATGAGATACCAGTTTTCTGTCCGATAGTGATCCAGGCCAGTCAAATATTGTTAAAGACCCTACATGATTCAACAAGTGTCCAGTTAATTATCATGGATGCTTGTTGATGGTTAATTCTATTTCTCACATTCATTTTCAGGTATCACGAAACTGCGTTTCAAACCAGCATACAACCCCTACACAGAGCCCAGCATGGAGATATTCAGCTACCATGAAGGTAACACCATCCTGAAGAAATACTGCAGTACAAAAGTGACATTTCTCTTACCACAACACAATAACTACAGATAATAAAGTGCCTGCTCCTGTTAACATTCATGTACTGTGTCTAGTCTTCAAAATATATGTGATACCAACAATCACCATCAAGCATGTGTGATAGTGAAGTTGCCTGTTCCACATCTGACTTCACTACTTCACATTTTGTGATGTCTAAAGGCTAGTTTCCATGGTCGCTGATGTCTTATGTACAGTTTTACATTGCTGGCTGGAACCATTGAGATGTACCCTTGGACACTCATTTTCAATTTCGAGAGACTGGCGACCTTGAAACTAGGTACACACATGTAAATCTGTGCTGAGTGTTGCTGCTTTTGTTTTTGGTAGGCTTGAAGAAGTGGGTGGAGATCGGCAACTCAGGGGTGTTCAGACCAGAGATGCTGTTGCCGATGGGACTGCCTCCTGATGTGTCCGTCATTGCATGGGGACTGTCGCTAGAAAGGTAAACAGTTGTCTTCTAATATCTTGAATAGTTGTAAATACAAGAGGACAGTTTGAAGGTCATGTTTAATGGCTTGCCAGACACAATGTTCGGCTTGGTTACAGGTAATTTAACTTTCTTGATTGGATCTTGATGGCATGAACAATCAATTTTATCATTTACATTGAACGATGAACAAATTTGTTTCAGACCAACAATGATAAAGTATGGCATCAACAACATCCGTGATCTGATTGGACCACGAGTGAACCTTCAGATGGTTCACGACAACCCAATGTGCCGACTAGAGAAATCGCGGACGGCATCCTAGGTCACAATATACAGTGTAATCTATTTAAATCACTTTGGCTGTGCCAATTTTCTGTCCCTTGCATTGGGACCAGTGTCGAATATCATGGTAAACTTCATCACCACTGAGAATGCATGAAATCTTTATGTCAATAAAATCTGTGCTTGTATGACTGAAGTATCCAGGTGTTTGTTGATGAATACATGGCTTGGTTATAATTCCCACTACATGGATATGTACATAGTGTAGCTTGACGAACCGAGGAATAGTATGCGGAAGAATGACCTGTCATGAAACAAGTCACTCATTGGGAGGGGTGACTATTGCGATAGTGGTTCTCTATTGTAACATACTATTGTGACCAACTATAGTGATGTGTTTTTCTCCTTACATTGTCTCATATGAAGTTATTTCCCAAATGAATGTAGAGTTTATATGAAATAAAAACAAGATGAAGTAGTTTCAGACTCTTCTAACAACTGACAATGACTGGAAACCCAGATAAAGTGTGTGAGAGATGTAAAAGGGGCAGATAACTGTAAATCAAAGTGAATGAATCAGGTACCTCCTGCTCATTTATCAACTGAAGTCAGTTACTAATGGAGCTCGATCTAGTGCTTTGTTCTTTGCACTGGTGCATCCCAATATTACAAAGTGCAACCTTTGTACCTTGCACAAGGTGCACCTCAGTTTTTGATAAATAAATCAACAATAAATCTCCTCCTACATTTTGACTAGCTATGGCACTGAAACACTGCTATTCATAGACATGTCTCGGCCACGACCAGTGTATGAAATGCCTAAATAAAAGAGGAAGCCCACAGGGCTGATAACTGAAAAATCTTGCTGGCCCTGTTAAATGGAACCAGCCCTGTTATTAACGTAGGAAACAGAGATAAGGAGTTATTGCTATAAAAATAATTTCGGTAATGATTAATGTGAAGTGATGTAAACTTCAACATGTGCAGAAGGAGAAATGAAAACATAACTTGGTGGTCTGTGTTGATTCATGCACTGTCACTGCCATCTGAATCAGAAAACAACAACATTGTTCATTGGATGAAAGCATTCTGTAGACCAATCACATTTAGTGTTAGATAACACACGGGCAGATGCTATTTCATACACTGCCATGACAGCTCATGTAAACCGGGATTAACTGTTTCTGTGCTGCTATGGTTTCATCATCATCAACTACATCATGAACATATGTTTATGTTCACCAAAACCTCTGATGTTTTATCACACTACGTTAAAACAGGAATTTGGTTGGGGCAACAAGGTCTTTATCTTAAGTTGCACCTGGTCAAGTAGCTAAACATCTCTTAAACTGAACCCTGGCTAAACTTTGATAGTCACACATATTATCGGTGTATTAACAGTTTTTTGTTTCTACCACTGATTAATAGCTATCGTAGATTCAACAATTGCAATCCATTGATAGTTTGATACATCATGATACACCTACCAATTGTCATACATGTATCTAAAGTGATTAAGTGGCCTTGTATTACAAGCACAGATTTCTGAGAACCAGCATATATTGTAATGATTTGATGGATTTGATGACTGCCAGAGTTCGAGCGTTGTTAGCCATCAATGCCAGATGGCTGGCAAGAGGATTGTTTCAAAAGTAGCATGATGATGGTATCCAGTACTTCCTGTTGATATGTTGAAATAGGGTGTCACAGTCAGGTAATGAGATCCAACTTACAGCCCTACGAAACACAACCCCACAATATTACTGATATGATACTGATCCATGTTTTACTGGATCATCTGGTGATATGCCACCATACGCGACAAGGGTGTGTGCAACTTGAAGAAAATAGCTACCTTCTCAGACCAATGAACCCAATACCATGTGCCACCCTGCCTGTGCCTGCATGTGAGAAAGAGTTTTCAGATTGGAAGATGTTTCCTTAGATCAGCAGCCTCTTTCTGCTTTACTGATGACTATATACAAGCTAACAGACAAGTGTGTGATCAGTATTCACGTTAGACATCCCTGTGTTATGCATTGTATTAACCAACCATCATGTACTTTCTGAAAGTTGAGAAAAGTTAAGTTTTAGTACTGTTATCTTCTAAACCAGTATTCATACTGCACACATAAAGTATGTATTAGCAACAGACTCTCAGTTAGCACCCAGTCAGTTGGTTTACTGCTCACCACAGACACCTTGTATATATTTATAGTAAGCTTTAATACAGGCAATAAATCGCATGTACTGTGCACAGCACACGTGGGGCATTACACTTTGAAATGAACTCAAACTCACATCGCCCCAGCTACAATATGCCCAGCATATTTGGTCAAAATGTCCCAGATGTTTGCTCAAATTGCACTAGGTGGGTAGTCATTATGCTCCAGTTTATCCAAAATGATAAAAATATGCCATATGCATATTTTTTGTCAACTACAACATTATAATTTATATATTATACATATATACTAATATTTCTGATAAATGTCCTATAAGTAAACTGTGGGCAATTTTGTGATCCACCCTGGCATACGGGAGGAAAATGTCAATAGAAGCGATCACTAATTTATGCTTCCAAAAGCAAACATGATGGGCACACTTTCCAAACATCATAATGCAAAACTACATACATGTTCATGTCCTTTGACACGTGCGCAACGGATATATTAATAAAGTTCACACTTTAGTGAACCTGGTTCAGCACTTAGAATTATGTAGACATGACAGTGTGGCCTTGTTCTAGAATCATGACGGAAATAGTTACAACATAAATATTTCAACAAGAGAAAGTCAGTACTATCAGCTATCAGTTATCTGTAACATGTGATGCTTTGTACAGAAGACAATCAAAATGTAACAATGAACCCTATATTCTTTACTGAAAGGTAGTATGTTTCCATAATTAGCACCAAAACAACGGTTATTGTGTTGTCAGAAATGAGTTTTGAGCCGTCTGAGTAATATTGATTCATACACCGATTATCTCCCTTTGATGCATGAAAATGTATGGTAAGGCTTTACGAATGCTATCTGCCAATCAGTGGTCTGGATTTCCGTCGCTCCAATTGTCTCAGAGTTGTTTCCCTTAGACCATGGCCAAGTGAATTTCTATCAATGTGGTTGTCCCTGAGTTACTTCCCTTAGACCGTTGTCAAAGTGAGCAACGTCCCATAGAATAGATAATCACATATCTATCTGCCATATTCGCCAGTGACCAAACATGATATATTCTCACAATATGACCAAACATCGGAGGCATTTTGACCAAATTTGTTGAGGCATTTTGTAGCTGGGGCAGTTTGACTTGCACCCATTACACCTCACCAATGCTAATGTTTGCAAAGAGAAACTGTTTAACTCTCTTTCTAATATCAACATGGGGTTTCAAATATGTTCTCAAACTTTACAATCACTTTTGATATGAAGCGTATGGTTGACGCCGCCTGTTGTTCAGCGTGCTGTACAGAGTTTGTAAGGCGGAAGTTGGAGAAGAGTTGTTCCCCTTTTGAAAACGCTTCCTTAGAAACAGCGAGTGGTAAGACACGTTGATGATCCGATTTACAACATTCATTTTAAATAAACAAAAGTAAATATTTCACACTCTAATTAACATTTTAGCGATACATTATATTTGCACCAGTTACTTATGTTTGATCGACATACAGTCAAACAATTATATGATACAATCGTGGTAAGACGCACCTGCATGCACCTTTGTGGATATCGCTACTTACTCAGAACAACCGACAGTGAAAGGCTGTTGAGGAATACGGTAGAATGACACGGTGCTAACAATACTCTAACATACGAGTGCACAACCTGATAATTAACATTCAATCTTCACCGTGTTCTTGATCTCTAGGTAGCTGTGCAAAGGACATGCATATATTTTAAACATTTGTGCATGAAGATGCATCTTGTGTATATTTTTGATTGTCTTTGACGTTCTGTTGCTGCATCCCGGTGTTTTTTAGTCTTTATGAAGATATTGTTATGTGGTCTGGTGAATGACAATAATGTACATAGCTATGAATACGCTGTGCTTAGAATTGTATTCATCAAGTAAAGAAAGAGAGGAGGTGATAATAACTGGTCTTCATCATTAGGTACAGCCGGTGACGGTATGTAAGATTAATAAAACTCTAATTTGCTGTATTTTATTGTTATTTTGTGAAAACAAGTATGTGCTACAATGGTGTGTTTCAGATAACATGGAGGACACGGGCCTGTCCCAATTAACACCTGGTGTCTGAGAAAATTGTGAGGACATGTTGCAGTATTAGTATTGAGACTTGTGATTCCTCAGAGAATAATGGGGACATATTTAACACCTGAATTTGTGGAACGCCGCATCTCACGGCTGATAACAGTGCCAGATGGGTGGAACGCATCGACTAATCGCACACTGTACCAACTCGACTTGAAGATGTGCCAGGTGAAGTCCCTTGTCTTCAGCTTTGAATGGGGCAAGGAAAGGTAACTCCTCACAGCAATGTGTTTCAGCGTATCATGCAGATCAATATCTGATCTGTACACAGTTAAACCAGCAGAAGGCAGTACCAGTTTTTAAAGCAGCTCTCTTGTTAATGTATTCTCACAATTGCTAACACTATAATAACAGTGATAGGGTACATGTGTATCTTATGCTCACTGGTTCTTTTAAAAAGGTCGCATGACTAATTTGACATAAATGCAGTTACTATACAGTTCGCTGGACGTGTGAAATTTTGTTTTTTGTCTGATGTTTAGTGCTGCACTCAGCAATATTCCAGCTATATGGGGGCAGTCAGTAAATAATAGTCTGAACCAGATAATACATGGATGAACGCTGTTAGTATCAGTCTATGCAGTTGGATATGATGATATGTGTTAACCTGGAAGTCAGCGGGCCACTCAATCCACCTAGTTGCCTCTTACAACAAGCATGGGTTGTTGAAGACCAATTTTAACCCATATGGGTCAGTTGTTGGAAGAAAATCCCAGGATATTGGCACATGAAACCCAGATCAGTCAAACCATCAATTACTATTTAGTTAGATTCCGTTCCTCTTTGTGCTCTCTGCCACCAGATAACTCACACAGTACACAAATTTCATCTATGCTATTGTACTAAATGCTGCTTAGTTAAAGACTAGGAAAAGAAGATAAAGAACATAGCATGTTTCCGTTGTGGACGTACCGGTACATTACTTTGAACTCACTCACTCACTCACTCACTCACTCACTCACTCACTCACTCACTCACTCACTCGGTGTAACAATTTTTAGAATTCAGTTTCATGTAGTATGTCTGTTATCAATGAACAATGTAATGATAAAAACACAATAACTGATTTATGTCTGGACTTATTAATTCTCACTTAGTTCACATTAATGCTGCTTCAAGAAGTTGTCAGTGTTCATGCTTATTTCCAGAGAAGGCTACCTGCCAAGGCAACCCTCCGTCCTTGACGCTCCAGAGCGTATCCTCCGTCTGGATGTGAGTCTCAATGAGCTGGGCTTCCTTCCCCATGACAGTCTCCTCCCCTTCCGCAACCTCCGTGAGCTGGATGCCTCGCTCAATAAACTCAAGAAGTAGGTGGCCTTTGTTGTTGTTTGTTTACAACTTAACAGGATATAGAAATTTATTTTTATGTTCACAAGTCTGCCACTGAGTCGTCATCTTCGGGAATAGAAGTGATTATCAACAGGAAGTGTTAACCACTTGTGAGTTTGCTTGCCTGGATCCCTGCTGATGTTGTTGTTGTTGTTGATATTGATACATTCACCACAGCTATGTCTTGTCATGTGGCCTCAGTCACTATGACCAGTACTGGCCACAGAACACAGTCACACTGTTGGGCTACCCCTGAATGATCACCCTACATACCAACATTGTATGCTCACCCTGCATGCCAACATTGTATCATCACCCTGTATGTCGACATTGTATGGTCACCTTTTATACAAAATATTGAATGATGACCATATATGCCAACATACATCTACTTTAAAAATTATTACTTTGATCAACACTTGCCTGAGAACAGAACCATACAACCATGTTACAGTTTAATTATTCATTTGTGGAAGTGAATTAAAGGACCATTAATAAGTTATCTTTGGTGTCATACATCTGCATAAAAATCATTATCACCCATGTGGCCATATATCGTCAACTGCCTCTGAGACATGTATACGAGTATTTACATGCCAGTCAGACACTAGTGGTGGGAAAGGCAGTTTGTGTACAGTATGTGAGCAAATTCCACGTCTGATGATTAGATTTTCAGGACCAAATAAAAGTTTGGTTGAATTAGAATAGATTCCATTATTTACAGTTGCTGATATTTATATTGTTGTGCCTCTCAATATCAGGCAATGCATGGTTCACACTAAGTGTTTTCATGAGACTTGACTTGCAAGTTTTAGCAGCTTCTTTGTTGTGTGGATTAAAGACAGACACACATAACCAAGACGCCACACCAAGAGGATTTATTCAAGGTAATGTCAGAACAAGACTGTCTGGAGTGTTGATACATTTGACCTCATACATAACATTTAACCAGTATGCATGAATAAAGTCTTGAAAAGCTGAACTATAGATTTTCCTGCCTGTATATTTTCAGCTTCCAGGGCATTGAGGTGCTGCATCATTTGTTTAGCCTTAATCTGGCTCACAATGCACTGCGGCACATTGATGGGCTGACAACCAGTTCATCTCTAGTCGAAATCGATTTGAGTATGAATGAAATTCAAGACATCTCCAGCTTGCCAAGTCTCATCAACCTACGGACTCTGAACCTCAGCAGTAACAAGGTGAGTTACTTAGATCCTGGTGGTGAGTGAGTGAGTGGGTGGGTGGGTGAGTGAGTGATTGAGTGAGTGGGTGAGTGGGTGAGTGAGTGAGTGGGTGAGTTGGGTTGTTTGGATGGTGGTTGAGTAAGTGAGTGAGTGCTGCTTTTGTTAAAAGTTGTTTGCTCAGGTGCTACAAACATGTACTTCAGAAAATCTGAATACAGAAATGTACCCTAGGACGAGTTCATTCCATATTGTCCCTTTTTCTTGATCAGACCTGTCTGTTGTATACCAGTAAACAAATTTGACTGTGTTAAAAAAGTAATGAGCATATATAACAAATATTTCAAGATGCATAATACCACTTACATTCTGTTGAACGACATTCAGTTGAACGAGAACAGCTGCATGTAGTCTCAGTTTTCAGTTGCAGAATATGGAATTGTACCCTGGTTAAGGCACCAGGTATATTTCTGCATTTTGATGTCATTAGGGATACTTGGGGGCTGGGAGCTGGGGGCGGGGGGTGGGGGGGACATACCTGTTGTGATTCAGTGCCAACAGCAACCCCTTCCGATAAGGTAACCACTTACATCATCATCATGGTCTTGTTGCAGCTGATGAGCCTGGAAGGACTCTCATCTCTACCCAAGTTGGAAGAGCTCAATGTTCAAAGAAATCAGTTGGTATGAAGACCAGGTTTTCTTTAATCAAACTGAAAATGCCAATGCACTTTATATCAGTGTCACTGATTACTTGACACGTGCACACCTGTGTCTGATGTGTTCACTTTAGTGTTAGTTTTACTTGATTTCAGTGAAAAGCTTGCTGTGAGGGTCAAAGGGTAAAAGTCTAAAATTGTATTGTTGATTGTCAGAGCCACTGTTATGTCAGTAATGTTGCTCTTAGAATAAATGAGGCATCAAGTGTTTGTATAATCTTTTAAAAGCTGTCTTCATGATGTACCATGTTACAAAACTAGTTTACAAATGTTGGTTACTTTTGAATGAAACCAGCTGTATACAGATACTGCACTTCTGTTACAGGTGAGTATAGTTCCAATCACTAGCTGTCTTCATCTTCGGATGCTGAACGCTGCCGAGAACAATCTGAAGGAATTGGACAGTGTCACTGCGGTCCTCCAGAAGATGACATGGCTGCAGGTCCTCAGTTTACATGTGAGTGGGACTAGTGGTTATATTTACATGTGAGTGGGACCAGTGGTTACTACATGTGAGTGGGACTAGTGGTTATATTACATGTGAGTCATCTTGTGGTCAGTTAACATGTGAGTCACACCAGTGCTCAATTTACATGTGCTTACTTTACCTGTTAGTCAGGCTTGTGCTTAGTTTACATGTGAGTCAGTTTACATGTGAGTCATACCAGTGCTCATTTTACCTGTGAGTCATACAACACACTATAATGAACTCTACCTGTAGGAGACTCTTCTCTCTCCCCCAGATCTGTGGATGATTATTAGGGGAACTTTACCTTCATGTTCATTGTGTGTTTCAGGGAAACCCAATAGATCGAGAACACAACTACCAGACTGACATTATCCGAGCCGCCAATGTCATGACCCTCGACAACATCAGCGTCCGACCGTTGCCAAGGAGAGGTGTAGGTGACTTTTTTATTGCCAAATTTTAGACTGTAGGATTCAGTATATGTCTGTTTTCATTCCTGGAGATGAACCCCAGTTAAGGCCAAATATATTATCATACTGTTCACAGGTGCCTCGGGGACCAGTGAACAACATATTTATCTTACCAAACACCTCAATGTTGATTTTGAACTGTTTGAAGCATGGGTATCGGATCGAACACTTCAGCCAACCTATATGAATCAAACGATTCAAATCTTATTTTGCATCTTGCTGTTTTTTCCTGTAGATATTGTCTTCCGTACGGTCACCTTGATGTAATTCCCCTTCTAATATTCGCGGGGAAAGTAACATTTCAACGTTTTGTCGAAGTTTATTTATTGGAAAGAGATTCAAATGTTTTCGTAGCCATTGCTAGATTTTGCAGACGACACTAGAAAAACAGATGTAAAGTTATCTCCCTTCTGTCGATTTCCATTCGCAAAACATCGGTAATTTCCATGCATCATTTAATGTTATTCGAGATAAAAAAGTAACTACCACAAAGTACCAAATGAGTTGCTGTTGGCAGCGGGGTGTATTGCAATGCACCTTGCTTGTATACAGGGTACATTGAAAATGATAGAAATGTGCTCACCCATTCAGACAGCAAATATTATGTGTGAGGTAAGATCATTGAAAATGTTCGTTTGTCCCTGTGTACATTATACAGCATGAATGTACCTTGCAGAAGATACAGTGTCATGGCTTCAAACACTGCTGTCTACTGACTATCAAATTTGGTTATTGATATTATCTTTTGTCAGAATTTGTAAATTAAAGTAATGAATGGTGTGCATGTTACTGTAGGATGATCCCACTCCATCACCTATGCCACATGTTCCAGTCGCCCGTCCAATGGCAAGTCAAGCAAACATATAGTGAAGACGTAGTCTGCACCTCCATCACATCTTAGTGCTTGTACTGTCTGTAGTTTGAAGGGGAGGTGGGATAGCCTCATGGCAAAAGTGTTCGTTTGTCATGCCAAAGACCAGGGTTAGATTCCCCATATGGGCACAATGTGTGAAGACTGTTTCTGGTATCCCCTCTCGGATATTGCTGGATTATTGCTAAAAGTGGCATAAAACTCACTCACTTCGTATTTAGAGAAAATGAATCCTGATTTTGTGACTGTTTGTACCACATTACTCCAGCATCTGGGCTTCAGCGTGAAGGTCCGGGATAGAATAGGCCTTCAGCAACCCATGCTTGCCATAAAAGGCGACTATGCTTGTCGTAAGAGGTGACTGAAGGGATCGAGTGGTCAGGCTCGCTGACTTGGTTGACACATGTCATCGGTTCCCAATTGCGGAGATCGATACTGTAGCCCCCTGGATGTGTGGTACAGAGGCTACAAGGCTTAGGTTGAATGCAGTGTTTTTGATGCACATAAAAATGTAGGCAGCATCATGACTCCCTGGTGTCATGGAAGGGAGTCATGGACATGCTTTTGGGAGTCCACTTTCAAGATATCAACTGTGACTGTTTAATAATGACAAAAAACAAGGTAGAACAGGTCAGTTATTTAATCAGTTCTGAGCTGTTAACTAGCAAACATTAAAATAAGTAGTTTTAAACCACAGCAAATTGCAAGTTTCAATTATCTGAACTCAGATCCCATTAATAGCGTATTTGAGATAATTTGACTGCATCAGATATGCAGGTTTTCCGCATCATGTGTATGAGAAATATCAGTGTTGTAGAGGACTTTGTCAAGTCTTGTTTGATTTGTTGGCTGAAAAACAGCAGCTTCTGTACATAGCAGACGTCTTCATGATGGAGATACCGGTGTTATGTTTGGGGCAGGTTCTGCTGATCTTTAATGACTTCGAACCTAAACTGCTCTTATATTGTGAAGTTTGTCTTTTCACTGCTCTAGTTTACTTCTTTCAAACTTTTTTTGAATGACTAATACCACATGGAGCAATATATAAAAGCTGATGTTCAGTAGAATAAGTCAGACATTCAAATTTCTTTATTTCCTGAGAGCCAAAAAACTATTAAAATTAGAACTGATCATACATTTTTATATCCATGAAACATTTAGGATTATTTTGTGCTGGATCAGACTGGAGGAAAGTAATCTCTTCTCTTTTAACAGTGGAAGCACGGGTCGTACGGGTTACTTTCCTTTGTTGTATAACGATCTGATCAGTTTCATTCCGATGATACCCAAAGTGCCAACAGTATCACTGAAGTTCTATCAGCAAAATAGTTTTTTGAGCATCACTGACATGGTGAAGATCTACTAGAACTGAATCACTGTGCTTTGTTCCCACATTCTCCATTGCACAACTGTAATAATAACAGTATATGTAAGACTGATAATATTGTCACATCAGCTTCACTCACCCTCACTCTCTCATGTAACCACACGTCTTATAGATACACACTTAGTGTATATATTACAGTAGTTCCATTTCTTTTAGTAGCTCTGGCAAAAACTTTGCGATTTCAAAAGTTTTCGTCATGACAGTTTTACATTTATTTTGATTTTACACTTATTAGATGACTTAATGTTCACAGAGCATAAGGAAATGCCTTTTTAAACAGTTCAGTATGTTGTTATTCAACAGGCCTTTTAAAAAAATTAAATTTCTGATTTTTTCTGTAATTTTTATGTTGTAATTGTGTGAAGAACAATTCCTTAT
This sequence comes from Haliotis asinina, assembly GCF_037392515.1. NCBI lineage: Eukaryota > Metazoa > Mollusca > Gastropoda > Lepetellida > Haliotidae > Haliotis > Haliotis asinina. Next base: position 2,691,693 of record NC_090286.1, on the reverse strand, counting down.
TAATGAATGGATTAATGGTGATGATAATTATATATTATTTTTTTTGTCACTTTTTATGTTGATTGTGATTGTACAATTTGAAATTTCCTTTTGTTCATTGAAACATTGTATGACATTTTCAAAATATGAGATTTGATGGAGTTTTGTGTTGTCCTTATTAAAGAATGGATTGATGGTGATGTTTGTGATGCTGCAGGTGGAACATCGGCATCACATGGACAACATCATCACCCTGAAGGATGCGGCCAAACAGGCGTTTGAGGAGCGCATGCGTGGAGCCCGTGGAGCCATGGAGGACAACGTCAGATTCCTACAGCACAGGATACAGTAGGTCTACACAGGGCAGGGCAGGGCAGGGCAGGGCAGGGCAGGGCAGGGCAGGGCAGGGCAGGGCAGGGCAGGGCAGGGCAGGGCAGGGCAGGGCAGGGCAAACACTCAGACAGATGGGCAGACAGGTAGTACAGACAGACAGGAAGCATGTGCAGACATGCAGACAGTACACACAGTACACACAGATGGGCAGGAAGTTGAACCCAGCTCAGTGACTCATTGTAAAAACCTTGGAGTCAACTTTGTCTGCAGACACAACCCCAAGTGTACAGTACACAACCCTGTGCACTTTAAAGGACCCTCGAATCCATTGGTAGGTGACCAGATGAGGCTACACAAATATCAGCATGATAATAACAGTATTATCATAGGTCTAGGTGATGCTACACAAATATCAGCATGATAATAACAGTATTATCATAGGTCTAGGTGATGCTACACAAATATCAGCATGATAATAACAGTATTATCATAGGTGTAGGTGATGCTACACAAATATCAGCATGATAATAACAGTATTATCATAGGTGTAGGTGATGCTACACAAATATCAGCATGATAATAACAGTATTATCATAGGTCTAGGTGATGCTACACAAATATCAGCATGATAATAACAGTATTATCATAGGTGTAGGTGATGCTACACAAATATCAGCATGATAATAACAGTATTATCATAGGTCTAGGTGATGCTACACAAATATCAGCATGATAATAACAGTATTATCATAGGTGTAAGTGATGCTACACAAATATCAGCATGATAATAACAGTATTATCATAGGTCTAGGTGATGCTACACAAATATCAGCATGATAATAACAGTATTATCATAGGTGTAGGTGATGCTAGTAAAATATCAGCATGATACTAAAGATATTACAACTTTGGAGATACTGAGCTCCAAGTTACAATAACACACTATACCATATACCACTGAGGTCTCTGCTAGGATGTATCAGGTATTTTTCTCAATATCTAGAATCTACATAAAGTGAATTTGAACTGATCATGAGTAAGTGCTGATTTGCATGAGTGTCCAGTGGTTGCCTGAAGATGATAATCCGTCATTAATAAATGTCTTGCAAGGTGGAAATAATTTTCTTATGTTCACTCAAGGTCCCTGCAACACGAATACCAGGAGTTTGAGCACAAAATGAGAGCTGATCTGGACGTTTGCCTCAGGTAGGAGTTGTAAAATTATAACAACTGATTTCCGGAAATTATGAATTCAGTATCCCTTGTGAATTGAAATGGCACTTCCAGAGCATTGTGTTCATTAGTAAAAATACTTCACAGTCTTTTTCATGAAGTCAGTACCAAGGGCATAGTATGTCTGTTGACTGACATAGTTGTTATCTGTAATGTTGTTTAATTAAAATTGTGCCATTAAAGTTCTAATTGATGACATGCTCATAGATGTATGAACTGAACCACTGAACATTAGAAATTTCTGTAAATATTTTCAGATACATGGATACCTTGAGTTCTACAGAGGCCAGCAGTTTTGACCGGCGGTCACTGAATTTCCAGTCTGGCCATGAGAGGCCATGGGAAGGAGTATGTTGATTTAGATTTTCTTAGTTTCATTTGATTTAAAAACTACATTGTATACAGTTTGGATACAGTCTGTTTGGAAATTTAAATATGATCTTTCAAAACAATATTCAAAGCGCCTTCATTTTCTTGCATGAGCTAGGGGATTCAATGTGTCACAATTGTACTATTGTGTGTAGCCCATTTCTGGTGTCCCCACCATGACACTACTGAAATACTACTTAAATCGTCGTAAAGCTAGACTCACTCACTCATCAAGAGGAAATGAACTGCAACTTGTGACAGAATAGAAATACTCACACACTCATTTTGACGGACATTTGATTTCAGAAATCAAGTTATCTTATTTAATGTATTCCTGCAACAAATCCAAACAGATCCCAGAACAATCTAGAGCTGGGCCAGTCTGTAGCTGTAAGATCATTCTAGGCTTGAGTAGGGCTCCAAATTAACGTTCCCTACGTCTGGGAGCCAGACCAACACTCACTCGGCAAGGTCTACTGCTAGGTCATGTGAGAGAGAGAGAGTGTTTACGTATTGTTTTACGCTGCTGCTATCATTATTGTACCCACAGCTGTGTACATAGAGACCAACCCAATCAAGACTAGAACTTGGTCTTTTACATAAAGTCCTGCAAATGTGCTTACTACTAGGCCAACAGGATGCCTTGTTACCTTAAACCTGGGAAAAATACATGCTTATTCTGTGTACAGTGGTGACTGAGTTAGTCCCTCATAACTCACTCACTCACTCACTCACTCACTCACTCACTCACTCACTCATAAGTAGTAGCTGTAATGTTGGTAGGTAAACTAAGTGACAAGATAAATAGTAGCTTAAAGTTGGTAGGTAAAGTGACATGATAAACAGTAGTTGTAAAGTAAGTAGGTAAACCAAGTGACAGGATAAATAGTAGCTTAAAATTGGTAGGTAAAGTAAGTGACATGTGTTACGAGATTGACCATTACAGTTCTCTCCCTTTGGTTGATGGCGACCTGTTTTCGACAAAGTTCTATTTATGGACTTTTTCGGTCACTTATTTCCTATGTAAGACTCACCAAATTGATAGCTATTGGTGGCCTGTGTTTGTGGCTTCCTTTTCAGGTGTGTTGTAACATCCATTAATCTCTAATTGTAACACACTTATTTTCTGAACTGGTCACAGCTTCATAATTTTCGGGTAGGTCAGTCACGCATTAAGTTGTCTAGTTTATTGTTTGAACATATTTGAACCCGTGGTTAAGGTTATTTACAGACCATCCTCTAGTTAAGTTTGTTTAGATCAGCACCATAACGCATGATAAATAGTAGTTGTAAAGTAAGTAGGTAAACCAAGTGACAGGATAAATAGTAGCTTAAAGTTGTTATCTAAAGTAAGTGACAGGATAAATAGTAGCTTAAAGTTGTTAGGTAAAGTAAGTGACAGGATAAATAGTAGTTTTAAAGTTGGTAGGTAAAGTAAGTGACACGATAAGTAGTAGCTGTACAGTTGGCAGGAAAAGTAAGTGACATGATAAGTAGTAGTTGTAAAGTTGGTAGGAAAAGTAAGTAACACGATAAATAGTAGTTGTAAAGTTGACTAAGGTAAAGTAAGTGACACGATAAATAGCTGTAAAGTTGGTAGGTATTTAGTCTTTTAGGCTGAGTATTTAGTTAGGTAATTTCTTACCTCCTTTTGCTGGCTCTGTATTCTCACAGTAGCCAATCAGCTAAGATGCTGTTACAATTGAATTTGCCAGTGTCAACAAACACAGTGGTCGCAGCTGTGAAGGTTTGTTTGCAGTTGACTATGATTTTGAGAGAAATCATACAGACAAATTTACAGATCGGAAACTATAAAATAATATGTGCAACGAATAAAGAATCATCACATCTATCTGACCTGTGGCAGAGGTACTGTGGTTCCTGCCCACATGAAACTCTGAGTTGGAGAGTGAGGCCGGTATTGAGACAAATATTGCATCAGTTATATTTCATAGTCAGCTTTGACAAATACATCATACATTTTAAAACCAAGTTAAAAGTGGTCTTTGTCACCAATACCAAATGTCATGATTAGGTAAAATGAAAGATATTGGGTGTGTAACCAAACACTGTGTTCGTGTCCCCCGAAGTAAGAGATATGTGTCACTTCTCTTACTTCATTCCTCTTTGCTCATTTGCGAGTGCTTCTTCTCTCACTCTTACCGGGGGTGTAAACCAGTAGTATCTCATGCTTTACTGTTCCGTGACATGTCGTGCTTTACCTGTCCATGACATAGGCATCATGAAATTTGCCACTTCATGTCACGCCACGGCAGAGGTGAGTTATTACACCCCTAGACCATACATCATCTTACTTTGATGTACATATGTATATTTTACAGGTTTGTACATTCCATGCATACTTTCTTTGCTAGGAAATATATTCTCTTAAAGGTTCACGATTTCATAGTATTTACGAATATAATAATAGTATTACGTATAATAATCTGCTCTATGTCTACTATAAATCAACATGTTGCACAAGATTACTCATTAAACACCTGAACCAGCATGCAAGTGAGTGTGGGCCCCGACTGCGAGTCATAAAATCGATAAACTGAGCCTGGACTTAGTACCCAGCCTCCCAAGTATACATGTTGTACAGTAGTAGGGGTGGATAATAAACCAGGAGTTAGTTTATCGATTTTCTGACCCGCAGCGGAGCCCTGTGTGTGTAGCATTTACTGAAATTTTCTGACATCCCGCTGTCTATTCATTGTTTTGAATGGCTCAATGCATGGAAAGAACATTGTTAGCGAGATATAGGAAATGACAATGTAATTATCATCATTTCTGGTTTACCTCTCACTTACATTGAAAATGATAAAAACATATAACTGTACACTTACATCTCGTATTTATGCACAAACGATCCCTGAATCAAAGGAAGAGTCCTCGCAAAATCCTTTTTACCCTTGTCAGCAAAGCCAACATTTTGTCAGAAATCAGTCACTGGTATTGATGTCATATGTCAACACTGTTGTACATATTAGGCAATTTCTTTGAGGTGAAGGTCAGTTGAACAAGAGTAAACATAATCGCCCAATCCTTACACTTTCACTATTCTAGTGTATATTGTGCTTATCCTTCAGATATTTTTTCATGAAACTAATTTCTGTAGTTACGTTAGCCTTGTTCAATATCATATCATATGTGGATATTGGGCATGTGTTTTCATTCTTTGAAAGTTCTTGATTGTTTGAATAATATTTACATAGGAAACTGACACATTTAGTGTCAAGTATATACTCTTCTTCTGATTCTGACACAATAAGGAAAGTCACCATTTTTGCTTCTCCATAAATGATTTTAGTGATCCTAAGTTGATCATGAGCAACTTAGACTTTGGATCTTAACTTTACGATTGACTTTAAGATTGGTTAGTGGAATGGTATGCTGACTGTAACGTCATGGTAAAGTTAGGATTTTAGATATTACAATTGGCGTAGGGCTAAGATCAGATAGTGGAACAGGATCTAAGGTATAGTTGAGACTTATTGGAACATATACCCTGGAGATGTTGAGGATGAGGTGTGATAGAATGTAGATGTTATCAGCTGTGTATGTTCAGAAGTACCTGCTGGCTATGTGTCCACTCTACTGACTACTTCTGTTTGACAGTACAAGCACAGGAGTCCAAGACCTGACCACAGACACAAGGAAGACTACTCCGATGTGAAAAATACAGATGAGGTGAGGGAGGGAGGGAGGAAGGAAGGAGGGATTGGCTGAGTGCTTAGTGAGGTATGTAGGGTGGGAAGGAGAGAATGAATGAGGGGAGCTTGGAAAGAGAGAGGGAAGGAGTGAACTAGGTGATGTGTAGGATGGGAAGGAGTGAGGGCAGCTGGGAAGGAGAGAGGGAAGGAGTGATTGATGCAGAATGAATGAACGAGGTGATATTTAGGATGGGAAGGATTGAGGAGAGCCGGGAAGGAGAGAGGGAAGGAGTGATTGATGCAGAATGAATGAGGTGATATGTAGGATGGGAAGGGGTGAGGAGAGCCGAGAAGGAGAGAGGGAAGGAGTGACTGATGTAGAATGAATGAGGTGATATGTAGGATGGGAAGGAGTGAGGGGAGACATGAAGGAGAGAATGAAGAAGAGGATGAGATGGGAGACAAAGGAGTGGAGCATGATGGAGAGAGGAGTGAGTGAAGAACGGAGAATTAAGGAGGTAGAGAGTGATGATGACAAAGAGGGAAAGAAAGAGGGAAAGTGCAGGGCAGTATGGGAGTGAATAATAAGGAAAGTAGGGAGAATATGGAGAAGACATTAAGTAGGGAGAGAGCTAAGTATGAGAAACAGGAGTTAGAACTGGAGGTCCCTGAATGACTGAAGGAGGAGGAGGAAATGAGAGAGAGAGGGAGGGGGGCGGAGAGAGAGACTTACTGAGGTTACAAAGGACTAAGGAAAAAGGGAAGTTTTGGAGTCCATCATTTAATGATCCTCTGTCAGGAAAATGTGGAAATGTCTGTAATGCGTATTTAATTGTTGGCTATGTTGGCTCTTCCTTGTTTATCAACACCTGCATCCTGTGTGAGTTCCTCTCCCTCGCAACATCATCATCCCCTCAGCTCAGTGTACTTGGGTCACTGCTAATTGTACTTGACTCATGATGTGTGACAGTGTAGACGCACACACCATAGAAACGTCTACCTCTCCTTTGATCTATGTATCACGTCACACAACACACTTTGTTCCTAGTGCTTGTTTGAAACTCATAACAACAAAATGGTGCTCACTGAGCCCTGTGTACATGTAAGGGTATGTTATGTGCATGTGAAGATATATAATGTATAGTTTGTACATGTTTGCTTACATTGTGATCTGTATGTTTCTTGTTAGTCATGTGTCCATCAGTTCCTTGCCCCAGTGGAAGTATAGTGTGCAGGTGAGAAACAAACCCCAGACATCAGTATCAATACAGGATGTAACCTGTGAAATCTGAGATAGTGTAATTGAGGGGTAAGTTTTCTTCTCAAGCAAAGGTAGATTTCTCAGCTTTCAGTTGATTTTTTCCTCTGATTGTTGACCATTTGTTAATTAGCAATGATGGTGTAGATATAAGAGACACTAATCTGTATGTCCTGATGGGGTAGAGTTGACAACACACTTTTGTCCATGTCCTGATGGTGTAGAGATGAGAGACACTAATCTGTATGTCCTGAAGTTGTGGAAATGAGAGACACTAATCTGTGTGTCCTGAAGGTGTGGAGATGAGAGACACTAATCTGTATGTCCGAAGGTGTTGATATGACTCACTAATCTGCATGTCCTGATGGTTTGTAAATCTGTATATGCAGGTGTTAAAGTGTGCCTACAACGAGCTGGCCCGAGACCAAAGCAGACTGGAAGATGTGTAAACATCCCACGCACAGTGACACACTAAAGCTAAAGATACGTTCACACAGGAGGATATTAAGGAGAGTGGATAGATGATACCTTCCTTGTTTCGTAGACACTTAACTTAACTAACCTATGATAACCTCTTCTTCATGTTTTCCTTCGAGGACAGAGCCAATCTAACTGGGCGGAGGTTTACTTGGGTTTGTCCTGATTTGAGGCCGGGTACTCACTGAACATCCATGCTTAGTCATGTGATGTATTGTTCTGTGCAAATAAGAATTACTGAACGATACATTCTATGTAGGTCATAACTATGTACACAAGTAAAAGCTGCCTGTTTTCTAAATACAGTCATCCCTCACAATAACTCCCTTTGTGATAAAATTGTCTTAATTAAACTGGGGCTATTGGCTTGAAGCAATTACACATCTTCACGTCATCAGAAATATGTTATTATGTTATGATCATTATGTTAGGATGAACTAGTGGATGAGTTCTTGTACTCAGAGGCCCCTGGGCTCACAGTACTGGAAACAAACATTTGAGATCTGAACTAGCAATATTCAGTACAGAAAGTAATACAAAGTGTCCAGTGCTTATCTGTGTATTGCAGGATTTCAGATGAACCCCAAGACCAGCGTTATGTCGAGGGATGACTGTATCTTATACTTGTTATTATGGATTGAGTAAATCAGTTTCAGTTTTTGAACGTCTCTGTTTGAACTACAGTGACAGCCTTGGTAGGATTAGGTAATGGGGTAGGGTACCTGATTGCCAAATTTGAACTCATATTTGAAGACATGTAGACTGCTCTTTCACTTTAAATACATAAATTGTCCTTCTGTCACCTGGTCCTAGAGGTCAGGAAACAACCCTTGGTGTATCTTGTGTTCTGTCAGTGTTACTTGCTAATGAGTTACCTGGGGGCAAGAAAGGCGGGCTGTCTGTTGTGCTGCACTATAAGTGAAAAGGTGCCTGGATTGATCCCATGCAGGTAACATTACTTGCAGACTCTTCCAGTGTTGTCACAACCCGTAGTGTCCAATACACAAACCAGCGCACTTAAAAGAACCCACCAATCCTATGGTAAGTGACCAGATGGTGGCCACACAAACACGTGGAGACACCTAGTTGTGGGTATAGTAACATGAAGTATTATCAATGGACAGTTATCTTGACTATGGGTCCCACTTCACTAAGCTGCTAACTGGTACCTTGTGAGGATGAGGTTGGGTGCTATGTGCACTATATTAATATCCTATCACATCCTATTCGTACACTGAGTCAGATTGTCACTGACTTCATCATTACATTGTTTCTTCAAAACCACCACTGTTTGCGATTTGAAGGGGGCATTTCTAGTTATTGTTTAGCTGTCCATGTCTAAAGAAGCATGTTAATGATCATATTAATGTTTTGAGAAAGATTTAATGTTTGACTTTGTTGTATTTTTGTGGTTTTTGCGCCAACAGCTAAGTAATACTTGGTATCCATAGAACTTGGAGTACTAAAGTTGACTGACCTCTGAGAGTCTGAGGATTGTATGAGCAGCACATGATATATATGATGTACAGGTTCTGTGTAACACCAGGGTGCTGGGTAGCTGGGTAGCTGGGTAGTTGGGTGATTATTGAGTGTCAAGTATTGGGCCAAAAGCAAAGATTCCAGTACTGTGAGTGATGCCAATTCTTGTGTCCTCATCTGTGATTGGCTTGTATAGAGCTACGGTAAACTCATGCTCACCCACTCAGTGCAGTGCCTTTTTGTCAGCCATACAAGTCATTTTGTAGTCAACCATTACATTTGGTTCTCATGACTCTGTCCACTTGCCCTGTGATACTGTGTTAAATCCATCTTACTAATTACTAACTCGCTGTGATATGGTAGAACCCATTATTTTCTGATTTATATCTCTCATCTGTTTCACGTCATATTATTTTGTAATTGATTATGTTGGTTTTGTTTGAATGTTTGTGGGAGGCAATGATCAGACTTGTAGTACAGTGAATATGACCACTGTTTTGATATATTTGTATATATTTGTGAGTGTCAATCAACAGGTGTCTTCATCTGGACACAGACTAAGCAAATAAAACAAATTATGCAATTCCTATATTTTGCCCTGACTGATGTGAGGGAGGACATGTGCATGGTACGCGTGACTGGCGAGGTGTCAAAGACACCTGGTGACGCAGGCTGGTGATGCAGCTAGCTTGAAGCCCCGGGAGTGGCCCACCTGTGACCGGGTTTAAAAGCCTTGGAGTCACCTTTGTGTGCAGGCTCTTTCCATGTTGTCACAACCCCTAGAGTATAGTACACAACCCAGTGCACTTGAAAGAACCCACGAATCCGTTGGTATATAACCAGATGGGGGCCACATGAATAGGTGCAAACACCTAGGTGCGTGTACAGCAACGTGCTGTGAACGTTGACAAAGTATTGTGACTGTGGGTCCGAATTCACACAGCTGTGAATGGGTACTTGTTAAAATGGACAAGTGACATTAACTTGGTCCGCCTGCAAGCTGCACGAGTTGTATCATCTCCAAGGAGATACCTCTCTACTTTGAGCTGATAGGGTGTCATCCTGCTCAGAAAGGGGTCAATGGTCCTGTCTGGTTTAAAAGGCCAAGACATCGGTGGACATCTGAATTTCAACCACTGGTTTATCTGGCCACGACATCGGTGGACATCGGTCACATGCCCCCAACCCGTCTTGAACCCGGTAGTGAGAAACCGTGCTGATTGCATATTGTGATTGGCAGCATTGGTAGTTTTTCATTCTCTCTGTCACATGTTTGCCCTGTCCAACATTTACTGGCCGCTGTCTTACATTTATTTAAGAATCTGGAAGACCTGCATGGAACAACATCACGGCCATGTGGTCAGCAGAGTGGCTTTGGATCAAAACTTGGGTCAATCCCAATTTGCCGTTATCATGCCCCCATAGAGGTGTAAAGTGTAAGACTCTGAAAAGCATTTTCACTCAGGGCTTGCCTCCTACACCGTATTCAGATGCTGTGATACAACTCCATTGGCCATCACTGTCTCAGTCATTCTCTCACTCTTTCCCTAATTCATTCACTCGCTGACAGTCACTCATTCGATAACTCTCTCTATCGATGACTTTAGCGATCACTCACTCAAAAGTGTGGTTCATTCGTTACTCGCAATATCGATGTCATTACATTACACTTGCGTAGAACGACGCTCATGCTATTGATCACTGGATTGTCTTGTACGACTGGATTATTTACAGACGAACGCCATAAAGCTACAATGCTGCTGAGTGCGCCATAAAGCTACAACACTACTGAGTCCTAACTCACTCTCTCTATCGATAACGTATGCGATCGCTCACCAGCACTGTATCACAAAGAAATCACAATATCTGCAAACTGCATATTTTATTAGAAAGAATATAAATGAGTTTCCAGATGGAGTGACATACTGGAAACGATCTATGACGTACGTGTACGGGACATTACATTGCTATGTACAGAGAAGGAAAGTTATGTACAGAGGGTAGGTTGCGGTGGAAACTGTCCTTGTTGACAGCTGGTCTCAGTCAGATCACTATCATGAATGGTTTTACGATATTTTATAAAATACTCAATTAAAATCAGAAATGGCTTTCACAGTAACTGACGTGAAACTCTGGCATCAACTATAACCTGGTAATCCTAAATTGCTATATATTAAAATTTGTTGTGACGTGATGACAGTTTGTAAATTCTGGCCGTCTGGCCTCCAGGAATGCACCCTATGTGACTGAAGTTAGTCTGCTTCTAGAACCATATACTGTTTGGTATATTTTGAAACAAGCAGATGTTTGTTGTAAAGAGGCATAACACCTGACTTGAGAACACCCCACAGAGGGATATCTGGTAGTGGAACACCTGGGGGTTAAACACATAGAACACCTGCGAGGGAAACATTGTAGAGAACAAATTGTAGAACACCTGGCAGTGTAGCAAATGACAGTAGAACACCTGTAGCAGAACATCTGACTGTAGAACACCTGGCAATATACATGAGATATCAAAAAGGAAGTTTACTCCCGAAATTCCGAATTGAGACCAAAAAACCCCATCTCAGCATGATCAAAACCAGAAAATAGATTATGGACTAACTGATCTTGTAGCTAAAGTCGCATGATTCAGTTCTTGTCATAGTGACGGATCCTCTGCTAACGATCGAGTTTGTTGGTGTTGGCGTCTAGATCGCGAAGCGTCGCAACCATCTACGGTCCCTGCCCCAGTGCCCGTGGCCCCTCCCGAGTAGTCTTGCTAACAGCTGCTGTCTCTCCCCCTCCACGAGCACACGGTCGATGACGTGGACAACGCCGTTACTGCCGGTGTGGTCGCATTCAGTGATCATGGCGGGTCCTATTCGGATGTAGTCGTTGCTACGTCGCTCCAGTCGGAACACCTCACCCCCGATAGTTCTGAGTCTGGGACTTCCATACCAGCCGTTCTTGAAGATACTTGCACAGCACAAGGCGTCTAGAGGAACACCAGATAACACCTTATATAGCAGCCGCATCTCTCATTATCAGACAAGGATGAAATATACAGCAGTTATGCTGACGATTACAACTCAAGGATGAAGTATCCAGCAGGCATGTCCTTCATATTTTGATTTTACAGACTACCTTGATGCACTGATGACCTAATGTGATTTAGTTACGACGTAAATCAACATTCATTCATTCGTTTTTATGTCATTCACCCTTCTGTTGAACCGGATTTTTTTCTCAATGAAGTTTATATATTCCATGCTGCCTACCCTTGGCCAGATGGTTTTTCAAGACGGTCCTCAGTTCGTCCGTGTTGTTCCGCAGTCTCTTCATTGCGTCTTTGCCCAGACTCTTGAAGGCCTGAGGACAGCGAGATATTGGTGTGAAATAGAAGAGGGAAGGGGGGGGGGGGGATTTCCAGGAAGGTTATGAGGTCATGTGTATGTGTATTTAATAAATGTGAGGGAGTGGTCATCTATTGTCACAGCGCTGTCACATGAGTTTGTGTTTATGAGCGTGGTAGAGGCAGAGTGGGGTTGGTTGGGAGGGTGTCAAGACTATTCCCAACATAGACCCACAGGACAATTCCGAACTCGGATAATTCCCCACACAGACAAATCCCCAGGTGATGGGTATTTGTCATGTGGGTAATTGTCCTACACCTAGGCTACTCGACCGCCCTAGCATAAAAGAAATAGAGGAATGGGATTAATGAAATAATTTCCCTCACTTGGTTTGTTGGGGCGAAGATGGTGAAGGGTCCTTCCTCCTGGAGCTCGTCCGCCAAGCCCGTCTTCTTGATGAGGCCCACGAGCTGAGAGAAGCGCGAGTCCAGAGCGAGGACATCCACCACGTTGCCGGACGGGGGGATCATCACCTTTAGGTCGCGGGGATTGACGTTGAATTTAATAATTTTCAAGCAACATTTTTGTGGTATAACAAATGCAAACATGGTATTTATCACAACCGTAGAAATACGAAACAGTAGATATGTGAGGTTGATCAGTTCTTGGCACCAATTAGTGATTAGAACTCTGTTAGGTCAGAGAGTCTTGTATCACTGAACAGCGAGTCTATATACAGTAACCAATACATGGCACCACCACTTCCACTGTCACATGTAAAAGGTCAGAGGTGCCACTATCCTATAATTATGTCTGTTTGTTATCGCCTTTCATGTCGCTCTTTTCTGCTAACAAAGCATGGCCTTTCAGTTTCCATGACGCCTACTGAATATCGGATACACATCCGTCGTGTTTGTGACATTACTTTTTAAAAATTTATCCCGCTTCCATTTGTGTTTCAATATGATTAAAACTTAAAATCGAATAAGAAGGCAATTTCAACAAAAAAAAGAACACCCCAAAATACAAGTAAAGCATAGTGGAACATTAGCAGAGAAAACACTTGAAAGTAGATACTAGTATTCCAAACGTAAGAGCGGCAATTTCATCAGTGAAATCCACTATAGACAAATTTCATCAACCACCTCGCATTTCTCATATTTCTCTGGAAGCCCAAAACCATGACCATTTTACTGAACCTGCTGGGAGAACTTAGGAACACGTACGCCATTGGCGATAGTTTGAAGATATCCAGCTCTCTGTATTCTGACCAATATGCCTCAGTGTGCAGCTTGAACTGACAAGGATTCCAAGCCTTACCGTTTCATTAAGCTCCCATCAACTGTCTCTGTCTAGCGCAGACATAATCCGCAGTGCATGGAACCCCTATCTGCACTGCAGATAGACGGTGCTAGCATCACCTACAACATTTGGTGGCCTACCTTCTCAATAATGTTGATGACACCATTACATGACTCCACGTCTCTGGTTGAGATCGGGGCACACTGGGCGGTCTGCATCCAGTGGGTTCCGAACGGGAACTGTAAAATTAGTAGGTTTTTAATGTTTCAAATTGTCTTGAAAAGTCAACCGATCCATACACCAGCTTATCCAAAACTTGCACCCACAGCAGATATGGCTTGGGTGAGATGTAACAATATCTCCCGAGAAATAGAATGAAAATGCATCAGACAGCTTAACATTTTTTTAAACATCATCGTCATAACAAAGGTACAACAAGTTTGTTCGGTTCTCTGCCAAAAGGATGTAACTCGGTACGACTGACTTTCCCTGTGGTCTTGTAGAAACTTTGAAGAGTCAAATAAATCTGTGATCAATCATTGCCTTAACAATGAATCCACAACCAAACACCGGTTGCTAACTGCAAAACGCTACAAAACGTTATTCCTCAGAGCCTTCCTAAGTGACCGTGAACTTGGCGTAGCCTTGTGGTGCTAAAGTGTTCGTCACGCTGTAGGCCCGAGTTCGATTCCCAACATGCGTACAGTGCGTGAAGTCCATTTCTGTTGTTCTTCGCCGTGATATTGCCGGGATATTGCTAAAAGCGGCGTAAAACTAAAGTCATTCACTCGTCTCCTCAGTGCCCTATCGCTACCAAGACAAAATAATCAATGCGCCACCTCGGAAAAAATTCTGAATGTAATGAACCCTTCGAGACCCACAGTAAACTGCAATTCGAAAGTTCCATATACAAGCATGCACAGTTAAAGAGTTCATGTACACTCAACAATAATGACAACGACTGAGCTCCCTTTTCAGACTGGACTACTGCAAGCTCCAATGTTCTGACATCATCAGCTTTTAAACTATTTCTCACAAATATGTCCACCGTGGCCTACCGAGGAGTATTCGTTGATTCTGATCCTCTTGTCGGAGTTGGATGTTTGAAGAAGGAAATTGTTGTAGAGGGCGTTGAAGGAGACGCGGTCGGGCACGATGTGGTACTGAAGCAGCTTCTTCAAGGAGGCGGGGTCGGCCCTGAGGGAGTTGACTGTCTCCTCGGGGAGCTCCTGAAATACACAAACTTGTCTCATTGTATACAAGCAGGTGGGTGGAAGGTCTCGTACACAAGTAAAGGAACAAAGGTATCATTGTATACACGTAAACAAATGCAGGTCTCATTGTATACATGTGACTGAAACAGACATCTCATTACATAAGAACCGGCCTTATTGTGTACAACAGTTCTAGCACAGGTCTTACTGTGTACAACAGTTCTAGCACAGGTCTTACTGAATACATGCATATGCTTCTGTAACAGAGCTGTCTTTGTAGACTAACATCTCTAACACAGGTTATATTGTATACACGCATCTCAGTCACAGGTTTCAGTATATACAATCAGTTCCAAACGATGGAAGCATGTGCCAAGACTAAAGCAGTCAACGAGCATCTGAAACAGAGGTTTCATGGTTAACAAGCAGCAAATACCAAAGTTACCTGGATGGCCTTATTGGAGGGGACGAAGAAGGTGACATTGCTGGCTTTCTGAAGGTCATTCATCATTTTAGCATCTTTCAGGAGGCCAAGGATGAGGGTTGCCCCGTGCTTCTCAACAATGTCCGTTATACGCAGGGCTGAAATGCACGGTGTGTGGTTAGATATGAATAAACAATACCTTAGTTTGCAGAAACTAATGCTGGGAAGGTTTCAACGTCAGTGTTTCTGACCGCAGCAAAAAATACTCGGAGGATCACTAGCCTGGCGCCTTAACCAGTTCGCCCAAGGCGCGACTTTGTGGGCATAACTTAAATCCAAAACGATGTCGTGAAATGTATACACATAGCTGTCACTCTAAATTTACATTCATGACACATATTTAATTACACCTGATCCCGTTGGTCGTCCGTTATGACATGGACGACCTTATGACATGCTTGTGTTACTGGAGACCAATTTTAACCCGGCTCTTGTCAGGTAAGTAACGTTTTAGCGGGCCCTGAGTATGTAACCTAAAAATACGATAACCAGCACTACGATAGTACTGCACCAAACCGTTTTTTCTCCTGAGTGGATCATTACAGATTAACGGAGATGGAGATTCGGACCAAGAGCATTTAGTGAGTTTAGTTTTACGCCGCTTGTAGCAAAATTACCTCCATATCACGGTGGGGACACCAGAAATGGGCTTTAAATACTGTATCCGTGTGGGGAATCCAATCCGTGTCTTATGCCTGACAAGTGAACTCTTTAAACACTACACTACCCCACCGCCCGACCATGTGAAGTAGATGACGCTTGCTGGGACCTGCTCTCACCTTCGTCTGGCACCAGGACGTCATCAATCACGTGAATAACGCCATTGGTTGCCATCAGATCCTTCTCCACGATCTGCGCCTTTCCAACAAACAGCTTGTCATTGTCGTCACGGGTAAGGTTGATATAGGCGTTGAGGAGGTTGTACGACTTCGCATGGCCTTGGATGATTGCAGAGCAGATGACATTGGGCAGAACGTGGTTCTTCAGCACCTCTGTGGAGCAGAACAGCTGGGAATAATACCATACATTAGCTGAGTGAGTAATTGGTTGGGTTTAATCTTGAACCAAACACCGGAACCAACCGTGGCCTCTGCTAAGTGCCAGAAGGAAAGAGCATGACAGTGCTATATACATGTACTCTATATAAAAGTTGACCCCGAGCTTAGATGAGATCCATTTAAACTACCAACACAAACGTGAGAGTACACCATCTTCATAATAACGGCCTAAAATAGAATGGAGCGAGAAAACCACTGGTTGATAACATGAGCTGGAGTAACTGACAAAACTGCTGGGTTCCTCCTTCAAGACAACTCAGTGAAGCCGATAGCCACTCACTCTGTAGACATTCTTCCTGTCCACTCAGTAGCTTCTCAAGGAGTTGTGGCGCCATCTTCCTGAAGGCGGCGTCTGTGGGAGCGAACACTGTGAACTGACCCTCGCCTCGGAACATGTGAACCAGGTTCGCCCGGGCTAAGGCTGAAACAAATATCACGTGACCTCATTTCTGAACACGGGCTGTTGAAGACCAGTGCTAGCCCGGATCTTCAAGGATTTAAAGAAATGTAGATAACAGATGTTATAATTTTGATGCAACCCACGAGAGGGGACGAATTAACGATTCGAACTCGGGTCAACACAATTATGTCGGACTTAAGGGACGCAACTCTACGTAACGATTAGCGACAGGTATACCGACAGGCCAACGGTATCTCCTAGAACTGAATGGATGGAAGCGACTTTGTATTGCAGTTCTGATCATAAATATGAATTGATATTAATCTTCTGTAATCATTTAATAAATGTGGTGGTAATGTTCAATCAGGTATTGGACCAGATATGGCCGACCAGATGACCACACACTGACCAGTCTTCAGGATGCCGAACTGTGGCGACTTGCTGACGATGTCGACAATGGTGCCAGTCACAGGCTGCAGCAACGACTGAATCTTGTGAACGACACCGTTAGTGGCCATGATGTCGGCAGACTTGACCCGTACACAGTTGGCCGTCATCAGCTGTGTAGAGTTCACACAATGTATAACAGACTCCTCACAAATGAAAAAAAAAGAGAAAAAAAAAAAAAAAAAAAAAAAAAAATAAGCAACAAGTATTTTCAGTGTATTATCTTTACCAATCTCGAGAGCAATATTTGCCAGTATGTTACTTAAATGTAAATATTCAAAGAATACATAACCTGTAGTGATTTTCAGTTTGATTGATCTTATAACATCCTCAACACAGCCATCTTCAGAAACAACATGCAAAATGTGTGGCATGAATGTGCACCACACTTCACACACGCCCCCCGATCGGTGTGTATCTATATGTAATCATCCCTCCGTTACAAGACGCGGGTCATGACGTCATTTTACAGATGATAATGCCTGAGAAAGAGATGTTAATGATGTTGTTTAGAACTGAAACATCACCTGATGTTAATCCCACTGAACATGCTTAGGGTATTATTTGAAGTCGTGTTTTCGGCGTCCATGTTAGCACCGAGACTCGGGATGACCTTGAGCAGCGTTACAGAGAGAATGGCAGAACCAGCAGCTTTAAGGCTCATTTGGATAATGCAAAAACGTGTAGTTTGCATTTGTGCTCATAGTGGTCACACGTGTTACTGAACACTGATTTGCTGTCCAGAACCTTAATGTTAACATTTTGCTCCATCAATGCAGCACAAATTGCACGACTGTTTCAAGGGTATACGCCTCTGGTGATTTGTAAGTCTATTATTGCTTTTACTTTTATTGGTCGTGTGTACTTATGTTTCACCTTTCTATTGCATCATTCCGTGATTTGCAATTTCAACAAATGAAAAGATGATGAGACTGAGAAACTGTGTGTGTGCGTTACTGTTTGTGAAGAGTATACAAGGAAATCGGGTTAAATGCAGCCTTGAAAGATGTGCCACTTAAATCATTGAGTGACACTTTGATAAAGGAATGAAGCTGTAAGAAATACACACCCACGCCCACACAAACACATGAAACATGTGCACACACGCGCGCGCCCGCACACACAATAAGACAGACCGACAGATACACCTTTTCGCATCAGGAGGTTCGTGACAAGCGAGTGAGTGAATTCAGTGCTGTTTAATTCAGTCACATGCTACGATTTGTGGGAGGCACACATCGGTCATTAGCGGATCCTGGCATGTCTAAGGAACATAACCCCTTATACCGACTTGCACAGTCATCTCAGACAAGGTTAATTGTGTCCCTCGTAACAGGGAAAGAGAAACTTCAATGCATGGGGAAACACACTGCCCTGTCAGGCTACCCCTTTGTTTCCTCTCCTTGTCTATCACAATGAATGAAACATTAACTGCAGATACTTGACCTAACGCAGCCATTTCCTGACTGTGTTACCGTTTTGCCCCGGAAAATGACCAGTTATAACTAAGCATTGTCGTTTTCTGTATGTCTATTGTTAGTTGGTTCTTTTGTTTCTTTGTTTTAGGGCGACCGAGGACACCATCTTCAGGTGCAGAAGACGCCAATCTATTCTTCCATGACATCATAAAACAATTCCAACATTAGATTGTCTTTTGTAATGTCCCAGCATGGGAAAAACACAAAAGACTATGGGTAATGGAAAATAACCTTCTCTCAACTTCTAAATTACCAATCAGAATGTCCTTACCATCCAAGTTGTCATTCACAAGGTCAGATTACTGTCCCCGTTCCTAGGGATTAGTTCCTAATACTCCATGTTGCTATACCTACCCTCTGTGGTCCCTCGTAGAAGTTGATTCTGATCTTTGACTTGTATGGACTTCCGGTCTCCACCAACTGCTCGTCCTGCAGGTTGCTGATCTTGTACTGACCAGACGCCATGTGACCCAGAAGGAGGTTCTGAGTGTCATTCAGCACCAGGTTGGACACCGGCTTGGACACCATCACCACATTTGGTATGTCCTAGAGAACGTGAACGAACTGAGTGAGTGAGCGAAGTGGCTTAATATCCCTTTCGCGTGCTTCGGTTCAAGGTGTGGTGTTTCTGGCTTAATATCCCTTTCGCGTGCTTCGGTTCAAGGTGTGGTGTTTCTGGCTTAATATCCCTTTCGCGTGCTTCGGTTCAAGGTGTGGTGTTTCTGGCTTAATATCCCTTTCGCGTGCTTCGGTTCAAGGTGTGGTGTTTCTGGCTTAATATCCCTTTCGCGTGCTTCGGTTCAAGGTGTGGTGTTTCTGGCTTAATATCCCTTTCGCGTGCTTCGGTTCAAGGTGTGGTGTTTCTGGCTTGATGTGGGAGAAAGGTTGTCCAGAATCAAGTTCAAAGGTAGCAATATGTATCAAAAGCTTAAATGACACGTGTTCAAAAACGGGGAGGGAAGGGGCGCGATTTATATTTTCACTGAAAAAAAACAACAAATCCAAGCTCGTTGTGTCGCCTCGAACATTGCCTCTGGTTTTGTTGCTGATTATGTTTGTTACTCGCTAGCTTCAAGTGGTAGATGACCTGCATGTTTCCAAAACCGTCACATGACGCCATGCAACTAATTAAAATGGCGTAAAAAATCATTTTTGGGGAAATTGCGAAATCAGTGGAATGAGTCGATGAGCTGTATGTTGTATGACAAATAGTTATATGCTGTATGTTGTACGTTGTATGTTGTACGTTGTACAGTGTATGATGTACAGTGTCTGTTGTACGGTGTCTGTTGTACCCTTTAGCCTACAGGACACATGTCTGCCTCGTGCTAAGCAGCTGGACTCCCTCTTGTGTGTCAGGGTCGGGGGAGTGTGGGGTGGGGGAGCGTGTGAACGAGTTTGTCAAATATCATCTACTTGTAGAGAACGCCAACTGATTCAATCTGGTGAATGCATTCCAAGGAGGGATGTGAGCATCCAGCAGTAATTGTCCTTGACTTATTTCTGAAACAGATTCAGATGCCAAACAAGCAGCCCCAGCTTCCTGGAGAAGGGCATGTTAGATGCACACAGTGTATACATCACACGGTGTATACATCACACGGTGTATACATCACACGGTGCATACATCACACGGTGCATATATCACACAGTGTATACATCACACTGTGTATATATCACACTGTGTATACATCACACGATATATGTCATCACAGTCAGTACTGATCACACAATGTAAATCTCAGTCAGAATGCATCACACTGGAAATGTATCTGGAACATGACATCAGCTAATGTCCAGCTCGAAGTTATCAAACATCTTTGTCTGGTAGTAAAGGAGTAGAAAGTAGTGAGAGATGAAGCACCTGCAGTAACTACGTCTATAACGAACACTTTCATGTCGAAGTGACGGGTATATTTTAGGTTAAATGCAACAACAAACTATGGCTAGTCGAGCCCTTGAGTCCTAAGAAGGCGGTTGGCGTGTAACAACGTCTGGATGAGGTACGCCACTGACAAACATTAAAAGACTATTCAGTTCTCCACCATTGACAGCATGGGGTATTGAAGACCGTGTTGTTGAGGATTATCACTTTGTAAACTAAAGAAACATTAGCAGTCGGTCTTTGTCACCAACTGGTGTCGTCTTAGTTGCGTCTAATGGCATTCAGGAACAGAGAACACAGTCTATTCCTACTGAAGTTAAGAGTAACGATCTTGGTCAAATACCTTCGGCATGATCCTCTTCAGTTCTGGCAGAGCGCTCCTCAAGTCCTCAAAGGCTTTGTTTTCCGGGACGAAGAGAGTGAAGTTGCCCTGTCTGAACTCCTCCGTGAGGGATACGCTGTCGGCAGCACGTAGGAACTCGCTCAGACCCAGACTACGGATTGTCTCTACCAGATCCTTCAGTTCCACCTCTACAACAACGGGCATTACTTTATACGGACATGTCCCATATTCTGGACTGTACTCCCCTTTGCTCTCCCTCTACAACGGACATTAGTTTATATTATTAAAAAAGTATTCTAGACTGTACTCCCCTTTGTTCCACCCCTACACAATCACACATTCCCCAAAGTAAAGGCAGTTACGTTATCCGGATTAACAAATGTCTTTATCGAAATGGTTCCAAAACTAATTTTCGGTCAACATGACATTTAATCTTGGTCACGAGTGTACAATGAGTTCAGATGGATTAATGATCGATGCATACTGCTTTGCAGAAAATGTAGAATAGGGTTAAAGTAATCCTTTTATAGTATTATTCAAAAGCCATATACTTCGCGGACAGCCAAATTCCGTTTCCTTCCTCGCGTATCCGCGGCAACACTCGTACACTTCCGTCACGACCCTCTGCTTGTTCATGATCTGTGACCTGAAGAAGATGAGGTCGGAAATAAATGACAGCATCAACTTCATTAAATGCTGACCGGAAAGAGACCATTGTTATCAATACCACCTTCAAAGTTCTTTTTCTTCTTGGAAAAACAATAACTCTGGTGATGTACCAATTTCAGTTACATATATACCTAGGTGACGTTGACGTCATATACTCACGTGATGGTGCATTTATAGGCAGACTCTGTCTCGTCGCACACGTGCTTGTGGAAGCTGAAGTGACGGGCGATGGTGCCGACACCTGTCTCCGTGGTGTTCGTCTCCTCGTCCGTCTTAGTGAGGCACACGTTGGGGCTGAAGAGAACAGGGTCACGTCATTCGTTAACGCTCGTCAAAAATGGTTCTGTGCTTGTTTGAATGATATTTTGGTTACTATCACTGTCAGTTCGACATAGCATCTATACTTGTCAGGGGTATTTACCGTCAGGTCGACATAACGTGTATACATGCTGGGTAATATTACCGTCAGTTCGACATAACGTGCGTATGTGTCGGGCAATATTACCGTTAGTTCGACATAACGTGTATACATGCTGGGCAACATTACCGTTAGTTCGACGAAACGTGTCTATATGTGGGAGATCATCTTTATTATGACTCAACAGTAGAGTTGTTTATGGAACCCACACATTATTCACAGACAAACACGATTGCGTGCGGCGTAAAACATTTGTACACTGATATTGTTGTCCGTAAGGTTGAGTCCGTCGGGTTTGTCATACCGGGTTCTTCGAGAAAACTCTATAGTCCCTGTCTCGCTACCAGTTTTCATTATATGCATAATATTCAAATTTTAATCAACAATACAGTGAGATATACTGGACAAAAATAGACAGGGATACATACAAATTTTGAAATTTGGAATAAAGATATATTTATTCATTGCCACACTGACAAGATATCAATCATAAAAAATACCAATATCCCTAACTTAATTTGTCCAGTATATATGCTGTCCACTCGTGTGCATTCGATCTGTTTAAATCCAGCCAAGATCTGTCGAATCTGTTTAAATCCAGTCAAGGGTTCTGTTAATCACTTACCCCTTCCACCAGTCTCTGGATGGTTGGTTCCAGCCGAAGTCGAAGTTAAAGACACTGTTCTCGTCCTGGCCAAGGCCGAAACCATACTTCCGGGTACCCAGTCTGCATCATGGCGTCACATGAACTGATTACATTTGCATTCCTCATAGGGACATTATTTGTGCCGTGAATTCTACAGCATTGTACTGCTATAATCTCTGCATAAGGTTAAAGACAAGTCTGCATCCATAGAAAAAAACAAAACAGCTATACGACTACACAGAGACACTACTTGTTTATATAGAGACATTATCTGTATACATAGACACATTATCTTTTCACAGAGACATTATCTGTATACATAGACACATTATCTTTTCACAGAGGCATTATCTGTATACATAGACACATTATCTTTTCACAGAGACATTATCTGTTTACATAGACACATTATCTTTTCACAGAGACATTATCTGTATACATAGACACATTATCTTTTCACGGAGACATTATCTGTATACATAGACACATTATCTTTTCACAGAGACATTATCTGTATACATAGACACATTATCTTTTCACAGAGGCATTATCTGTATACATAGACACAATATCTTTTCACAGAGACATTATCTGTTTACATAGACACATTATCTTTTCACAGAGACATTATCTGTATACATAGACACATTATCTTTTCACAGAGACATTATCTGTATACATAGACACATTATCTTTTCACAGAGGCATTATCTGTTTACACAGAGACATTATAATTATCTGCATACACATCTGTTCACGTAGAGGCATTATTGTCTTTACATAGGTAGTTTATCTGTTCACATTAAACCCACGTTTACATTGAGACATTATCTGTAGATATACATTATCTGTTAACATAGATATTATCTGTATTTATTCACGCCGCCAGTTTACTTAGAAATCTGCATATCTACAAACTATATGTTTACAATGGGACACTATCTGCGTGTGTACACATTATCAGTTTCCATAGAGACATTATCTGTGTGTGTACACATTATCCGTTTACAATGGGACACTAACTGTATATATGCACATTATCTGTTTCCATAGAGACATTACCTGTGTATATACACATTATCAGCTTACATAGGGATATTATCTGTATATATTATAATGCATACTGTCAGTTTACAATGGGACACTATCTGTATACATACACATTATCTGTTTATATAGAAACATTATCTGTATGTATACACATTAAATGTTTACATAGAGATGTTATGTGTATATATAAACATTAAATGTTTACATGGAAACATTATTTGTGTAGATATATACACATTAACATGTTATCCATATGCACAAAGACATTATCTGTATCGTTGTTGTCCATATGAACGATATTCCCCTGTACACAGAGACCGTTAAGCCTATTCTATTGTG
The DNA here is from genome assembly GCF_037392515.1 of Haliotis asinina. NCBI lineage: Eukaryota > Metazoa > Mollusca > Gastropoda > Lepetellida > Haliotidae > Haliotis > Haliotis asinina. Next base: position 2,667,838 of record NC_090286.1, on the reverse strand, counting down.
AACTATCTTCAGTATTATACCAGCGTATTCAGAGTGTCTGGAGGTATGGGAGGTATATTGCAATGTATGTATATCTGTGAATAGAGAGTTGGTTTAGGGTTCACTTGGGGGTGTTATGGGCTGGGCATTTGGCACGTATACAATTCGACGCTTACTTAAGTAATCAGGGTTTCTAACAAACCCAGTAAGTCTGTTATTTTCGCCTACCTCCACCCTCCATGATGCTAAACTCCCACATAACGCTCGCTCATCACTATGGGTGTGGTAGAAGTATTGTGAGGAGGAATTGTTTGTACCAGATTCCCGGATTATGGCACTTGTTGATGAGAGGACATTTTTGAAACGCTGAGTGCAGAGGAGGAAGTATATATAGCTGGTTTCACAAGAGGAAAAATGTGACAAAGATATCAAAGGTTATTTCCGGCAGAATCCTTGTCCTCAGAATGTAGCATATGCCAAGCATGCTAACTATCTGTGTGATCACTGTTGACATGTTGACATGTTGACATGTTGACATGTTGTTCTGCTCGCCAAAGTCAAATAAGTGAGTGAGTGTGGTTTTACGCCGCTTTAAGCAATAGTACAGCAACACCACGGTGGTGGACACCAAACATGGGCTTCAAACATTGTACCCATGTGAAGACTCGAACCTCAGTCTTCAGCGTAACAGGCGGACACTTTACCTGTTAGGCTACATCACCGGACCCAGTGTGAAGTGATGCATATCAATAACACTGTGATACATGAAGTATTCAGGCTGGTCAAGGTTTAGTTATTATGTTCGCAAATTGTCGTTATGGTTCATTAAGTTATTGTGTTCGTAAATTGTCTTTGTGGTTCATTATTTTTTTTACATAATTCACTTTGGATCTTTAGTGGCCGTTGTTTGCGAAACATAGATTTCTCTTAAATAAACCAAACTGTCGTCACCACCACCACAACCATCTTCTTCTTCTCCATCATCATCATCATCATCGTCGTCGTCGTCGTCGTCATCATCATCATCATCTTAACTATTAAACTATACTGGGTTGTCATGAATATGTATGTGTTGGGTAATATAATGTACAATTCATCAGAATCTACACACACACATGTATTCACATACTGACTCACTCGTGTCTCACAGCGAAGACTACAAAACACTCTCACCGAACATTATCTGTGCAGAATTTATCACTCCTGAAAGGGTTCACCATGTTCAGGGCGACAACATTGATGGATAACCGCCATGAGGAAAACCATCCAAACACAACAAACGCACATTACAAGATGAAGGAAGTGTATGTCAATGGCGGGGTTATCGCTGTGATAACGGGTCAAGGCAAATCTCTATGATATTTGACGAGGTTTGAGACATAAGTCCACGAGTTGATAGCACAAAGTAAGCATATTGTAAAGTAAGCACAAATGTTTAACAAAATAACTTAGATTTGCTAAAACAATATTATTATCTGTTACTAGTCTGAAAACAGCTTCCAAACCACGGAAAACTAGAAGTCCAAAACTAAATATAAAATCATTGTCAGATATCTCAACATTGAAGGTCACGTGATTGTTTTAAGTTTTGACCTATATTTTCATATGAATGTTGTTGTTGTTTTAACTGTCCACGTGTTTGGGTAGAACAGTGAGTTTACAATGTAAGGTACTTGTAGCATTCATAACCCCTGGTGTCATGCCGGCAAACCGGAGTCTTCATGTAGGTCACGGAAAGAGCCGAGTAGTTACGAAAGGTACGAGTAGGCAAGTGGTGAGAGTTGCCTCCCTTGGTAAGGAGCAAGTAAGAGTTATGTCCTTTATCTATGGCAGACTCGCCCAGTTACGACGTTTAATGGTGTGGGTTTCCTTCTTTGACCCACATCAGACGACAACGTTTATAATAACAACGTTTATTCACCTTGCATAATTTGAGAACATTTATTAATGACGGGAGCTTTGTTTGTGGGTACAATAATATTTATCATTTTATTTGTCTCGCAGAGTATATCGATACAGTGATCTGGCCTTTAATTGTTTATCTTGAAAGCAAAGAGACTACTAGTGGTTTGCTATCTTTGTCGAAAGGAGCGCAGTTGGGAGACGTACAAAAAAGTGAAGGTAACAAACAAGCGGAGGTGATCGAGGCGACATGCTATGAACATCCCCTCGATGTGATAAGGGGTTGAGGTCAGCTGAAGTGCTAATCATAAAGTTCAGATTATATACGATAATGCTGTGATGCGTTCTTTCGTATTCTCCTCTTGAAGAGTTATCAGTGAATTCTAATTGAAAAACGGTCCATAAACTGCGATCTACATTAAGAATAACACATGAACAAACTTACGTTTTAAATATATTTTTGAAACAGTCCTAGCAATATGGCGTTCGGGATCATTATATTGACCTTGGCCTTATCTAATAAAACAAGTGTTCAAGCTTGATGAGCGAAGACATTAATAACTAGGCTACACACACACCCTTTGATATAAGAAACGACGTATATCTTCTTACCGGAAATGACGTCATTGGAAACAGATAACGCTGCTTAAGAACTGTCTTTATTTCCCGGTGTAAGGAGTTTAGAACCAGGATTCAAAACATTTTGGATTTGGATGCTATTGTATTTACGTATTTGCACTCGCTGAACTGTTTATGAGAGAATATTTGCCATGAGAAATTAACCCTAACATCCTGCTCCTAAAATGCCACACATGTTAATTAGCATCTCGCCCCGACACAAAGTTGTTTATATGTTGAGGATTTAGTTACAGAGCTCAAGAGGGAACTGGAGCCAAAGAATCGCTCTCGGAACTGACTTTAGGCATGTTGGTTTGGAAACATGACTCGACGAAAAATCGAAAAAAATGGAGGCCATTTTCTTTCCTTTATCTGGGCACGGACGTCATAGAAGACAACTTACCGGAAACCGTTTAGAATGAACGTAAACATGTCGCAGATGTCACCGCGTCTTGCACCAAATATTGAAAACGTAATGTCGAAGATATTTGTTCTATCATTAAATCATATGTGGTATCTGCCACCAGAAAGTTTGTATCAGCCACCAGAAAGTCTTGCAAAAAGTGACATTAGGCTATTACAAGCAATTAACTGCGAGCATATCAGTCTATCAGGAAATGTATTCAAATATATTATGAACGGTTTTTATTGCCCAAAATTTAACGAATAAATGACACGTCATCATTCTGGTTTATGCTTGTGTTAAGAAAGTCACACGAAATACGCAGTTGACAAATACATGAATAGCAGTGTTCTCTGAACCTGTTTCGCTGATCGTCAGATATTGCAAATCGCGGATAGTTAATAATTACAAAGAAAACACCCACAGCAACATTAAATTCCTTTGAATTCCGAGTACAAAAAATTTAAGGTTTTCAGTCTTAAATAATTCCAAATATACCGTAAACCTAATGTACTTCTCCTTAACGGCTGCAACAGAATACAAAATCGTATTTTTTTTAATGTCGAAGCTCACCTTCCCATTAGTCTGTCCAGGAAGGATTTCCAGTTCTGAGAAGATGGCCAGTCCCATGACGACCTGTCTTTCTGCACACGTCGTTGTCGCTTCCCACGTCGTCGTCTGCCGTCACAGACGTCAGCCAGCAGGAGCAGAACTACCACAGCAACTACACACAGCCTCATGACGACTTCTGACACAGGGATGTTAACAGTGGTCCAGCACGGGGAGGTACTGGTAGCAGAATCCTGCTGCAGCCGACGGTGTGTTATTGTTTGGAGATTTATGTAAGCTGGACGGAGGGGGCTTAGTCATACACAGCTGTTCTGAAGGGGAGGGAGACATGAGAAGAGGGGAGGGCTTTGGGAACTGGTATCACTCCTGGGGAGGGGTTGAGGGTTACAGCATTCGCAATTTCTTAGATGTGATTTTTAGACCGGAAATTAACAGAACAACTGGTATTTGAGTCAGAGTCTCCGTTATTCCATCCATAGTTTTCTAAACGACCTTGGCGTCGTTAAATTGATGTAATGTGTGGCGAAGAAAGAAAACACAATTAACCCCTGTGCACTTAGACGACTGTGACTCGGGTGACTTTCATGTGAGCGAGATTCATAGGTGCACGTGCTCTTTGCTATTACAGATATGTGATATGATTCATTGGGAAGGTCGCGCGTCAGTGACGAGAGTGAGATCTCGTGCTGATGGTCGTGCTGGATGGGGGCCAAAGATCATTCAGCTACTCACGGGCAGCTTGTCAAGATGTTCCAGAACAAAGAGAGGGAGAGAGTAAACATCAGCCTTCCCCTCGACATATCTAAGGGTAATGAGTGCAGTATTTAGCCGAGTGGTTTGTGCGTCGTTTGAAATCGCAGAAGACAGTTCGATTCCCATACTCGTGTTTGATGTTTGTTTTGTATCACAGTCAACAATACAGCTACTACTTATCGTGTCAAATACTTTACCTACCAACTTTACAGCTACTACTTATCGTGTCAAATTCTTTACCTACCAACTTTACAGCTACTACTTATCGTGTCAAATACTTTACCTACCAACTTTACAGCTACTACTTATCGTGTCAAATACTTTACCTACCAACTTTTCAACTACGCCTATTTGTCATGCCGCTTACATTAACCCCCAATTTTAAGCTACTTTCCCAGGCTTAAGGTAATAAGGCAACCTCCTGGCCTAGTAGTGAGCACATGTGCTGGACGTTATTTGAAAGACCAAGTTCTAGTCTCGGCTTGGGTTGGTCTTTACATGAAGTATCTGAATACACAGCTGTGGATACAATAGTGATAGCCGCAACGCAAAACAATATGTAAACTCTCTCTCCCTCTCTCTCTCTCTATCTCTCTCTCTCTCTCTTTCTCTCTCTCATGACCTAGAAGTAGACCTTGCCGACTGAGTGCTGCTCTGGTTCCCAGACGTACGTAGCGAATATGTTAATTTGGAACCCTACTCAAGCCTAGAATGAGCTCTGTTCCGAGATCTGTTTGGATTTGTTACAGATATATATTCAATAAGATCACTTGATTTCTGAGATGTCTGTCGAAATGAGTGCGTGAGTATTTTTGTGCTGTCACAAGTTGCAGGTCGTTTACTCTTGATGAGTGATGAGTTTGGTTTTACATTGAATTTATTAGTATTTCAGCAATATCATAGCGGTGAACACCAGAAATGGGCTTCACACATTGTACAATTGTAGGAAATTGAAGCCGGGTCTTCGGCGTGATCATCTAACCTACCTGTACAGTTACATGTAGATCGTATGTTACATGTCGTGAAAGTGTCGGTTTTATTGTATTATTCAAACCTAATTAAAAAACCTGTATTTATCCGTAAAATATGTTCATTTAGGAGACTATAGATACTAGTGGTAACTCTGTACTGCCAAATGCAGCACCTTTTGTAGGAGTTGATGCTTTAGTTATCATTTCGCGTCCAAGAGACAGAGTTCTGGTTTAAGCATTACACCTACAAGGACAATTGTTCTTTCCAAGTAATCGGATAAAAATATCATAGTTTTACTCACTGGGAAGCATACGTTACACTTCTTTCCTATTGTGGCCAGATGTATGTGAAGAGGGGTATGCATTAAGGAAAGGAAAAGGGAAAATTGACTGAGTGCATGTGGTTAGTTCATTTGTTGTCGTGTAGAGGAAAATACAGATCAAATGTTGATATTGGTTATCATTTTTTGGGAATACATATATCATTACGTCAGCTGGTTTGTTAGTAAACAGCTTTATTTATAACAATATGAAAGTGAAAATTATTGCCCTGTTTGAACATTGATACCGGATCACGCATACGTAAGCAATAATAATCATCATCATTGTAGGAAGCAGCAGATATTATATGCTGATAATATTTAACGAGTTTGAGTGGAAGTAGAATGTCTAAAACTAGATGACCTCTATTAGAAACAATAAACAATGGAGGATAAGGCCGTGTAAGTTCCACATGAATCTTCGCTTCCTTCCTCTCTGACATAACACTGTCTTTCTGATTCACATCCTGGGACTTCATACGAACAGACTGCAACCACCACAGTCTCCGCCACCTCCCCTCCACACATCCCCCCACTCCTCCACCCCACCCTTTACACAACCGCCTCCCCTCCTCACAGCCCCAACCCCATCACCTACACAGCCTCCGCACCTCTCCTAAAAACAAACTCCAACCCCCGCCCCCCTTCCCACTACACACAACATCCACCCCTTTCCTACACACAACCTTCAACCCCCCCCACACACACACACAACCTTCAACCCCTCCCCTACATGCAACCTCCAACAATTCCCCTTCCTACATCCCCCCTCCTCCCCTGCACACACCCCTCAACCCTTCCCCTACATGCAACCTCCAACAATTCCCCTTCCTACAGTCCCCTCCTCCCCTGCACACACCCCTCAACCCTTCCTCTACATGCAACCTCCAACAATTCCCCTTCCTACATCCCCCCTCCTCCCCTGCACACACCCCTCAACCCTTCCTCTACATGCAACCTCCAACAATTCCCCTTCCTACAGCCCCACTCCTCCCCTGCACACACCCCTCAACCCTTCCCCTACATGCAACCTCCAAACTTCATCTACACACAACACCCAACCCCTCCTCTGCACACAACCTCCAACCCGTCCATACATACAACCTTAATCCCACCCCTACATACAACCTCCACCCCTCCCCTGCACACAACCTCCACCACTCTCCGACACACACCCTCCAACCCGTCCCTACACACATCTTCCAAGCCCTCCCCTACACATAACCTCCACCCTACCCCAAACCACAACCTCCACCCCTCCCCTACACACAACCCCTACTCCTTTCCTACACACAACCTAGGATACCAGTGAGGTTGTCGGAAGGCCGGTGTTGTCCCCTGCAGGGCCAAAGTGCCTTTGCTGTTTTACACACTCGGCCCATATCAAACCGGATGCACTGCAGTACTACATGTCATATCTGTAGTACAGTCTGTCATACGCGTCCTGAAACAAGTATAGCTAATGCAGCCTATGCAAAAAGAATGAAGAAAGTCTCCTTTCATAACAAGAGCTCCCTTTACTGTATTTCATTTCAATTCATAGCTGTTTTGTATGTAAACAATGTTCATTTCACGGGCTATCCGTTAGTCTAATAAGTAGTGAATCACCATGATCAGAACAGGGTCACTCTGTAGACACGTCCATGCCACCTTCGTTGTCAACAGGCCTACACTTGTTAAATCTGCCAGTTTGCCTGCTTCATATACACCTCTTTAACTCATAAAACGTTAGCTCATAACACCTTAAATAGTTATCTCCGCGTTGTGTAAGTGTAATATTTCGCTCTGCTTGTGCCACACAGAGGAAGCGTATACCAGCTTGATTAACTTTTTGTTCGCTTTGATGTTTTGGAAACTTTGTGTCAAAAGTCGTGAGTTTGTTCTGAAAATGTTTCACAAAATCATGCCGTTTCATGGTTCCTTTCTGAATAGTCAGTCACCCTGTAAGAATGTTGATGACAAACTGATTCCATTCAACTTGACGGCAAATGTAACCTCATTCCTAAAGCGGGACGGTGGGGGTAGGCTTGTGGTTAAAGCGTTCATCACACCGGAGATCCGATTCCCCAAATGGGTGCAATGTGTGAAGCCCATTTCTGGTGTCCCTCAAAGTGACATTGCTCATATATTGCTTAAAACGGCCTGAAATCAAACTGACCCACTGGTTCCGAAAGCACAAGGCTGTTTGAGGTGATGGCCTGTGGGTAGTCTAGTGGACTGAGCATCTGCTTTGACAGCGGTGGTTCGAAGCCCGATATTAAGACATGGCTCTTGTTGTTATCCAGGACTGGAAGAAGTACGGATCAGTTCGGATCGAGTAGGTCTTCTTGTGCGGTAACCATGCTCTCAGTGTGGTAGCCATGTTTAACTACGCCGTGGCGTTGATATTATTGGGCAAGCGCTATAATACTGTTACTTGTCGCGAATTCAAGAGCACACACGCGCACGCACACACAGAGACATGCACACGTATAGACATGCCGCTAACAAGGTCGAAAAGCTTAAATGTGAAGTTGAACCTCTGCCTTTATGCGTTGTTTTACCATGGGAAACAGGAATTAGATCAGACTAAGTCACACATCTGCTTCCTGGCCTGTACTCTGTACTATTTCTGATCTGCGCCTGTACTCGACTTAAAATAGGCCTTCAGCAACACATGCTAAAAAGCGCTCACGCTTGTCGTAAGAGGTGACTAATGGGATCAGGTGGTCACGCTCACTGCCTTGGTTGACATTTGTCATCGGTTCCCAATTGCGCAAATCGATGCTCATTTTGTTGATCACTGGATTGTCTCGTCCAGACTCGATCATTTCAGACTACCGCCATATAGCTGGAATATTGCTGAGTGCGGCGTAAAACTAAACTCACTCACTCACAATGGGAGGGTAGTCTGGTGGCTTAAATTCGCGCTCGTCGCGCAGATTGCAAAGACCGAGGTTAGATAATATAGCCGCAGACGTACACAACTGTTTCTGTTATTGAAAAACTGGACTACGTACTTAATACTACGCCGGAAATAGGTACAAGGATGATCATCTGATTTGTAATTTTCATTTTAGGCGTTGCCGCTGTGACAGTCAAATTTGTTTTTTCAGTATTATCGCTCTGATGCGGACCAATTTTACCTCTTATCGCCCATGTCAAATCTCCTCAAAAGTAGGCCAACACGAGTAGCCTCCCCTTGTCATTTGTTTTTCTATCGCTACTGGCAACGCTTAGTGACAAGCGACAATATCCAGTCGGTGAATTTGAGGTATAGTGTTTGTATACAACCAGTGAGTGCATTATTTTTGAAAATAATCGACATATTGCCAGTGTGTTATTACATATGTCACAGTTATTGCACATGATTCTTGCTATAATCAGAACTAATCGTCTTATTCATTTCAAATTTTCATGGTGACTGGACAAAGCCTGATTAATATTTCTCACTCGTATCTTACTGGTCTTGACCTTGACAGAGCATATTCTACAACTGTTATTCAACTATAGGATGGGTAATATGACGTGTCTAAATGTCTAAATAATGAAATAGTTCCATGTAAACCTGCAGCCTTCAAATTAAATATATTTATCAACCGACAGTGCGGGATAGACTTTGTTCGGGCGATATAGTTCGCTAATTCCTACTTGTGCCCTGACAGTGAACACTCGTTTATCTATAACACGGACAAACACTCTCTGGACGATTTAATAATGAAGTAAAATCATTTAAAAAGGTGAATAGATATGAAGAGATCATCTGTTTGACTGACATGTTAGACGTCGGTGAATAATAAAAGGGTAAGATTCTTTATGGACAACAACTTCTTTTATAAGTTGTCATGCGACTTTTCGGTATGGATTCTTATACCGTTGTCAAGCAAGAGTGAAACATTATTGTCACTACATCTTTACCACCACACCTCCTCCTCTTCCTTGTTGTTGTTGTTGTTGTTGTTGTTGTTGTTAATCCCCTTGATTGACACCTACATGTTGTTACTACTTACTCCCTGTTGATATATATAAGTCTTTGTTGTAGCACTTCATTTTTGTTTGACAACGGTATTAGAATCCATACCGAAACGCTGCATCACTTATAATGAAAGAAGTTGTTACACATAAAGAACCTTCCTTTCTTATGACAACATCGTTGTGCAGATGCGATACGCGTATCAATTAAATGTGTTTCCCTCGATCAGTTTTACTACTGAAACCATTAGGTTAGGATGAACTTCGGTTGTGACGTCACCCGCCACGGTCATGATTAGAGAGAGAGGGAGAGAGAGAGAGAGAGAGAGAGAGAGAGAGAGAGAGAGAGAGAGAGAGAGAGAGAGAGAGAGAGAGAGAGAGAGAGAGAGAGAGAGAGAGAGAGAGAGAGAGCAGGTGTCTGTGTGCTTGAGGTGTTTATTTGTATGCGTGTAAGTGCGTGTTAATGTGTGTGAGTTCGTGCATGTTTCTTGTGATTTGTGATATCGCGGTATGTTGATAGATACGTACTTGGTGTGTGTGTATATATATGTGTGTGTGTGTGTGTGTGTGTGTGTGTGTGTTTGTGTTGGTAAGATAACACATGTACATGAACACATGTGCCTCTGAGTAAGTGGTGTGTGTGTGTGTGTGTTAATTTATGTGTGCATTTGTGCCTATGAAATATGTTTTATGTCACAAAGTTGTTATCATGTTTGTTTGTCAATATCCTGTGTCTTTGTATTTACATTTAACTTGTGTGTTTTAATGTGTGTTTTTCATGGGTGTTCATGTGTGTTGGTGTTCATGTGTGTTATGGGTGTTCATTTGTGTTGAAGGTGCTTATTTGTGTTGTAGGTGTTAATGAGTGCTGAAGGTGCCCATGTGTCTGATAGGTGTTCATTTGTGTTGGAAATATTCATTTGTGTTGTAGGTGTTAATGTGATGAAGGTGTCCATGTGTGTTGAAGGTGTTCATTTGTGTTGAAGGTGTCCATTTTTGTTATAGGTGTTCATGTGTGTTGTTGGTGTCCATGTGTGTTGTTGGTGTTCATGTGTAACCATGTGTATTGTAGGTACACATGTGTGTTATATGTGCCCATGTGTTTGAGCGTGTGGCTTGGTTGTGTTCATCTCAGAGGGATCATGGCCACCTGTCAGTGTATAACCTTCAATATAAATGGAATCAAAGAACTTCTAATCATCAGACTAGCCGTGTCGTATATACTGTCTCTGCTGGGGTCTTTGTATGTTGTAAAATGAGTTGTAATGCTGAGACCCAGACCTGCAGTGACGGGTCTGAACACATACCAGCTTCCATATCCCCCTGTGAGAGGACCTTCTGAAGTCGCTGTTATGTTGATGTATTTCCACATTGAATCCATTGTTCCTTAATATCTGATAGGTATTCATTCATATTTATGTTATGTATGATATTAATATTTTTTATAGTAATAAACAAAATCTAGATGCTAGATACAATTACCCGTCTGTTTCTCTATGAACGCTGCAAACGCTTTCCATGGTGAAAGGAACCGCATGCAGGGTTTACCCTGATGTGTAAACCAATGATGGCTTTCAGAGAGACAAATGTATAACGATATGAGGGGATGTAGTTGGCTAACAGCGGAGATATGTAGAGCTCGCTACGGCGTAGGTAATTACGCACGTAGTTACTCCCGAGGAGGCAATAGCGTCATTGTGGATTCCCAGGGATATCCCCTTCAGTCAAAACGATTTGTTTATGACGGGGAGATTTAAATTTACCCTTGGCGAGTTTAATATTGACTGTTCAGTTATTACTGTGATGAAGTTTACAACTGGAAAAGATGAGGTTTACATCGTCATCGGATCATGACAAATACTCGTGAATTGCATGCTGTGAAATATGAGTATATCTCCAGTGTTACAACTTTATAAGGCTTTATTTCGCCTGGGTTGTGCAACGTCCCTCCCGTGTTGGTAGTAGGACAAAGTCACGTGTCTCCAGGGGTGGAAGGAAATATTACGTGTCTGCCTGGCTAATTATAGGACATGCATGGTACGTGTCTCCCGGATGGTGGTAGGAAATGGCACGTGTCTGCCTGGGTGGTGGTAGGACATGGTACGTGTCTCCCTGGGTGGTGGTAGGACATGGTACGTGTCTCCAGGGGTGGAAGGAAATATTACGTGTCTGCCTGGCTAATTATAGGACATGCATGGTACGTGTCTCCCGGATGGTGGTAGGACATGGCACGTGTCTGCCTGGGTGGTGGTAGGACATGGTACGTGTCTCCCTGGTTGGTGGTAGGACATGGCACGTGTCTCCCTGGTTGGTGGTAGGACATGGTACGTGTCTCCCTGGTTGGTGGTAGGACATGTTACGCGTCTCCCTGGGTGATTATGGGTCATGGTACGTGTCTCTCGGCGTGGTGGTCGAGCTTTTTAGGTGTCTCCATGGATGGTGGTAAGCCATGCAATGTGTCTCCCAGGGTGATGTTAGGACATGTTTCGTGTGTCCCTATTTGTACTTAGGACACGTTAGTGTCTCCGTGGGTTAAAGCTACTTGTCTTAGTAAATGCTACGTGTGTCTCTGAGAAGTCTAAATAAAACAAAACCAAATAGAAAAGAACAAGGACAACGCAAGAAGAATACTTATTTTGATGACACTTGTTTACAGGTTGACGAAGATGTCTCGGGTACACTACCAGTTGTCCGCTCAGGACCCCGCCGTGACGGCTTCTCTTGACCTGATGTACCCGGTATCAACCCTCCACCGCATCGCACTCGTTGCGTGTGAACGCATCATGCTCCTCATGAACAACACCCAGATGTTGCGACATCACCGACTGAGCACCATGGATGATCTCCTCCTGTATCTTAACGGCATGCACGACGATGTGGGACTGAGCGGCAACCGCGGCGACTTCTATCGCCGGAAGCTGGCAGAGGAACTGTACACTACATTCAGCGTACACGGCGTCGACTACACCAACATCGACGCTGTTGTTGCCGGCGCCATTGACCTTGAAAGGCAGACACGCCTAATTCTGGCCGAAAGCGGACGGAGACGAGATCGTGCGCCGCCTGTGCATTACGATGAACAAGTTCTTGACATTTTGGCCAGGATAGCTGACATACAATAGAATATTTCTGAAAGGTCATGCTGACGACCGAACGTTTCACGCCCTCGCGTGTTTCCGGGCGAAATCGGAAACAGGCGGTTTACGCAAATGACTATAAATAACAATTCAATCCCAACGGTGTATTCCTCATGTCCTCTGATATTCAATTAACATATTCTCCCACTACGCAATACACAGGTGTGCAAATCAGAGAGTACATATCATTAGTACAAATTCAATGATATTCAAGCCATCGGGTAGAGTTTTGTGTGTACAGTGTGTGATTTCTTTGTAAAAAATGCCTCGTTTTAAAATAAATGATTACATGTGTATGTTTTTTTTCATACTTCACCGTAGATAATCATCTGTTGGTGTTTCAAGTACGACGCCATACAAGTCATAACCCTCTCTGTCGCGGTTATAAAATTGTCCGACAAAGTATTACAAAATTATTATTTCACGAAACTAAATCAGTCTTTCACACCCAGTGTGCGTGGGAGACTTAATCATCAAAGACATGTAACGAAACAAATTATCCTATTTCTAGTTGATTTTGCATCAACAGAACGAAAGTGGACATTCCTTCCGGGTTTTTGAGTGGGCGGTAGTGAAGTGAATCTAACACTCTGATCTGCATATACAGCATATATGTGCCTTTGTAGTATGTAGTCACAGCAGGCCGTGCACATGAACAGGAAGACATGTGACCCTGTAGTTATGCATCTATCCATCTTGTTCACGTTCAAATGTTGTTGAGGCGACTCACTTGAATGAAGCCCCGAAAATAGATGAACTTGCCAAGCCAGTCTGTCTCCTAGTTCCCGCATTATTTTCCCTACCGAAAGGTGCGGGAGAACATTATATTAACATGGTGGAAATGCACAATATTTTATGAAGATTCTATGACAGAATATTTTATTGAAATATCGAAATGCTACACGTTCCACATCTTCAGTCTGCCAATGGTCACACTGATAACGAAGGTCCAAGACCAGTATCTTGTAAGTGTCAACAAATAGAGATAGGCTAATCCAATTTATCGTGTACTTCACTCGTGGTCACACTGATATCGAACGTCCAAGACCAATATCTTGTATGTGTCAGCAGATGCATCATGTCTTTCGCTTGTCAACGCCGTTGTGATCAAATACGTTATGAAAATCTTTATGTAATTCTGACAGATAGAGTAACTTAACTTCGCAGTAGGTACGTTATCGGTACTCGAATAAGGCAATAGGATTTAGATACAACAACTTATCAGCAATATTATCAGTAAACCCGATTAGCTATGACAACAGGGAAAGGGTATAAAACAGGGACGACCACAGTCACAAATCATCCTGTGACTGTGGCGTAATAAACTCCTTGTTTATTCACTCAGGTAAGACCCTTTACTTTCTTCTACCTTGGCAAATCGTTACCATTACTGTTCAATGTTTTCTGTAAAACATTTTTGCTATCGTGACCACATGTTAAGATCCTTGGCAAGGTCGTTATGTTTAGGTGGAACGTGGTCGTTAATATATTTTAGACTGTTTTACTCTCAATTGCTCTGTTCAGGAGCGGCTAGGTACCCTAGTGGTTAAAGCGTTTGTTCGTCAAGCTGAAAGCCCAGGTTCGATTCCCCACGTGGGCACAATGTGTTAAGCCCATTTCTGGTGTCCTAAGCTATTGCTGAAATATTGTTAAAAGCGTTGCAAAACCCAAATCGCTCCCTGTATTGCTGTTCATGTTTTGTCTGTTTGATGATAGTGGTTTCGTGGCTGTCGTAGAGCGTGTCGTGTATTGTTTAAATTATTGTATTTTGAGTAAATACTTTCCCGTGTTGAATGATCCTGGTATAATGTATAGAGTGTGTTCGACACTGTGTATTTCATTATGTACTGCGTAATGTTGTTTTGGATATGCTAGTATTATAAGATTTATGAACGAAAATGTGTTGATGTTATGTGTTAGAAATGTATCTTGATTTATGTAGTATGTGTCGTGTACATCGACGTATGATGATTATGTACTTTGTATATCGGCCTATAATGATAATGTATTTTGACACCTGATTACCGTGTCAATATGTTCTAATAATTATTTGTACCTAATCATGTAAAAATCATCCTGTGACTGTGGCGTAATAAACTCCTTGTTTATTCACTCAGGTTCTCGTGTTGTGTGTGCGTTGGTATAGTTACACCTCCTAGCTGCCAAGCGAGCTGATTCCCCAAACTCGCGAGTTAACAATTATATTACAGTTTATAAGCCCCAAATGAAGCAAGTTAGATTTCCACGGGTTCTGTTTCACTGGGGCTCCTTATCGGTTTAAAAGCATTTGTTTGGTTCTAAGTTTTATGTGCAGAGAATGACCTTTAGTCTAATGGTGCGTGGACCACGAGCCCCCGCATAGTGATCGTACGTGACACTTTGGAGATCTTTATTCCATTTAGCATACAGTTACTATGTCTTATTGCTAAGATGTCTTTGTGGTTTACATAGTTGACTTAGCATCTAACGGTTGTGGATAGCTGGATATCTAGATATCTGGATATCCTCTTGTTTCTATTTAGACAACGTATTCTGTTTTCCCATGAATGTGATAAATTCATGTCGCAATGAAGCAATAAAGTCTAACACATGTGTGCCGAATACTATTGTTGTGTCGAATACTGTTTCGTAGCACTTCTGGTCGTCTCGAAGTAAACCCTTGGTCCATGTGTTATAAGCTATCACATCGTGTCGAGGGAAATACAGCCTTACGAAGGACTGATAAACGGCGAATTTCACGAGACACGATGTGATAAGGCACTTATCTAGCTGAAGATTTGCTGCGATGTCATTGGGCCTTTTGGTGTCCCTTGGAACAACTTTAGAACGTTTTGCTTCAGTTTCATCCTCAGTTGTGGCAAAACGCTTCCTTGCTGCAATGTTGACACCAGCTGATCGATTGGGTTCATGGCTGGGAATTCTAAAATCGCGACGCTTCTCGGCTCAATGTGCGCAGCCTTCGCGATACTTCCAATGCAATGCTGTGGCTGAATGAACACAGCGCGCCCCACTCGGAGGCTCTGACAAATGGTGTATACAAAATACAGCGACCTTCCTTAACAAATTGACTCGATGGAGTGAATTCTAACTTGTGCATCGGTCATGACAGCTCGGCTTCAGTTTGCAACGTAAATATTACAGCATGGGTTAAGCTTCCTCCAATGTTTTTCTAATTAAGTACATCTAAATGCGAAAAAGAGTATTACTTTTTTAAAAAAATAAATCTCTTTATTCACGAATTAAGCTTCCTTCAATGTTTTTTTCAAAACAAGCGAAGACGATTATGATAATGTTTTGAGAAGACATCTCTCTACTCCCGACATGGTTTATGCTTCTCTGCACCGCATCTATAACTTTGGCGGTACTCCCCCAATTCAGCACTCCTGGGAAAACCGAAATTTATGTGTTAGCCTTCCCGGGACTTCTGAGAAAATGTCCCGGTACGACACCATCGATTGATCTCAATGCAGCGCATGTCACTAAACGCTTGGTGATGCTCGCTCGTGAGCCAATCAAAATTCGATATTCTGACATGAGGCTGGATCAATACCTGTTATGCCATCATTTTGCGGTTTTATGGAATCTCGAATAACTTGAAGTACTTACGTACATACCTTCAACTTTGACACATTGTTCAGCATTGAGATGTTTTGATAGGTCGGTTATACAACAAAGACGTCTGTATCTAATGGCTTGACCTTCTGATGACCCATTTATCGTCTGCATCTATTGCCTTGACCTTCTAATATCATGCTTGACATCTGCATCTATTGCCTTGACCTTCTGATGACCTGCTTAACGTCTGCATCTATTGCTTTGACCTTACGATGGTGTGTTTGACATCTGCATCTATTGTCTTGATCTTCCGGTGGCCTACGTAACGTCTGCATCAAATGGCTTGACCTTCTGGTGACCTCCTTAATGTCTGCATCTGTTGCTTTGACCTTATGATGGTTTGACGGACATCTGCATCCTTTGTTTTAATTTTGTGATGGCCTGCCTAACATCTGTATATGTTGACCGTAGCCCTGGGATGATCGTAACTCCCATACTTTAACGTACACGTACCACTGTCGTACCTACGATCAGTTTGTGGTCTTATGATGGTCTGCTTAAAGTTTGCATCAGTTATTCTAATGTCTTGACCTTGCGATGGCTTGACCGAAATCTTGGTGAAAGTGACCTTGACCTTGAAGGTCACAAAGTGCAGGATAACATGAACCCCTGTTTACACTCTTAAAACATTTTTTTTATTAAAGGCGTGATGTAAGGCAGATCTGTGATATAATTAAAGTGTATGGTAACCGCGAAAACGTCCTGATCCCCATTCATAACAATTACTGGCCTGAATTGTATTTTATACCATGTCTTTTGATATCGTAACGTAAATGGCAGTTTAGATAGGGGAAGAAAAGCATAAATGTCATCAAAGGAGAGTAACAAATAAGATAACTGTGACCTTGACCTCATTGCTTTGCATGGTTCGATGCGTCAGCATATGCATTTTCAAAAATAATAGAAACTGCATGTTCATATTGGAGAGATATATAACAGTCATTTTCTCGCATTTTCTGGCGTGTTTTATCATGGAAACGCAACAAAATGGCATGCTGTCTGACACTTCCGAGTCTTGAAACATTAATTTGGAAAAATAGAGATTTCAAGCTTTCCAACGGTACCTAATACATCTTGCTAAACCTCCGATAAAACCAATCTCCTATGTAATGCTAGCTAACTAGAGATGAAACTGGTCTATTAACCGCCCGTTACTTGCCGACCTGCTTCAGTGCAGGCAGTTCTGCGTGACAAGAAACATTTCAGCAGCCGCTGTGGTCGACAGCAGTATTTCATACGCAACAGGTGCTCGAGGTAAGTGTGACTATAACGTATACTCCTATCAAACATATGAATATGTCTCAGTGTTAGTATGTTCCTGTTTTAGTGTATTTATGTAGTCACCAAGGCCGACTATATTCGCCGCCGTGTATATCCTGCACCTGCACAAATCAGTATATAAATATTGTGTGTGTGTTTGTGAGTGTGTTTGTGTGTGTGTGTTTGTGAGTGTGTTTGTGTGTGTATATGTTAGTGTGTGTGTGTTTGTGTGTGTGTGTGTGTGTTTGTGTGTGTGTGTGTGTGTGTGTGTGTGTGTGTGTGTGTGTGTGTGTGTGTGTGTGTGTGTGTGTGTGTGTGTGTATGTGTGGCTACAAAACAATCACAAGATATCATGGATGTAAGTCACTATACTTAGCGATGGGTCGTTTGTTAAATGGACATCGCTACAGCCTCTAATCCGATATAGGTCTGTCTGCCTGTATAACCACAACACTGCCCATATTCATATTCGTGTTCAGTGAAATCACCTCCGACTGAGCAAAGTGACACCACGTTAATCCAGCTAACCCGCTTTCAAAATGCTACAAGACTGTACAGTGGCACCTGAAGGTTTCTATTGGTGCTCTTATCCACATTAAGAATAAGTAGCTATCTATAACATAGGTCTTGCACAATACTTTCATACCCACTGAGATTAGGCACAACTGCCACAACTTAGAACACCCGTGACAGTAACTTTACAAGAATGCTCTGTTGAATGGCTAAGGTATACCAGCAGGGAACGTATGGTGGTAAGACGATGTCGAGGAGGTGAATGCTGTCTGATTTATGGGCTGTACAACCTGTGTGCCTGTCCCAACGGACCGCCATTAAGTAATGATGACCTGTAACTGCTAATCCTCTATTTTCATATAGAAAACATAGCCCGACTTATGCACTGTAAATAATATTACAGGTATATTTTTCGAGCTGTGTGTGCGCGCGTGCGTGCGTGCGTGCGTGCGTGCGTGCGTGCGTGTTTGTGATTGTGTTTGTGGTATTTTGAATATATTCCGGTAAAGCCTTTAAAACGTAACAAACTAATCGTAATTTGTTATTTCTTTCCTTTATTTGACTATAACGCTTATTTCCGAGAAGCTATAGCGCTAACACTGGATGACACCAGTAGATACAGTGACTAGGTAGGATCTGATTGGCCAGGGCCTCCTTGTGTGTCATTTTTAAATCTGCTGATTGAGGAGAGGGGACTTGGCGTCTCACCGGTTAATTACTCAGACAGTGTGTCTGGAGATACTGTATTCACTGTAGATGTTACCGACTAATCATTTGTGACAGACTGGTTGCATTAAGGGACAGACGTCTTTCTGGGAGGTTAAGGAAATTTAAGTGTTGACTAGTGATGGTGTTCATCGAGTGGGGCGAATACTTTAGAAAAAAAGCCCTTAAACAGAAGCTTTTTAGAGACTTTAGTATGCCGGCTCATGCTAAAGGGAATGCATATACATCGTGATGTTCTGACAATGTATTCCTTTCGTCGTGAATGAATGTGCATCATCCGTAATTTGAATTATTGATCGTTTATTCACGTCATCCCCCTTCTGGGGTCAAGCTTCAACGATCAACAATGCAGAATACAATGTTCTTAACAGAGCATGACACAAATGTTTTTTATAGTGCATGACACATTGGTCTTTACAGTGCATGATACGATGGTCTTTACAGTGCATGTCACAGTTGTTTTTACAGAGCATGACACAATGGTCTTTACAGAGCATGACACAATGGTCTTTACAGTGCATGACACAATGTCTTTACAGAGCATGACACACTGGCTTTTACAGTGCATGACACAATGGTCTTTACAGTGCATGACACAATGGTCTTTATAGAGCATGACACAATGGTTTTTACAGTGCATGTCACAATTTCTTTTACAGTGCATGACACAATGGTCTTTACAGTGCATGACACAATTGTCTTTACAGTGCATGACACAATGGTCTTTATAGAGCATGACACAATGGTCTTTACAGTGCATGACACAATGATCTTTACAGTGCATGACACAATGGCTTTTACAGTGCAGGTCACAATTGTTTTTGCAGTGCATGACACAATTACAGTGCATGACACAATGGTCTTTACAGTGCATGACACAATGGTCTTTATAGAGCATGACACAATGGTCTTTACAGTGCATGACACAATGATCTTTACAGAGCATGACACAATGGTCTTTACAGTGCATGACACAATGGCCTTCATGCATGCCATAATGATCACTACTCTTTGGAGTTTAGCCATAGGGGGTATAAAAATTCGTTTCCATATTTATTTCCAAATACAGATTAAACGAACGTTTGAGGTCCGAACAAGTACGCGTTGTTCCTTTGTGTGTGTGTCTCCCCCAAGGATTATCTAATTACGTCAACGTGAAAATCATTATAGGTAACATAATCTAACACCATGGTACCCTACCGTCAAGGACAATACAAACACAGGAAAATACCGTGGATCAAATGTCGATGTTCCCGAGATTGCATGCTCATATATGACAATGGAGGTTGGAACCCATTGACAGTCAGTTGGAGCTCTGCTTCAGGGTAGTTGCAATCATATTAGTATCAATATGAAAACAAGATCAACAGTTATTGGAAGTGTATTGTGGGGAAAATAATGAATAACTGACAAGCAAAAGGTGTTTATTGAACGTATAATGACAGACAGGTAATATACTAGCGGTAAATGGAATCCATAGCGCGACATTTAGATATCACAAAATTGACTATCTGTCGACATGTTGGCAAACGTTATCAAAAAGACGCGTATGCAGAAAGATGAGGCAGGCTGAAAAAGTGGAAATATAATTAACCTTATTTTAATAACACATGGGAACAAACTAGTATTTATCAGGGTGGAGTTTCCAGCTTTTCTAATCAAATACGAACCTGACCAGGCTGAAGTTGTACAGTGCGATCTTAGCGTTACGGTGACCTTAACTCACATAACATTATATAGACTTAAGGTAGCCCTAGCGCTAAGCTTGTTTTGCACAACAGCATCCAGCATCCGCCGAAATTTGCAACTTGAAGTCGAGGGAGATATGTTCTTACTTTCTCCACATGAGATAAAATAAATCACTCTTATAAATCTTATAAAATGTTTGAATGTTTATATGCCTGTGATATTGACACAGTTGGCATCTATGAATATCCTATTGTATCATATATTCGATGGTTCTATGTTTCGAGCAGTCGAACCGTTATTTCTCCTTAGATTGTGGAAAGATGTCCTTAAGACATGACATTGTGTTCAATAGGTACATCATCTCAGAAAGAATTTCAGGTGAGGGATACAATACATTTTACCTGCCTGGCAGAGTCATCAGAGAAGAATGTCCCTTGATGGCATCCTCACCAAGTGGGGCTTATAAGGTGCTGGTTCTCAGTTTGGCCTGGCTCAAATCACGTAGCATGACCTGAGTAACTCAAACATGGTTTGCTGTACCTCACTGTGGTGGTGGTCTTCACCAGATACAGATGTAACAAGCCATGACTGATCGGAAGTGTGATGTTTCTGTATTAGTCGTTTGATCCATATGCTTGAAGATACCAAACCATTCACTTTGTTTCATAAATTACACGGTACATCGTTTAGAATTTTCTGCATCATCCAAAACTGTGTTCCACGGGATATATTGCCTGTGTGAGATGAAACGAAATCTCTATGAGGTATCATTTAGACAGAAGATTTTGTTCAGTACCCTGCCAATGCTATGATGTCATGAAGTTGATGACGTCACAATGCTATAACATCGTGCAATACATGTCTAATGGCAGTACTGTGTTCAGAGATGTACATTTTGCCTTGAAAACTAATGAAGAGTAATTTTGAGGGCAAAATAGAATCTCACCCTCGTGACTTGTGATATCAAATATATGAAGACTCACTGATAAAAGTAAAATTTGTAACCTTTTCAACTCGTGGTGATAGATTTGATATCACAAGGTTCTCGGATGAAATTCTATGTGTGTCAGGCTTGTGGTAAGAGGTCGTATCCAGTTTTGATAACTTGTATATTTTACTGGATTTAGAATAAAATACTTTCCCAATCTATTAAAAAGATATTATACACAAAGGGTCTTCAGAAATGCGTTTCACGGCTGTATATTCTTATAATCACGCTTTTGTTGACATTTATGACACATCAATTTCAGATGTGTATTTAGTACATTATGAATACATCCTGTCTTTTAGAAAGTGCACATGTCTTTCATTTCAAAGAAATAATAGTACGTGTTTGATAAAAATTGACAATGAAGAAATGTTGTACACAGTGAAGGAGTAATTGAATATGCCATAAATATGTGAACACGAAATGATCACGGCCAAAGCATTATCGCGTTGACGCCTCCCTTAATAACATAAAAAGGCATTAAATGAAGTTACATCACATGCATCTAGGTATATACGTGGTATGCCCAATTTTTCCTGAATCTCTCAGAAAACAAATAATGATTCCTGGGCTCTGAGAATTATTGACATTGTCCTAACCAGTTTATTGTTGGATCAAGTGATGTAGGGCATCCGTGACACAGGCAATGAGTAATAGGAAACAGTTCACTGGGGAGACTTTCAGGACAGAACAGAACTAAAGTCCATGGGGAACTGTCTATGAGGAACAGTTACTATTTCATGGGAACGTTTTACAGAAAACAGGCCACAGAGTTCAGAGGAAACAGTTTTCAGAACAGCTTTCACGTTGGAAAACTACGTGCGACTCTCTGGGCACTGTTATGCGACACTCTGAGATGAACCGATTGCCAACCACTTCTGTCAATTGACCCAAAGTGTAGACTTTCTCAGATAATGCTTGAAGCATTGACCTTGACCTTCGTTTGTCACTTGACATTATGTTTTATACCGACTGGAGTAACTGACTGCAGATTAACTAATGTGAACAAGTAACAGTCAGAAGCCACGATCCTCGTTCCAAACGTTAGAACTCGAACATTTCGTGGATCGAGACCTACTTGCTGACATTGTGTAGCCTACCGGGGCGTGTATAAAACATTGTCTGAGTGCAAATGAAGTAATTATTTATGATGTAAATAGCGCAATATTATTATTTATTTAACAGATGTATTTCCAAGACGTGACTGACACACACATGTATATCCTATAAGGATTATAATTTTACCGGAAATGCACGGCTTAGCTAAAAATACATACATCAAATAAATTGTCCCAAAGATAAAATCAGACGACACATAAATGGTGTTGTTGTCGTTGTTTAAGTTTCTGTACAAATATATTTCTCATATTCTGATGAACCTTTGTAAATATGCCAACGAGTTTATTTAATTTGAGTGTCACGGTAACTGACAACACGTATCACTACGCACGACATATACGTAAAATTACGACATGCTGCAATCTTTAATTGTGATGTATTTATTTCTTAGAAGGGAGCAGTACTGTGAAAATGATAAAATTCACCATGAATGGTTTGATAAGTGGTATATCAACATCATCCCGATAATCGGTATTTGTCGAGATTTTGGCGGGTCAAATGCCGATTAAGTAGGACTCGGTTGACATTTGGAAAAGGAAACCCTTTCCTGGGAAAATGCTTCATAATTGTCTTATTTGATGTTTATACTCAGCAGAATTACGGGTAATGGCTGCGGTCTGTAAATAATCTAGTGATCAACAACAAGGGTGTCGGGAATCGATGACATTTGTCCACCAAGTCATCGAGCCTGACCAGTCCATCCCGTTAGTCGCCTCTTGCGACAAGCATGGATTGCTGAAGATCACTTCTAACCAGGATCTTCACCGGTTACTGTAGCGTGAATACCGTCATGAAAAGTATGATATAAAACAATATGAAACATAATTTGAGTCATGAAAATGGTGGTATGTGAGCTGCTTGTACCTAATTAGGTCTGCAGATTTGTACCCGTCCCCGTTTAAAAAATTACACAGTCGCGAGACATTTGATTTCAACTTTTGGCAGTTGGAAATAAGTACACACATTACTATACGACGTTGACACACACGTGACTCACACCTCTCGACCAAGTGGTGACACGGTAGGTGGCGCTACTCCCTGAATAGGGTGTTTTGGGCAGGGTATATTTTGGGTAAGGGTGGGTGGCAATGTGATTTAGGTGGCAGATATACGTAGTTCTCAGTTCACGAAGGGACCACGTGTTGATGTACCCTCCATGGTTGTTTAAACATAAACACCCATCCAGGGTACATTAACCCAGGGGCAACGAGGGACCAGTGAACAACATATTTATGCTATCGAACACCTCCGTGTTAAGTTTGAACTGTACAGTTCTCTGACAAGGCTATCACCGGTGCTACAGACCTGGCTGTGGTACACTGCATTGTACAGTTATCTGACAAGGCTGTCGCCGGTATTACACATGTGGCTGTAGTATGGTACATCGTACAGTTATCTGACAAGGCTGTCACCGGTATTACACATATGGCTGTAGCATGGTACATCGTACAGTTATCTGACAAGGCTGTCACCGGTATTACACATATGGCTGTAGCATGGTACATCGCACAGTTATCTGACAAGGCTGTCACCGGTATTACACATATGGCTGTAGTATGGTACATCGCACAGATATCTGACAAGGCTGTCGCCGGTATTACACATATGGCTGTAGTATGGTACATCGCACAGTTATCTGACAAGGCTGTCGCCGGTATTACACATATGGCCGTAGAATGGTACATCGTACAGTTATCTGACAAGGCTGTCGCCGGTATTACACATATGGCTGTAGTATGGTACATCGCACAGTTATCTGACAAGGCTGTCGCCGGTATTACACATATGGCTGTAGTATGGTACATCGCACAGTTATCTGACAAGGCTGTCACCGGTATTACACACATGGCTGTAGTATGGTACATCGCACAGTTATCTGACAAGGCTGTCACCGGTATTACACACATGGCTGTAGTATGGTACATCGCACAGTTATCTGACAAGGCTGTCACCGGTATTACACACATGGCTGTAGCATCGTACATCGCACAGTTATCTGACAAGGCTGTCACCGGTATTACACACATGGCTGTAGTATCGTATATCGCACAGTTATCTGACAAGGCTGTCACCGGTATTACACACATGGCTGTAGCATGGTACATCGCACAGTTATCTGACAAGGCTGTCACCGGTATTACACATATGGCTGTAGTATGGTACATCGCACAGTTATCTGACAAGGCTGTCACCGGTATTACACACATGACCGTAGCATCGTACATCGCACAGTTATCTGACAAGGCTGTCACCGGTATTACACACATGGCTGTAGTATCGTATATCGCACAGTTATCTGACAAGGCTGTCACCGGTATTACACACATGGCTGTAGTATGGTACATCGTACAGTTATCTGACAAGGCTGTCACCGGTATTACACACATGGCTGTAGTATGGTACATCGCACAGTTATCTGACAAGGCTGTCACCGGTATTACACACATGGCTGTGCGATGTACCATACTACAGCCATGTGTGTAATACCGGTGACAGCCTTGTCAGATAACTGTGCGATGTACCATACTACAGCCATGTGTGTAATACCGGTGACAGCCTTGTCAGATAACTGTACGATGTACCATACTACAGCCATGTGTGTAATACCGGTGACAGCCTTGTCAGATAACTGTGCGATGTACCATACTACAGCCATGTGTGTAATACCGGCGACATACTGTGGAGGATGGTGATATATTGTCTTCCATACTGTGGAGGATGGTCATGTATTGTCTTCCATACTGTGGAGGATGGTCATGTATTGTCTTCCATACTGTGGAGGATGGTGATATATTGTCTTCCATACTGTGGAGGATGGTCTTGTATTGTCTTCCATACTGTGGAGGATGGTCATGTATTGTCTTCCACACTGTGGAGGATGGTCATGTATTGTCTTCCATACTGTGGAGGATGGTCATGTATTGTCTTTCATACTGTGGAGGATGGTCATGTATTGTCTTCCATACTGTGGAGGATGGTCATGTATTGTCTTCCATAGTGTGGAGGATGGTGATATATTGTGTTCCATACTGTGGAGGATGGTCATGTATTGTCTTCCACACTGTGGAGGATGGTGATATATTATCTTCCATACTGTGGAGGATGGTGATATATTGTGTTCCATACTGTGGAGGATGGTCTTGTATTGTCTTCCATACTGTGGAGGATGGTGATATATTGTGTTCCATACTGTGGAGGATGGTCATGTATTGTCTTCCACACTGTGGAGGATGGTGATATATTATCTTCCATACTGTGGAGGATGGTGATATATTGTGTTCCATACTGTGGAGGATGGTCTTGTATTGTCTTCCATACTGTGGAGGATGGTGATATATTGTGTTCCATACTGTGGAGGATGGTCTTGTATTGTCTTCCATACTGTGGAGGATGGTGATATATTATCTTCCATACTGTGGAGGATGGTGATATATTGTGTTCCATACTGTGGAGGATGGTCTTGTATTGTCTTCCATACTGTGGAGGATGGTCTTGTATTGTCTTCCATACCGTGGAGGATGGTGATATATTATCTTCCATAATGTGGAGGATGGTGATATATTGTCTTCCATACTGTGGAGGATGGTCATGTATTGTCTTCCATACTGTGGAGGATGGTCATGTATTGTCTTCCATACTGTGGAGGATGGTCATGTTTTGTCTTCCACACTGTGGAGGATGGTCTTGTATTGTCTTCCATACTGTGGAGGATGGTCATGTATTGTCTTCCATACTGTGGAGGATGGTCATGTATTGTCTTCCACACTGTGGAGGATGGTGATATATTGTCTTCCATACTGTGGAGGATGGTCATGTATTGTCTTCCATACTGTGGAGGATGGTCATGTATTGTCTTCCATACTGTGGAGGATGGTCTTGTATTGTCTTCCATACTGTGGAGGATGGTGATATATTGTCTTCCATACTGTGGAGGATGGTCATGTATTGTCTTCCATACTGTGGAGGATGGTGATATATTGTGTTCCATACTGTGGAGGATGGTCATGTATTGTCTTCCACACTGTGGAGGATGGTGATATATTGTCTTCCATACTGTGGAGGATGGTCATGTATTGTCTTCCATACTGGAGTGAGTGAGTTTACCTTTACGCCGAACTCAGCAATATTCCAGCTATACGGTGGCGGTCTGTAAATAATCGAGTCTGGACCAGACAATTCAGTAATCAAAAACGTGAGTAGTGATCTGCGCATGTGGGAACCGATGACATGTGTCAATAAGTCAGCGAGTCTGACCAGCCGATGCCGTTAGTCGACTCTCACGACAAGCACAGTCACTTTTTACGGCAAGCATGGGTTGCTGAAGGCCTATTCTACCCCGGGACCTTCACGGGTATCCTGTCTATGGAGAATGGTCATATATTGTCTTCCACACTGTGGAGAATGGTTATATTTTGTCTCCTACATTGTGGAGGATGATGTTATAATGCCTTTCAAAACAGAAAACAAAGAAAGCTAACTTTTGACTGACTGATGTGGACTTCCTTTTATCCTTTCATTGGTTTTCATGTTCGCGAACGGTCGCAGTATCGTGACGTATAGAGCTTGTTATCATATCTTTGTGTAGCGGCAATATCCAGTCTAGTATATTAACACTGCACTACAGGCTAGTGATCATGACTGTTTCAATGAGGCATGAAATGCCGATATATTGATTCTAGATAGATACTAATACCCACACCCCTTCGAATTTGCCATGTTGACTGATGTTGACGGTCCACATGACATGGTTCAGGTTAGTGAGGGAGCTCACAACCAGTCTCCATTCTCCACTTTCTGACTAACGATCACAACATTTGAACTCATTGATACTCCACTCTCTATATAGAGTACAAAAGTAATTATCTGTGACTGTCAATATCTGCTCAATATGCTTGACAATGTTGCCAAAGGGAGTTATTATGGGTTTCACACATTGCAATGGTATGGGGCATCGATCCCGCTTCTTCGACGTGACTAGCGAACGGTTTAAACACTTGGCTACCCCACTGTCCTGGACCTAGATTAGTAGTTCCTGGTTTTTATAAAGGGAACAATACGTTAATACTTGTGACTGGTAGAGGTGTACAGCGATACCCCGTCATTGCAATACACATGCCTATCAACACACTACATAGATATCACATGTTTGCTGTAGGGCTTTAGAAAACTGACAACAGAGCGATTGAGAGATACTGAAACGGATTAGTGCTTGTAAACTGTGCCAGTGTCTCAGCTGATCTGTAATAACAACCACTGTTCTGAAAGGATCGTTTAGCAGTGCCTAATAGTGGATCTGTTTTGCTGATTCGTCGCCTAAATTGGTGAATTTATTTTGACCTCATCATATCACTGAAAAATATTCGCAAAGCGCTGAATATCGTCTGATTTGTCATGCTGGTTGAACTCTCCTGCTGTTCTGTACTGTCCTGTTATTTTACAATTTTGATGAAACAGTATTTTGTCGATTTATATGAGGAACAATGAAATATGCAGTACTGAGTTTCACCCTGTACTAGATCATCAGGTAGGCCATCAGCGCTGTTTGCCTTGTAATCAAAGAACACTGACTTTCTTAAATTCTTCTCATGTTTTATAATTAATTGCGTACACATGGTGCAATGACACACGACCATTAACGTATATTATCTATAGTAGTTCTTGAACTTTGAGGTGACACAGATACTGTATCATCCAAACTGTGTTCCACGGGAGATGTTGCTTGTGTGAGATCAAATAATAGGAGATATCGTTTTGACAGTGGAATTTTTTCAATGCTATGATGTTATGAACTTGATTATATCATAATGCTATGACATCACTGCACTGCATCTCGAATGACACCTCCGTGTTCAGAGACTTTTTCACTGAAAACTAATGAAGAGTGATTTTTTTGTGAGAAGCAGAATCCCCCCCCCCCCCTTTCGAGGATTCTCATATCAATTATATTTGTCAGAAAACTCTCGGGTGAGGTTCTCTATATCTTCATAGTGCACAGACACAACGGTGACCTGTTCCAGTCGGCTACAGTCTGTCATGACAATACCGGGACGGTAGGTTAGCCCAGTGGTTAAACCTTTCACGCCGAAGACCCGGGTTCGATTCCCCATATGGATACAATGTCCGAAGCCCATTTCGGGTGTTCTCAGTCGTGATATTGCTGGAATACTGCTAAAATGTGTGTAAAACAAAAAGCACACATATGACAATGTTGTCACATACGTCCACTTTCTTCTATGTAGTCCTTATTTCTTACCTCAGAATAGCATTCGTTTCATGTTCCGTATCTCCTTATCAAATATAATGTGGCATTTTACATTTTAGCCACGTTTAGTCACTTTTTGTTTCAAATTCGTTGTTCTTGAAACGATAATCTTAAATATAAATAATGCTTCGGAACGAAACGTACAGGGACCGTCCTTCAAGATGAGTGCTAACGCGATCGTAACCCCAATAGTTTAGCATTAGGGACCTGTTATTGATAAGACATTGAATTTTACAGCAAATACCAATAGAACCTGCAGGGAATGTCAACCACAAAGTACTTTTTATGCAAAAAGACGTCTTGTAGTGTCACCAGTTTTACTCTTGTTTTCTTTCACATTGTTTTGTATCCAAAACACCCCGTGTTTCTTGTCATTGTTTGTTTGGATCTCATATATAAAAATTAACTTTAAAAAATCATAAGCATTGTAAGTATAATCTCGGGAGACACTTTAGAAAACCATGTGATCAAAGCCGACGGCAAACTGAAAATCTGACTGTCAAGCCACCTATACTTATTCAGAACATTTTCCACATAATTAATATTAGTGCAAAAGCTTGTTTCAGAACCAATAGAGTGGCAAAAACATTAATTCCTTCCAAAATTACAATTTTAATAAATAACACCTATTGTTGTTCATGTTAAACCCCAACTCAACATATATTGTTATTGCTATGTTTATGTCAAATACACCTTTAAATCCTTTTGTTTATATGTTTCTGGTCTCACATTTACAACAATTTTATATGTTCTCCTATCACAAAATATAATGTAAAACAAATTCCCTATCGGGCAGTAAAGTATTTTTATAGCACTCCATGGGATGTGTACACACTGACAAAAAGTAATCGATATGGATGCTGCAGGAGAGATGGACAATAGGCGAGTTCTTGCAATATCGTTAATCGCATTAACATATTGGTAGTATTGAAATTTTACTACACACCTCACTTATCAATGTATAGTTACTATGAAATCATTGCTGTCGTCAAATGTTTGAGAATATAACATCTAATTTCTTTCCCGTCCGGCCTATATCTGACTGTCAATTACATATAGAATATCACAAATCCCATGATAGAGCTGTGGATGCATGCTATTGTGATGGAGGTGCCTTACTTCCTCCCCATGTCGTCACCCGGATGTAGAAACGGGGAGATAAGGGTTCATTGCTTTCCTTTGTTTTGAACACTTTCTGTCAGTTAGTCGTTTATTTAGCACCGGGCCCTCCGTCTCTTCAAGGGCCTCTTGTGACGGTGAGTACTCCATTGTTAGTTCTTGGTATTTAAAGTAATATTGCTTCTTGGGGAGAAAGTTTATCCACTTCCAGTTGTTCTCGGTGCCCTAGGTTTGGGAATCTGTTGTCTGGCACTGGCAAACTACCTGAGTTTGCTCCGAGGAACACATCCCTTCTGACACTTGCTTATGCATAAGGCGGTAGTGTTGGGAGTCTTCACATTTTCTGGCAGGTTTTTGGAAGGTTCGTCAAGGCAGCACTTCCTGGAATATGTCCCATGCATTGCCTGTCCGGCGTGCGTGTAGAGGGGGTATGGGTAATAAGCGTAACGTGCCTGATTGTGCCAGGATCACCCGAACCTCTTTATTCCATCTATTTATACTAATCAATATTTATAATATTCATGTAAAAATGATAGTAATGATAACAATAATAACAATATTGCCTGTTATCAATACGCAGTACCCCATTCTCCAGGGTACCTACTCACTGCTAAGGAAAATAATTTCAACAAATGGGAAAGTAAATAACTGTATCAATACCTTCATGAGAAACAAATATAAACGTAGTAAATAATTTATGCCTGTGTTATATAATGTTAGGAAATTCTGACGCTGTTATGTAAAATGCATGTAACGTCTTGTATCAATTCTTAGTGTATTGTAATTACTATCTTATTGTATCAGAGACCTGTTACTGAAGTAAATGTATGTCTGCATGTCTCTATGCCTGTATCTCTGCATGTCTGTATGCCTGTATGTCTGTATGCCTGTATGTCGGTATGTCTGTATGCCTGTATCTCTGTATGTCTGTATGTCTGTATCCCTGTATGCCTGTACATCGGTATGTCTGTATGTTTATATGCCGGTGTGTCTATATGTCTGTATGCCTGTATGTCTGTATGCCTGTGTGTCTGTATGTCGGTATGTCTCTATGCCTGTATGTCTTTATGTCAGTATGCCTGTATGTCTGCATGTCTCTATGCCTGTATCTCTGTATGTCTGTGTGCCTGTATGTTTGTATGCCTGTATCTCTGTATGTCTGTGTGCCTGTATGTTTGTATGCCTGTATCTCTGCGTGTCTCTATGCCTGTATATCTGTATGTCTGTTGGCTGTATGCCTGTGTGCCTGTATGTTTGTATGTCTGTATGCCTATATGTCTGTATGCCTGTATGTTTGTATTTCTGTATGTCTGTATGCCTGTATGTCGGTATGTCTCTATGCCTGTATTTCTGTATGTCGGTATGCCTGTATGTCTGCATGTCTCTATGCCTGTATATCTGTATGTCTGTTGGCTGTATGCCTGTATGTTTGTATGTCTGTATGCCTATATGTCTGTACGTCTGTATGTCTGTGCGTCGGTATGTCTGTATGCCTGTATGTTTGTATTTCTGTATGTCGGTATGCCTGTATGTCGGTATGTCTGTATGCCTGTATGTCTGTATGTCTGTATGAAAGTCAATAAAACTTCCACTGAACGTGAATCAGTGAAACATTCAATACAGTTTGCTTCAGCAATGTTGTTTATTTGCCTGAGTCCCGCTCGAATGCCGCGTCATTGTTGTGAAGGTTCAAGCAGTAGCGGATATATTCGTTCGTGGAAGACATAAGTGTTACCAGTCCGGGCTTATATCAACCAGGGGACGGAGTAATCTGTTACCAGCGCTAGAGACTGAGGAAGATACTATACATGTAAAAGCGTTTGCTGACACAAGTGACAAGGAAAGTCGTGTCGGTGCAATTGTCTTGTGGAGCAGTTGGTTAGCCAGTGTTTAGTGACGGGTTCCATTCTCCATAAGGGCACAACTACAGGTTTCACCAAAAGCTATCAATATGTAGGATATGCCTATGTTAGACTGTTCCCTGTAGACTGTAACATGTAGGATATGCCTATGTTAGACTGTTCCCTGTAGACTGTTACATGTAGGATATGCCTATGTTAGACTGTTCCCTGTAGATTGTCACATGTAGGATATGCCTATGTTAGACTATTCCCTGTAGACTGTAACATGTAGGATATGCCTATGTTAGACTGTTCCCTGTAGACTGTAACATGTAGGATATGCCTCAAATTAGACTGTTTTCTGTAGACTGTAACATGTAGGATATACAGTAATCCCAGAAATTATTGAGAAAATCCTTGTTTTTTTTCTAATGATGCTAAGATTGGAAAAAGGGCTTTCACTATGCACTAAGCATACTAAATAAGGGAGACAACTCTTGAAGGCTTAGAAGGCAGCTCATTACGTCAAGAGTTATCTCCCTTGTCTGAGCAGACGGCTTCCTGTGTTGACATGGCAGAATTTACAGCAAGAGAGAAAAGAAAGCTCATTCTAGATGATTTTGAAAGGGGTGAGGCTGATGCTAAAGTGTTAGCTTGTAGACATGGTATTCCTCTGTCTACAGTATACAGAACTTTGAAGAATATTCAAACAGGAACCGGGATAGAGCACAAAGCAGGGGCAGGTCGGCCTAGGAAATTCAGCGTTGTGGATCGCCGAAGACTTGGGCAGATTGTGAGTAGGGGCAAATTGAAAAGTGTTGAGAACATCAGAAATGAAATGATTAGCAGAGGAAGTCCTCAGGTATGCAATGAAACAGTTAGGCAGGAATTACAGAGACTTAATTGGGTGAAAAAACGTGGAATTCCCTCGCCGTTGATGAAAGATGCACAAAAGGAAAAACGTTTAAACTGGTGTCGGGCTCTTGAAAATCAAGACTGGGATAATGTTTTCTTTTCGGATGAAAGTTCTGTTTGGCTTTTCCCAAATTGTGTGAAAATTTGGACCAAAGACACTGTCAAACCTATCTACCAGCGACCAAAACATAGCCCGAAGTTTCACATGTGGGGTGGCATATCGGCTCGCGGAGTGACGCCATTGTGTGTTTTCACGGGAAACTTGACAAAAGAAAGATACGTTGACATTCTAAATGGTCACCTTCTTCCGACAGCACAAACATCGTATGAAGATGATTGGATTTTCCAGCATGATAATGACCCAAAACACACTGCGCGCTACACAAAACAGTGGTTGTCGGGCGAAAATGTTCAAGTTTTAGACTGGCCCAGTTACAGCCCAGACCTAAACCCAATTGAGAATGTGTGGGGAGTCATGAAGGACAGAATAACCAAAAGGGACTGAGAAATATTGAAGATATGAAGGCCGAGGTGGTCCAATATTGGGATACCCTGCCACACGATTACCTACAAACTTTGATGGGTAGTGTGCCTAGGCGTATTCAGGCATGCATTGCTGAGCGAGGAGGTCTTACAAAGTACTAAAACAAGACTGAGACTGTAAAAGGATGATGTTTATGTAAGTAAAACGCCAGAAGTTAATAAACGTAATGAGTTACATGACGCAACATGATTCTCAATAATTTCTGGGAATACTATATCTCACATTAGACTGTTTTCTGTAGACTGTCACATGTAGGATATACCACATATAAGACTGTTCCCACTAGACAGTAACATGTAGGATATGCCTCATATTAGACTGCTCCCTGTAGACTGTAACATGTAGGATATGCCTCATATTAGACCGTTCCCTGTAGACTGACACATGTAGGCTATGCCTCATATTAGATTGCTCCCTGTAGACTGTCACGTGTAGAATATGCTTCATATTAGATTGTTCCCTGTACACTGTAAAATGTAGGATATGCCTCGTGTTAGACTTTCCCTGTAGACTGTCACATGTAGAATATACCTCATATTAGATTGTTCCCGGTACACTGTAAAACCTTACACTAAGGTGCAGGCTGTGCCTCTTGTTAGACTGTTCCCTGTAGACTGTAGCATGTGTGATATGCCTCGTGTTAGACTGATTCTTCTAGACTGTAAAATGTAGGATATGCCTCAAAATAGACTGTTCTCTGTAGACGGTCACATGTAGAATATGCCTCATATTAGATTGTTCCCTGTAGACGGTCACGTGTAGAATATGCTTCATATTAGATTGTTCCCTGTACACTGTAAAATGTAGGATATGCCCCATGTTAGACTTTCCCTGTAGACTGTCACATGTAGAATATACCTCATATTAGATTGTTCCCTGTACACTGTAAAACCTTACACTAACGTGCAGGATGTGCCTCATATTGACTGTTCCCTGTAGGCTGTGGCATGCACTATACGCCTCATGTTAGGGTGTGCCTAAAGAGCTCAGGTGAACTCGATGGTGAAAATTGCTGCATTTTGCAAGAAATTACGTGGTTGTGAAAACAGGTGTGTATGATGTTGCAATGTCATGTTGGAATTATAGCCCTGGACAATGACCGTCCACGGTCTGCACCAGCTCCGGGACAAGGATCTGGTCACGAGATCCTGCCGCACCCATGAATTACGAGCAGACGTTCCCTAACAAAGCTCTTCAAACCACCAAACAGCACTTGGTCTGAGGCCACGCGCGCACTCTTCCGTCCGCAAACGGCCGTGTAAATGTGAGACGTCACTAAACACATCCCACTTCCATTTGTACCCTGCGTAGAAATTCATTACAGTTTACCTGTTTCAGACTTGGTCCAACAGAAAGACGCGCAGTTACGTGACCAGTAAAAAGTGCTCTACTGGCTGACCATGCAGTCGTAAACCGACACAAAAACATCAGCTTCACCTTGTTCTATGCCCTTAAAAAACAGAAAGAACATCATTTCTAATTTACGAAAGAAGGAAATGGGACATGTGTCAGTGTCGACCAATGTTGAAATGATAATAATGAATGTTTTGAGTGACATTAATCGATCTTGAAATATCATTGGTGTATGACTTGAAATTTGCATGTGTACGTTTTTCATTTTCAAAGAACCGCCAAGAAACCAACACTATCAGCTGTGTGAAACTGTGTGCCAGGATGATCGGCAAAATTAATGGTCTGTAGTGATTTATCGACCTTCTTGAAAACCGTCAGCATAAAAGAAAACGGCTTCCCATGCAAGTGTATGGGGTTTCTACGGTGTGCATCCCATGCTTGCGTTGTGTTTAGGGGTGGTCATAAAGAAAAATAGGGGTGCGATCATAAGATATCTATCTTTAAACAGTTTGTTAATTGGTACTAATTCCTATCCAAACTGGAAGTTCAGGTTGCCCTACCTTTTTTCGAAGAGTATAGAATCGAATAGCTAGGGCGTAAGTCCCGATGCTATATCTTTGGATAGTGTACAGTAACACTGGTGTTTGAGGCAAACATTGGATGCAGTAATGGATCGGTGAAGGTCCGTTTGTCACTTAGATGAAACCCGAGAGTGCGGAAATGCTGCAGAATGAAGCTGGTCGTATATCATTTCAATAGAAACAAACAGCTCAGTTTCAGTGGAAAGTGATTCTAACCAATGGAAATTGTGTCTAGCATCACATTAAGGACTGGGAATTGGGAAACGAACGCGTTTCAGTGATAAAGATTAGGATGACAAACCTGAACACAATCAGACGATCACAGGTTTCTGGTACACCCAAGGCAGACAACTCTGTATATTTGTTTGAGTGGCATGTTTAGAAGTTGGAAGACAAATAGAATAAGTGTATATGGATGACAACTTCTGTAGTTATACTAGAACACTACGTAAGTCGATACAGGTTCCCGTTTTCAAGTGTAAATGATACAGGGGAGAGCAGGCTATATATACAACGGAAAACTAATTAACAAGTGATGATAACAAAAATGGGGGTTACAATTTAATGAATACAAGGAGAAACATAGAAGCCAGTGGTACACAGAGCCTAGTATGAATACAAGTTAACAATGTGATGATAACTAAGTAAGCCAGTGAGGTACACAGAGTGGGTTGTTTGTACAGGAGGCTAGAGTGGTCTGGCACTCCAGACGACAGGACTATCGCGGGACTACAAAGAAAGGAAAACGTAATGCATCATTACCCTGTCAATATTAATAACTTGCATTTCAATAAATATAAAATTAGAATTGTGAATCGGGAGTCGAGGATATATTCAGAGTTTTCCGGGCCTTGTTCCTGTTTTCAAACCTTGACGGTGGGAATGTGAAAACGCATGATTGTTAAAGTGGTTGAGCAAGTACAAGCTAAGTTAGTGAGACTCACTCACACACCTACTAAGGTACTCCAGCAGTCAGTATTTCACTCTCAGTTTCCTGATTTGTTTGATTTTTCAAATTATTAGAATTTCAAGTTATTATTTAACCATTGAAAATATAACTTTATATTTAAATGCGTTGAAAGTTTTTTCTCAATTACACACACACACACACACACACACGCACACACACATACATACACATACACATACATGTACATATACACACACATACACACACACATACACACACACACATACACATACACATACACATATATAGTATTCCCAGAAATTATTGAGAATCATGTTGCGTCATGTAACTCATTACGTTTATTAACTTCTGGCATTTTACTTACATAAACATGTTAAAACATCATCCTTTTACAGTCTCAGTCTTGTTTTAGTACTTTGTAAGACCTCCTCGCTCAGCAATGCATGCCTGAATACGCCTAGGCACACTACCCATCAAAGTTTGTAGGTAATCGTGTGACAGGGTATCCCAATATTGGACCACCTCGGCCTTCATATCTTCAATATTTCTCAGTCCCTTTTGGTTTATTCTGTCCTTCATGACTCCCCACACATTCTCAATTGGGTTTTGGTCTGGGCTGTAACTGGGCCAGTCTAAAACTTGAACATTTTCGCCCGACAACCACTGTTTTGTGTAGCGCGCAGTGTGTTTTGGGTCATTATCATGCTGGAAAATCCAATCATCTTCATACAATGTTTGTGCTGTCGGAAGAAGGTAACCATTTAGAATGTCAACGTATCTTTCTTTTGTTAAGTTTCCCATGAAAACACACAATGGTGTCACTCCGCGAGCCGATATGCCACCCCACATGTGAAACTTCGGGCTATGTTTTGGTCGCTGGTAGATAGGTTTGACAGTATCTTTGGTCCAAATTTTCACACAATTTGGGAAAAGCCAAACAGAACTTTCATCCGAAAAGAAAACATTATCCCAATCTTGATTTTCATGACCCCGACACCAGTTTAAACGTTTTTCCTTTTGTGCATCTTTCATCAACGGCGAGGGAATTCCACGTTTTTTCACCCAATTAAGTCTCTGTAATTCCTGCCTAACTGTTTCATTGCATACCTGAGGACTTCCTCTGCTAATTATTTCATTTCTGATGTTCTCAACACTTTTCAATTTGCCCCTACTCACAATCTGCCCAAGTCTTCAGCGATCCACAACACTGAATTTCCTAGGCCGACCTGCCCCTGCTTTGTGCTCTATCCCGGTTCCTGTTTGAATATTCTTCAAAGTTCTGTATACTGTAGACAGAGGAATACCATGTCTACAAGCTAACACTTTAGCATCAGCCTCACCCCTTTCAAAATCATCTAGAATGAGCTTTCTTTTCTCTCTTGCTGTAAATTCTGCCATGTCAACACAGGAAGCCGTCTGCTCAGACAAGGGAGATAACTCTTGACGTAATGAGCTGCCTTCTAAGCCTTCAAGAGTTGTCTCCCTTATTTAGTATGCTTAGTGCATAGTGAAAGCCCTTTTTCCAATCTTAGCATCATTAGAAAAAAACAAAGATTTTCTCAATATTTCTGGGAACACTGTATAAAGGCGATTTGATGTAGTTGAAAAGGTGTATGTACTTGAGAAAATCTTTCGTCACATATAAATGTAAAGTGACAAGTTACACATACTCTCGCACCCACACACTCGCTCTCTCAAATATGACTTATGAGAACATGAGGCCAGTGACCATGTCCGAAGGAAAGGTAGCCCGTCCCAACGTCCGAAACGGGTGAATTTTGTGGAGGATGGGTTAAAAAATCTAGTCCGTCCTCATATCGTGTAAGTCGTAGCAAACCAGTGGCACAACTAGCAAGGATGCAGATTCAAACTATGACTGTTGATGACTTGTCTAACAATTTGACCAACCTGTCCTGTCCGGCTAGATTTTCTACATCTTTCTTATACTGCCATCTATGACGTTTGTTGTTGTTGGCTTTTTACATACTTATCCACTCATATGGGTTGAAATTAATATAATCATATAGTGCAAAATGTTTATATTATTTATAGTCAGTGTACATCGTGCATCCGGTTGATATAATCCTGTGATAACGGAAGCGTGTTACTGCCAGCGTCGCAGGTTAAAACATATGTTTGTCATCCATATAAATACTATATAGACACATATGCACACACCAAGAATACGACAAATAGAGACATTAATGGATGTGAAAGGAGTTACTGGTTTACTTCACGTCGCACATACTTCACTTGAAAAGACTTGAATATTTGAATCGAGGTTGATGTTACTTATGTTTTTGTGCAATTAGATAAATTTTGAAAAAGAAGAATATATATACAAGCTGTCACGAGTCGACAGTATCTTTAACCCACGTTACGTCACAGCCAATCAAATAGCGTGTTTGATTCGCACGCCCCAATTTACGTGGAATCGCAGTTCCTGGAACAACATGAGGGGGGATTTAAATACCCAGATCTCGTCGGTGAGTGAGACGATGATATAATATTTGACTTAACACAACGTTATATCTGGAACAGCGTCTGTAGAAATATAAGTCATATCGGTGTAATATAAATATCTGGTAGATATAACTATGTGATAAACAGCTCTGACCCAGTTCAAGCGGGTTTCACCATTACGCAGGCCTATTGTAGCGAGACTGGAGTTTCGCCAACGTTGGTCTGCTGTTGTGGGTGGTCATCTGCCTCATAAATATCAGGCAGATTTGCATATGTTTTATACTAACAGTTCATTTTTTGGCTAGAGAGCAGTTTACCGGGCGCGCGACCCGGGGACTGCTCAGCGCTTGCTAACGAGCACGCTATAGCGAGAGAGCTACTGATCTGTCTCACTGTACCGCGCCTGCATCCTTAGCCCTTGGGCTTCTAGATCCTTAGGGTTAGGACACCCCCCTTCTAGATCCTTAGGGTTAGGGCACCCCTCCCCCCATGTTTTAATTGTAAGTGTCATTTCTGTCCAAATTACAAGGCGACCAACAAATATTTAAGTTGTAAACGTTATAGAATCTAGTTATCTCCCTTTGTATGACTTGTGATCGTTCAGTATTGAATATTATTTCAACTTTCGTCTAAAATTGCATCAGAGCGTATTAATTCCATGACATGTTGATATCATCAATTGAAACAAGCCTTGTTTCCCGGCTTTATCATTACTTATCACTGAAGGTGACATATGTATTGCACAACTGGCATGAACCAAGGTAGACATTCACATAGTGACAATGATAATGACGTGACGATTGTGCACATCTCATGATCATGACTCATGATCTTAGTCTGTGCCTTATCTGTGAGATTATCAATATGATATATAGAATTATCAACATGATATATAAACTGTATTGTAACAGGGAGAAACAAAAGCTTCTTTCAAGTTTTTTCAAGAAGAGGACTATGATTTATGGATATACAACTTCTTTTATTCAGTGAGTTAGAAGATACTAATGTCGTTGTCAAGCAAATGGTGTGACAATGACATTAGTATCTATGTGGAAACGTCGCACTCACAGAATAAAAGAAGTTGTATATCCATAAATCATAGTCCTCATTCTTCATCTACTCATCTTCTAGAATGCCTATCAAAGATGTCAAGTTTTTTCAAGGATGTCAAAGATGTGTACTTATTGTTTTCATTCTCAAAACAGATGAGGAAAGACAATAAATTGAAAAGATACTGCCAAGTTCTGAATGAGAGAAAAATATCATCTGATTTTCACATTTCAACATTTAAACATGTACTGGCTGACAAACAGTTATTGCCATATTTCTGTGACTTTTATTGCTAGCACTATTTACAAAATTACTCTGCCATTCGTTAGAGGTTATATGCTACCAAAAAATCGAAAATAACTAAGCCACAGTTATCACTTCTTCATGATATATTAAGTGCATTGCTGATTAAGAAAAAGCAAATAAACAATTAGTAGTATAGGGAATGACAGTTCTGGCTCACTTTCAAGAAATGTCTCTACAAAGCCTTATTTACTAAATAAGGCTTTGGTTGGGACCTTAGCTCTTGTTATTATTACCCCTACTACAAACGTGACTTGCTACTATTACCGTGTGTTGGTAGGAGGTAACACTGTGCCGTACGGTACGATCAATAATTCTTCTCTTACAAACCCCCTACCCGGCCCATCCCTCAAGTAGTACAAGTTAGGTTCGTCGGCTTTCATATCCACTTTATCTATGTTGTAAGTTTTGACTGACCATATAGGATCGGTGGCCCGCTTACGGCTATCACCCTCGTGTTCCCCAGGCTGGTATAGATACCTCACTAGGGCCCTATCTGGTATCTGTTTCTCCTTCCCACGCAATGGAGCGGCCGACTCTGCAACTATTGATTTTAGTTTGATAGCGTCTGCCGGTTTCTTACCGGTGAGACGGGTGACTTCATGGTTGATTGCCGACACCACCTTGGGTAACCTCGTGACCCATTCAGTCGATCGTTTTCCAGGGGTGGCCATCTCCCTAGCATACTGATAGCCGAACAAGCGCTCAGCCAAAGTCCTATTAAATCTCTCAACTATGGCTTGGCTGCGATGGGCTCCGGCCGTACCACGCCTGACCTTTGTATCGTGTTTGGCTAGCAGTTGTGACACGGCACCCATAAACTCCCGTCCGGGGTCAACTTCCAGCTCTGTTGGCCACGTCAGAGGGCTGCGTTTGTATATGCGTTCGAATCCTCTGGCTACCTGGGCCGAATCTTTCGTGGTCAAGGGTTCGGCTTCCTTGTAACGACTGGCTACGTCCACTACGGTTAAGGCATACTTGTACCTCTTGTCGTGGGGTAGGAACAGTAGGTCTGCCTGGTGAACGCTATTAGGTATGTTAATAAAGAACCTCCTTCTAGGCACGTAGCGTGGTGCCGGCAAATAGATCTGCCACAGGGCTTGTTTTTCAAGCCACACTTTGGCTTCCTCCGGGGGTACTCGCGCTATTTTAGCTAGCTTATCTACTGCGCTAGCTCCTTTCCAGTACCCACGCGGGCTGTAGTAAATAGCCTCAAATTTTTTCATGTCCATACGCGTATGTGTTTATCCCATCAATAGCTATCCAACGTTTCGTGTCCATAGGTGACAGGGACGTCTTGTTTATAGTCAGTCCGTATATCTTATGTCCATCACTTCTAAGTGTGTTCATTTTATGCCTAAAGGTACGGGTCTTGAACAGGGCTTCCTTGAATCTGGCGTGTTTGATGTGTTGTTTCACCACATACTTCTTAACCCCCTTAGCCTTCCGGATCTCACTATTGTCGGCTTTCAGTATGGAGTACATCTTAGGTCTCAAACCTATGTACTCGGCTATGGGCGTGCCAGCACACTCGTCCTTCATCTTACCTAGGACCTTTTTATTTACCGTACTGTGTATGGCATGGGTCTTAGGGTAGTCGCTGGTGTCGTATAAATCGAGGTGTTTTTTCATGTCCTCGTACACGTCCTCGGTTCGAATCTCCATCAGCAGGGAATCCGTGTCAGTGTACAGCACTTCACACCTGTCGCCGTACTGTTTCTTGAGCTCGTTGTAGTAAAAGTCGTACATCAGGTGTTTGGATAAATCGAGGATGCTCATCCCCACGTAAACAGGCCGGTTGAATTTTATGTGGCTTTTCTTTATGTGTAGGGCAACCAGGTTGTCTGTGAATATCTTACTACGGTTGAATGCCGGACTGGCTATCAATCTCCTGAGCTTGTCTTCCTCACTCGACCGAACCAGCTTCACGGTCACGCGTTTCCTCAGGTTCTCCATAGTCTTACCAAACACCGAGTTGTTCATGAGCTTGTAGAGATTTTTCTCAAAATCACTGGTGGCTTTTTTTCGTAGGTCTGTGTTCATTCTGATGTAGGGCTCCATCCATGGGCTCTGGTCGAACATGAGCACCCTGTGTATTTTGGTCAGCCTCATACCCAACGACAGGTACAGCTGTAGGTTGCGATAGTGAACGATGTACTTGGTCTTATTCATTAAGTTAGGCACGAGTTTTTCAACGTCTGTCACACGACCACCTGACAAGTTATGTTGGTACTCAGACATCCACTATGAGTTAACCCTCATACGTTCGGGGGCCAGGGGGTAGCTGTTGTGCGATGTGTGTAATTCCTTAGTATACTCTAAGTCAACCTCGAGGATATACCCTTTGTTCGAATCTGGTGCAACCCCCATAACATCAACGTGGGGTACCCATTCGAATCCCCCTGTAGGTAGATACTGACTCATGGCCCAGCCGTACAGGTTGTTTGCGTCGAGGTAGAGAATGTGATTGGTTGGTTTGTTAGGATCGTAACCTTTCACGTATTGATTATTTGCTTTCGCGTATCGTTTGGATGCCATGGAAATCCCACCTCGCAAGCCTTTCTCAATGAATAGGTGCATGTCGTAATCTGTGAGCAATTCCAAATTAACTCTGGTCTTTTTAAGCAAGGCGTCCCACGACAGACCTGGGCTGGTGTAATACCATGTGGGGTCGAGTTTATACTGCTTCAAACACGTCCGCCTACACGTTTCAAACACGTCGGCTAACAGCAGTACATCTGTCCTCAAGTACAGGTCGCGATAATCACCCAGGTTCTTACAACCCAGTTTATTCCATACGTTAGTCGCGTGTGAGTAATCATCTCGTGAGACGGATGCCTCATTCAGCTTGCTATAAAAGCAGTCAATAGGGGGTAGTCTGGTCTCGGTGAACTTGGCCCAACTATCCATGTACTCATAGGGGTACACACCCTTCCTCATAAGCAGGGGTCTAATCTCGGCGTCTGTGTATCGATCGGTGATAGGGAAGGTATTGTTGGCCTTGACCAGACTGTCGAGTGATGATAGGAGGAACTGAAACGAGTCAATGAACCTAAGTCCGTTTAAGCTGAAGGAGATGTATCTCTCCATGTTGTTGGGGATGCACGTTATATTACCATCAATTTTCGCGATGGCCTGCATGATCAAGTGTGAGTCGTACCCTCTCAAGTTGTGAAAGACAACGGGGATGTTTATTGTCTTA
The DNA here is from genome assembly GCF_037392515.1 of Haliotis asinina. Taxonomy (NCBI): domain Eukaryota; kingdom Metazoa; phylum Mollusca; class Gastropoda; order Lepetellida; family Haliotidae; genus Haliotis; species Haliotis asinina. The sequence continues at coordinate 2,624,760 of NC_090286.1, read as the reverse complement.
GGGTTGATTTTAAGCTTGAGGTTGCACGCGCTGTGAGCGGCGCCTCTATACTTACCAGTTATGTGGCAGTGATCTCTCACCGAATCGCCGTTAAGTGGTGAGTCACACACGTGACAGTTAGTGCTACTAGCGTGAGCTAGCCTGTCGACTCGGGTCATACGCATGGGAGCGATTCTATACAATGTATTCCTAATAATTTTTTCTTCCACCTGTAAACACTTTAGAAACCTTTCAGCGGCGTCAGGGCCCCTATACACTACCGGAGCTTTCGTTTCCCCGTCACAACGGACGACAATGTATCCAAACGAACAGGCTTTATGCTCTTGTGTCTTGTGGGTGAAGCTACCACTGGGAGCCTCGCCGGTGGCAGCCACTAAGGCTTCGAAGTCGGTGTATATGATATAAGGCACAGACATTTGGTTCTTGTGGTTACTGAATTTTAGGATATTATCACCTTCCTTAGGCATGTCGACTCGTATGGCCGTCTGCCCCACACCTTGACAATCATCCCGGTGGGATTCTAATAAATCAGCTCGACTGAAACCGTGTAGGCATCGTACACAAAAGTGTTTTTCCCCATCGTGTTTCGACTGGTCGTGCAACAACCGGCTGAGATGTTTTATCCACGTGTAGTGATACTTTTCACCTCGTTGGATCATGAATATATTGATAACTTGGCGATCCTTCACCGGGCTGACCCTGTGTACTATTGTTGTGTTACCTTCGTGCCCAAAGATATTTATAGCCAGATTATTCTGTTTTTCTACTTTAGTGATCTGGGATATGGGGGTGGGTTCATCTATACCATCCCAGTTGAGCCCATCGTCTTGGGGATAGCTAGAAAGCCTATCTGAATTCTTGCCAGCTGGAAATAAGGCTGACCTGATAGCTAACCTCAGGCAATCGTTTCCTCTATTCTTAACGTTTATTATGGCATGTTTGTTCCTATAGTAGGGAGGCAAGGCTAGGTATGACCCGCCTCTGAACGGCACGTAGTTAGCTATGTCTAGATAGACATTATCGATTTTATCTACAGCCCACCCGGACCCCAAGTGTGTATAGCGTTCTAGGTATTCTCGTATCTGCTGAAAACTGGTATCGATTGATGCGTCAATGGTCTCTGTATGTGTGACGACCTCTTGTTGACCTCGGAAGTAAGGCTGAACATATTCAGTGGTACTCCCAACCTGCTTATCGAGCGACATTTTCACTGTGATCTGAAACTTGATACTTCCTAGGTTATTTAGTTCCTGGTTGACCTTATCAGCTATCAGAGGCTTGATATCTGTAATGTCTATGTTTCTATCAACGTGCATGCGCCAACCTCTCAAATAGTTGCCTACAGCGCGCTCAGTGCGCACGAACTGTAGGTCAATAGCTCTATTCTGTCGTAATAATTCTACAAGCTGTGGTTTTCTCATACTGGAATACCCGCCTAAACCCAAATCGTGTGCCTCGGCTTTCAGTTGTTTTACAGTGGGAGGTTTTGCTACGGGGGCATGTGATAACAATGCGGTTAACCCGGCTCTCCCCAGGTTTGAATAACCCGTGTATCCAAGCTGTTTTGCTTGAGCTTTTAATTGTGTTACCGTAGGAGGGGCTTCTAAACCTAGTAATCTCAACAATGCTGACTTCCGCATTCGAGAATACCCGATCACACCTCTCTGTTTTGCGACCTGCTTCAGCTCGCGTACAGTAGACATAGTGTTTACACCTAAGAGAACCAATGTCTAATTGGTTCACAGTAAGGGGAGGTAACCCTTAAGTGGCTGTTTCACGCACTGTAATTGGAGTCTATCTTGAGCAGCCGCCTACGTTCTTTTATGTAGCCCTTTTTATTCTCGTAGATGAGTTGATGTCTGACTACGTTCGCTCCGTGAGCTTTACATAGACAGTAGTGTCCTTTAACCCCGATACCACACACAGAACACGTGTAGTTAGGACTTCCCATATGGAAACAACAGAACCCCTGATTCCTGCATTTCCTACCACAGGCCTCGGTCTTCCCCATAAGTATGTATTCGCATCGGTATGGAGCGGGTCTCATGTTTACTTATATAGGTATTTTAATTTAATTGCTTCGCAACCAACGCAGTAGCTGCTATACCCAACACTATGAAGACCAGTTCACGATTCATTTGCCCCTTGGATGGTGTGTAGTACTGAGTGAGTGTGGGTTTATTGAGCGGTTCCAATTGTTTACCAGTTAGTAGGTAGTATTCTTTCATTGCTTCATCGACATCGTTGAATGTTTGAACGGCATGGTTTTCACGCGTGAGTTGTTCGTTAATAAAATCGATCCTCTGGAGACGTTTTTTAGCGTACTCGGCCTGTACCCTTTGTAATTTCTCAGTAGCGAGATCGTGCCGCTTCCTTTCTTCCTGTATTTCAGCCGCGTGATCATCTCGTAGTTTCGAGAAGAGGAAATTACTCCCGGAAAATGCCAGGGCATTCACTAACGCCCCACCGACCATCATAGCTATCGTGGCCATCCCTATATTTATTTCATTATATTATCAGGTATTATTCCTTGTTTTACTAGGATGTCTTTTGTGGCCATCGCCATACCAAGGTTCATTATGAGCATACCCATATCCTGCAGGTTGAAATCTAGCTTGATAGTTGGTTGTTTAAGCACCATTTTAGTCAACCGAGCGTACCCTACAGCTAGACTGGCGACCACTGTGGCGTGGTATGCGTCGTTGACGAACGTTTTCCCCTCAGACATTATGTATATGATATAAAAATATTTAAATTATAACATGATATGCGGGTCTACCGTGGGGGTGGGGGGCTCACTGTTGGGTGGTGGCTCACTGTGGGAGGGTACCCCCACGTATAACCATGTTATAACCACGGCAGCAGTTACGCCTACAGCCAACAACAGTCGGGTTGGGTTGGCTACTTTATGTTGGTTACACCACCGTTTTTTACCGGCAGCTACTCTCTTAGGATTCTTCTGCCTGGTTACTGTTGGGGGTACCCCCACTGTGGTCACTTCCCTCACTGGTTCCTGTGAAGGGGTCTCCACCGTCACTGTTTCCACTGGTTCCTGTGCAGTATCCATCTATACTATTATTATTATTCTTTCTCTCAAATTGACAATGTTTTGCCGTGATAATCGCCGCCGTCACTGGAGCCAACAACATACCATATTTGTGGTACAACTCGCAGCTGATAGAGCTCACGGCGTGTTCGATAAAAGGGTCTTTATCTAGGTCCTCCCACAGGTAAAGTCGGCGCTCTGGTGGAATGGGAAGGAAGTATGACACAATACCGGTGTATATCTGGGTCATAGCCGATCCTATTGTCTTTGTCATTTCTGCTCCGAGCCGGGACTCGTATCTAGCGTACAGCTTATCGATTTCTTCGGCTGACATTTTGTGAATTTTATCCGGAGTGTAGTCTCCAAAGTAATGTTTGGCTTTGCCACCAACAGCCAACGCCACCAGTTTCTCTCGCTTGGGGTAATCCCCCACACCCCCAGTGGGGCCTGCCGTACCCCCAGGTACCAACTGTTCGAGCAATTCCTCACACTCCATCTTATAATATAACAAGTAAGATTTAGTTTTAACTATATAATACCCGATACAGACAAAACACAGAGAAATGAAGGTTAAGTTGCACACGACAAATACTTCAAATATCATAGCTATATACTTAGCTTTGCTTAGCTTTGCTTAGCTTTGCTTAGCTTTAGCATACTATATATGCTACTGGTTGGTCGGTCTTGAGCACGAGCTTAGCGTGTTTAGTTTCAGCGAGCTGTTTCTTCACCCGTTCCCGTTCTAATTTGCTCATCACATCGTTCTCTCTCAAACACTCCTCGAACGAATCCCTGTCCTTGCAGTGAAATAAGGCCACCCATCGCGTCTGCTCCCTGAGGTCTTTCAACACTGAGTTGAACTTCTGCGTTAGCACCCAGACGCTGTGATTTGCATGCCGGCCGGAGAAGGCCAGGTACGATAGCATGTCTCTCTTTTTTGTTATCTCGCGATTAGCGCTGCAGTCGTCCAGTATGAACAGCGTCGGTTCCCCTTTAAATTTCTCGTGAAGAGCTTTCAACCAGTCCTGCAGGCGTGTTCCAGGGTCGATTTTGTGTACGTCCGGGTCCGTCATCACCCAAGGTCGCGCGTACGTTTTATTCATGCTCAGAGTAGGGCACATGATAACGATGTTACCGAACACATCCTTGTAGTAACCCTCTAACATGTCCAACACGAAAACGGTCTTCCCACAGCCAGTCTGCCCGCATATGATAGCGCAGTGTGGGTCAGTGGGTATTTGTGGGTACCTCCGGGGGTCTCCCCCATCAGTAGATGGCTTGCACGAATCTCCCATTGTCTATATTAAGTTGCGCGTCCATAATAACGTACAGATATAATTTCAACTTACCAGCGGTTTGAGCCTTCTTAGTAATCTGGATGGTTATCCCTTCGCTGCCGTTATCTATACGGCGTCCGCTACCGTGCAGTTTATCATCATCCGTGGATCGCATGTCCAACCATAGGGCGTACTTGGTGGTCAGGTATTCACCGATCTGCACGGAGCCGAGGTCCAGGTCCTTTGTTATGTAATCCCCCACTGGTAGCTTTTTTATCTCATCCCACTGCTGGTGTGGTCTCATACCATGACTGAACAGCTGGTTGGGCACGCCCTCGATGGTCACTTCCACCTTTTCAATCTCGGGGTTGAAAAACTTCTCGCTGTCCCTCCGGAATGGATCGTAATCCTCCACGGGGACGACCAGGATACCTTTCATCGATCGCGCCGGCACGTTCAGGTTGATATTCCACACAGTGTCGCTCTTATCTCGCACGACTGATCTATGTCTCAATACACGATCGTACAGTATAGCCATCTTCCCAGAGTACTGACTTCGAACCTGCCTGGCCAGCTCCGGGCTAGTGACCATGTCGAACTCCAGAGAGATGTTGTCTATGGCATAACTGGCCTCATCACCGTTCGGCGTACGCACTACTTTGCTATAGTCGTTAAACGTGAGCTCGTATTCAAGCCTATCACCCAGCGCGGCCTGGTAAAACGGCGCGTGTCCCGTGAGCAACTCGAAGTCTAGCGGCACGCAGAATCGATTCCCGTATGCTAGAGCGATGGCCTTTTCACCGTCCGATAGCTTGTCTAACTGGTCTGGCGTGAAGACGTACCCTATGCGCGCCCGGGTTGATTTGCTGATACCCTGGTACACATCATTGACTCGTTCTCTCTCGCTTTTCCAGAGATCCCTGTAGCAGTGAAACACGTCGCTGTCGTCGATGCTCAGCACCTCGTTACCGCTGATCTTGACGGTCGTTTTCTTGATGATGGCTCGCCCCACGTTCCGCACTAGCTCGCGTTTGTCGTTGTCGGAGGTCAATGTGATATTGAACGCCAGTCGAACAGTGCCTGGTACAATAAGGTCATTCTCACCAAGGTTTGGAAATCTAACCAGCAGAGTTTGATTCTGGTCTATCTTGCTGGGATTATTGGTGATGGTCACCGACTGACGCACGGCTCTGGCTCCTAATGGCTCTCTCAATCTTCTAAAAGGATCTAATTTTCTGCCGTACATTGTTATATATAAATAAAATATATTTTAATACTAAATAATGGATGAAGACATACCTATGGAGGAGATGCGGGGTGATAGTGCCCAGGCATCCGATGAGCAGGAGACCTCATTTACTAGTTTACCAATGAACCAAGAACTTTTGGAAACAACGGTAAATGATTATTACGAAAGTTTAAGCAGCTCTAAAAACTACGTTGAACCACAGGGTCGATACTATGATAATTTTTTTATTGATAAAAAGGGTGTTCTATGCCTTAAGTCTAAACCAGAGGTTTACCTCTTTGACAAGCGCACTAAAAAACCACTGGCCTTGTCAACTCTAGCCAGCCGCCATGGTGGTGTCGAATTTATCCGTGAAAATCTAAACATGCGTAATTACGGTGGTGCAATACCTAAGGCCGTTGAAAAAGATCTGCAAGCTACCAGATCCCACCTCACCACTAGAGATGAAATGACACCACAGCGTGCTACAGAAGCATCGGACAGCATAGAAAAACTGTTGAGCACCTACTGGGACAAACCGTTACCGGGGTTTGACTTTCCGGTAAGGGAACTGCACGGCTTAGACGAAGCCGTGAAACGCGTGCGTGGAGAGCTCGTGAACAACATGGGGAAACTGAACGAAATCGACGAGCACATCGCTAGGGAAAAAACCAAACTCAACGAAACTGAAAACGATGATATGAAGCGTCGTATCAATGAACGACTACGTGATTTAGAAGACGAGAGACGTACACGATTGGAATCCGCTTCCTCGAATCGTGAACAGCTTCGATCCCAGATCAGTCGCATTCGGGAAACAATCGATAGAATACTGAACGAGGATACAACTTTAGCCAACAGGATTCGGATATTATTCCGGGAGCAAGGGATCACCATCGCAAGCATTCTGACTGCATTTGGTTTCATCATATCAACCCTGGTGGTGTCACTGGTGGGGGGAACCCCCACACCTGCCGGCGGGGGAACTCCCACTCCCACAGGCGGTGGTGTTAAAGACTGGATAAAAAAACTCGGGGAAGGCCTAGCTAAACTGGCTGGTAAAGCCGCCGAAGCCCTTCCCGGCATCCTGGGTAGCATCGTCTCGTGGTTGTTGAGCGCTCTGTCTAAAACTGCCATGTGGCTCAGTCAAAACCTGTGGGCAGCCATCGTCGCCGTGGCTGGTCTGGTGTACGTAGCGGCTAAGAAATCTTTAACCAAATAAGTCCCAAAGTTACCCCACCAACCACTAAGGCTGTTTTATTATCAATATGCTGCTGATAGGGGGGTACCCCCACATGTATATGGGGGTGTGTGGGGGGCACATGAACTTTAGGCTCCGGGGGTGGCGCCACTATACCCGTTTCACGTGGTGGGATGTGTGGGATATAGGCGGTGTTAATATCGGGGTTGATACCCAACTTTTGATCCTTCGTGGCTATGACTATTTTGTTGTTATAACCCACCACTTTTTTTATTCTCAGTTGCATATCACTCGGAGCCATGTACAACCCCACGCCGAACACGTAATTGACTTTCGATCTGGCGTATTCTAACACGTTTTGGTAGCGTTCGATGGCCCGCGGGAGATCAACTGGAGAATTGATAGCATCCTCAACGTTGGAAACGAACTGTTTCTGAGCGTCGTAAGCAGTTCCCTTACCGAGGATGTTGGAACGCGTCATAGACTGCGCACCCAACAGCGCCCACACGTACGTTCGAATCGAGTCGTTCAAGCGTATTGTACCAGCACGAGTGAATTCTTTCGATGTTTTTGAGATCATTTTAGTCCAGGCTGTGGCTGCATCAGGATTGGTTTGCTTTATACAGCTGACATGGATCTGTTCATTCGTTGTGGGGCCTGTAAATGTATGACGGTGTGGGTTGTATGAACCATCTTTAGAACCGGCCTGATATGTTCCGGACCTGTAGAAGTACACGAGAACTATACCGAGACCATGGTTCACACCAGGAAGGCGAAAGTCTTTATTCGTTGGAATCTCAAACTCCCCACAAACACGTTCATAAGCGCGTTTATCATAGGGGTTATTCGTCATACTCCGCGCTTTATCTTGGGGAAGAGGAGCACTTATTTCCTTCAATATTCGTCTCGTTTGATAATAAATATGAAACAAAATAACCGCCTTACTCAGTTCGTCTATACCGTAGTCTAGTGTCACACCCGACCCTGTCGTCGCACACCACACAGCAAAGTTGAGTTGGTTCTGCCAAAACTGCATTGGGTTTTGATTCCAGTTTACCACCGCCTGCGCGTTATTAACGGACACGACATAGTTTTCAAAGATATTAATAAAGGTTGTTTTAAACCCCGTGCCATCTGCATTCACCACGATTTTCAAGTGTGCTAAGTCCATATTATAATATATAATTCATATATTATAATATGTACATAACACTTCCAGGAATAACGAGCGGTGAGGCCGTTCAGCTGACGCACGCGATCGATAACACGTCAGGCCAACTCGAAGTCGCACTCTGCGATATCACCTACCTACCGCAGTGGACTAACATCAATATCAGCAACAATAAGCTGTTCGTCAGTGGAACTCGCAGCCAGATAACTGACGGCTACTACAGCGTGTGCTCTCTAAACGACGAGGTCTTCAAACCCCTGGGAGCCGAACTCAAGATGAACGACTCAAACGGTACAGTGGTGTTAATCAACAACGGAAGAAACCCCTTGAGGCTCGGCCTACCATTAGCGAGGATACTCGGTATGTCTCCTGACGAGATAAAACCAACAACAACCGTCACAGGCACGAAGTTACCCGACCTAGTACCGAACCGAGAGCTGTACATTCATCTCGGTCAGGTGAGCACAACGTACAACATTCAAGGAGGTCACCCTTCCACTATACTGAGAGCAGTGCCGGTGAAAACTGAGAAATACAACGATGGTAGAACCGAGTCGTTTTCACCACGGCAGTATAAAAAATTAATCCAGGGCAACATACCTGAGCTGACAATATCGGTGTTAGATATAAATCATAATCCTGTAAATATAGGATACCTCAGCTTAACGCTTCATGTAAAATGACCAGCGCACAAGGGCCCGGAGTGAAAAAATGCGTCAATATCGGGATCTCCGACCTCGGAGACACGCGCGGTTTCGACGCTCCCGGAGTAGATGGTAAATCGTACGCCTTGCAACTGAAAAACATTTACAAACGCGTTGAAATCCCCTCCGGTGGAGCCCTAAGTGATATGATAGATACCACAAGAGCAACAGTCAACACTAAGTACGCCCTTGTCAACACCGGTGATAATAACTGGATAATATACCCATCATTCGGGGGTAAACTGTTCGACTTAGACGATGTTGAGAGCACTACCGTCGTCCAAAACAAACCATATATACTCGTCTTCACCGAAGATGACAAGTGGGTGTTGTTACCCGATAACGACGACTGGTTTCTCAATATTAGACTCGTCTCTCCCTACGTGTTCACGGATAACAAAGACAACCACCTAAACAAAGTCGTGAACAATGGAACCCTGCTCGTGGCTTACGTCCCAACTCAGAGACGTAGCATAGTCGTCAGCCCACTCAACACTATGGCAGCCCACATGCTATCGAGTAAACCGGCCATACAAAACGTGAAATTGCAGTTGGTGTCTGAATTCGAAGGCGTGGTCAGTATACTAGAGAGTCTGCCGGCAAACTCAACACTAATCATCAAAGTCTACCTAGGGGAACCATCGGGGAATAATATCGAGATCGTGAAGGGGATCAAACTCGGGTGGGTGAAACGACACCAGTATCAAGTTTGTAACGTTTACGTGCGGGTTGGTACCGACTCCAACACCAGTCTGCAGGGGGTCAACGTGATCGTGGAAAACAAGATATCACTAACCAATATCTTCCTGCCTGACAACATACACTTCATGGGTATGAAGTTCACCCCTGAACTATTATCAAAAAACCAGTTGGAAATTATATCGTAATAGTATAATAATGACCAGTCATCATCCCAACACTACGCTTAACGACCTGGGAGATACGGAGGGATTCGATCAGCCTGGTGAGGAAGATGAATTATACATCCTGCACTTCAAAGACAACGTGTACAGACGGGTGTCGTTATCAGATTTAAAAGAGCCCAAATGGTTGATCAACTTAACATTCACCTCACCTTATATCACATTAAAAGATGGGGTGGAAGAATTGGAGTTGGTCTCTAAGATTAGGAATAACGGTATCTGGCCCGGGGATTTCATTCCGGAGAGTGAATTATACATGTTAACTCTTGGTGTCGAAAAAAATATGTTAAAGTCTGGAGCAAAAAAAAATAAATTAACATTTAGCAATAATTTTTATAGCAAATATCTTGATAGAATATTCCTCCCTTTCACACTCATCATAGAAGTCTTCTTTTCTTATTTAGGTAATGAAAACACCTCAAGAGTACACCAAATTTTACCCGGGGTGTCAATACACTGGTTTGACGAACACCTAGACCAATATTGTCGTATTGTTATACAATGGGATACCTACGAGGACCCTATAAACCGCTTAATAAGCCTCAGTGGGGTTTTTATTACAACAGAAAGTTTTATTAGACTCTCACCTATTACCCTGACTAGTGGTCTAGACCTTATAGACTTCAAATTCATTAATAGACTATTAACTGAAACCCAATTAAAATATCTTTCATAATATATATTATAGGATGGGTCTGTATCCAGTTGTAGAGGAAGTAGCGAAGACGTTGGAAACCGTAGATGGGTTCCGCTTGAGGCAGTTATGTGATGTAAAACGTCAACTAGAACAAGACCGTGACACGCGGAAAGCACTATGTAAGAAGTACAATAGAGCTTTCAATATCGTGGACGGTGCTGACACTGCCCTTATGGCAACCAGCATGGGACTAGGGGCGGCAGGCGTTGGGTTGTTAACCACCATCGTGGCTGCACCTATAGTGCTAGGTTTTGAAATAACAGCTGGGATAGCGGGGGTGTTAGGGTTGGCGCTTAAGTTGGTATCACGCAGACTGCATCGTAAGGCATTGAAACACGACGAGATCAGGGTTCTGGCCGAAGCAAAGCTGAACACAGTGAGTGAGCGTATTTCCACGGCACTCTCTGATAGTAAGATCTCAGAAGAGGAGTTTCGTTCAATCCTCTCTGAACTCAAAATATATAACGGAATGAAACAAGATATTCGATCCAAGTCTCGTAAGTCTGCTATCAGCGAGGACGAGAAAAAAAAGTACATAGCACAGGGGATACAAAAAGCCCAGCAAGCCTTTATTATGAACACCAAAGAGATCGTAGGCGGTTCACGTTAAACTGTTTCATCGATATAAACGTGACATAGACACCCAACCTTTTTGTAGTAGGGGTAATAATAGCAAGAGCTAAGGTCCCAACCAAAGCCTTATTTACTAAATAAGGCTTTGTAGAGACATTTCTTGAAAGTGAGCCAGAACTGTCATTCCCTATACTACTCAATTATAAGCGTGTAATCACGAATCAAAAGTGCAATATTTTGTATTAGGGTTTACCTCTCTTGAAACGAAACTTAACAAACCTATTCACTGCATATGCATTGTGAGTGCAGCATAGCTGTTGAAACCACCCTTTGCCCCTGTGGTGGGGAAGTTGTTTAAACTCTGATTTTTTTCATTGTATTTTTTTTACTTTATAGGTTGAACTGGCATTAAAATTGTTGGTTTCAGCATGTACATACCGAAAGGTATCAGAATCTGCAAAGTTGTGTTTTATGTTGCATATCACTTTTAAATTAATGAAACAGAGTTCATAATGATACCTAATTAGCTATTACTGTATGTCTCCAGCCCGTTCAGTACATCAGATCATGTTTTTATATAAGGCAATGGAAGAGAATTATGACGGTATTGATATAACATTTCAATGTTTTTCATGCCTTTCATGAAATAGTCTATATCTTATTCATACAGTAACCATGTTAAGCTTGAATAATTGATTATGTGACTATATGAGTGTTCCTTAAAGGTCACATGCAACATAAAACACAACTTTGCAGATTCTGATACCTTTCGGTATGCACTTACCGAAACAAATCATAAAAAATGCCAATTCAACCTATAAAGTTGAAAAAAAAACGCGATGAAAAAAAAGCCCGCGAAATCGGAGTTCAAACGTTTCACTAAATTCCCCCCAGCGCTGGGGGGAAAACTGGTTTCAATAGCTCTGCTGCGCTGCGTCCATAACGCATGCGCAGTGAATAGGTTCGCGGAGCTTGAAACAGTATGCATGCCCAGCGTCTGAGGTCGTGAGCAGTAGTCTAATCTTGGTTGTGTACACAAACAAGTACATAATCTACTTCTTACATGAAAAACCTTGTTGATTGTGGTAAGCAGTCTCTGTCACAGAGAAAGCTCAGTGTCTGGTTTATTCACACCTATATGTCTGCCTGTCTGTCTGCTAAAGACAACATGCAATACACAGCTTCAATCATTGACCACATGCAATTTGAACTTAACACCTATCAGACTATACGACATAAAGAAAATAAGATGATTTATGACTCGTGCACCCGAGTCCCGTGTCTGCCACATTATGTAACTAGGCACGTGTGATACACATGACATGTTTTTATGTCTGTGGGTTGCAAACAAACAACATTAATTTTTTTCGGATGACTGGATCTGACGGAAACTGGTGCAAACTCTTGTCTGCTTCAAGTCCTGCTTTGTACTTGGACGAACGACAGTTTCCAGTTCACCAACTCTGCGGAGATAATTTTTGATTGGATCGAACGAAAATTCAGAGAACATGTATTTTCCAAACCCAACATCTCTATATACATTCTTCATGGATAACGACTTCTTTTAGTGTATATGATTTTGTTTGACAACAGTATATGAATCCATACTGAAACGACGCATCAAGTACACAAAAAAGAAGTTGTTATCCATAAAGAATCTTACTTTCTTGTGACTGGCTATACTTCTAACATGCCCATCAAACAGATCATCTTTCTGTACACACAATGAACCCTCAGCATATCAGCAAATGAAACAGCCAATCAGAAGCCGTCGTTACACTTGAGTGCATATCCACCCGCTATGACTGGGTTCGGTCTCCCGAGGGCTTCGTTTCGGGGGAAGTAAGCCCAAGTACAAAATATTGCACCTTTGAATCGCGATTGTATGCTTATAATTTTGTTTGTTTGTTTTTTTAAAAGCAGCAATGTATATTATATGTCATGAATAAGTGATAAATGTGTTTTAATTATGTTTGATTTTTTGGTTGCATGTGACCTTTAAGAAGTAGATTGATAGGGAATGAAATAATTAATGACTTGTGAACTTGAACTTGCTATTATATAGATCATGTGACACCCCACTGTCTAAGTTAGAAGAAATAAACGACTTCTAACTTTATCTCCTGTTACTTACTGTGAAGAATTTCCCTTTGCTGTCCGTTGTAGTTGTCAAATACCGTAGGGAAAAATACCGGAATTGGAACTGACCAGAACTGCTCAGAACTGATATCTTGACGATAACTGTCATGTGGTAATCAATGTTTGCTAGCCAGTACAAGCTTTCCAAATGTTGATGGTCAGTCCAGGGATTGGTGGTATGGCTATCACTGTGCTCTGATAGTATTTGTAATATTCAGGGATGAGGATTTTCACAGATCCCACTGTTGCAATTATGCTTGGGTCGTTCTTGTGAATCGTCTAAACCTCTGGCCTCCAACTCCAAAACCCCTGGCTCATTTTCCATTTCACTCATACCCATTCTCATCCCTTAATATTGGTCACTGCATTGTCTGGTTCGGTGTTGATTATTTACGGGTTAATGTCAAACAGCTGGGATATTGCTATGGTGTTATCAACATACAAATGTTGGACTCCCTGAGTGTCAGGAGTAGAACCTTAGGTGTGAGGTGAAACAATCAAATGCTCACCAATGAGCTTACTTAGTGAGTGAGTGAGTTTAGTTTTACGCCAGACTCAGCAATATTCCAGCTATATGGTGGCGGTCTGTAAATAATCGAGCCTGGACCAGACAATCCAGTGATCAACAACATGTGCATCGATCTGCGCAATTGGGAACCGATGACATGTGTCAACCAAGTCAGCGAACCCGACCAGCCGATCTCGTTAGTTGCCTCTTTCGACAAGCACATTCGCCTTTTATGGCAAGCATGGGTTGCTGAAGGCCTATTCTACCCCGGGACCTTCAGGGGTCATTGAGCTTTGTATAACTACTCTCTTCAATGAATTATGTGTGGAAACTTGATGAAAATGAGCACCTGCTGAGTGATATATCTAATTTTGGTTCCATTTTTATGTTGGTGTTTGTTGGTATATATTATTTAGCGAACATTTGGCAGATTGTATTTGAGTTTGAACCAGATATGCTACGTTATGAGTGATGTGTCATTCTGTTGGGGTAATAAGCCATGTCACAAAAATATGGGACAGCATATGTTTATTCATACAACACCCAAAGGTTCATCTGTAGTTATCATTTAATGGGCTGCATCTAAATTATGTTCCTGATGCTGTTTTGATATTAATCCAAGCCTAAGTATGTCACCACTCACAAGTGATGTGAAATATTATTTGTTTAAGGTTTTGTTTTGATTATCGATTTATGTGATCTAAATCAACAGCCAGCCCAGATAATAATGTTGGATAATGAAGCTGGAAGTAATGCCATGATATGTCTTAAACTATCGATACATTCTAAACTGTATTCATCAGTGTTGGGAAGTGGTTAAAATCTCACGATTGATGTTTGTTTCATTACCAACAGACAATCATTAAAAAAAGTTGGTCAGCTTCATTTTTCAGATTTTCCTGTCCAGGTTGTTATTGCAGATATGTTCAACTTGATACAACTTGATGCTTTAAGGTGATGACTAATATGTCATGAACATACACTTCCAGGCATCTTAAAGGAATATATAGTCATGACTTTTCAGTTCGTGAAGTGAGTCTTCTAAGAATTTAAAAAGTTTTCAAGCCCTGACAACTCTGAAGATATGTTCGATTGTCAAACAGTATAACAATTGTTTCTATCTGATTATTAGAACATGCGATTGATTGCTTGGTCACATAGCCTCTATGACCAGTCTTTGATTATTTTAAGTAGTAATCATCACTAGTATTGATATTTAGATTTGAAAATATTAGTTTTTCATTAATTTTTTAAATAATGCTGCGAAAATAGATATCGCGATATATATGAAACATGATATGGGTATCATGATACGTATTGATCCACGAAACATGTATCGAGACTTCCCTACAAATTGGTCAACTAACTGACACTGAGGCGTGCACAGATAATCACCTTAACGTTTTAGTAATAAGTCATTCTGAGGATGTTTCAGAATGATTAGCCCAAACAAACCTGTAGGAGCCATGCTCTAACAGGCCGGTGGTGTCTCATGATCAACATGATCAAGAATAGGATATTTTGCTTGGGGACAGGCGATTAGCAAGCCATATTTTTCATGTAAGTCTGATAGGTTGCTTAGCTTCATTGGCATGATCAAGGATTTGCCCAACCTTTGTAGCAGCAATCATGTGTAGGCCTGGGCTTTTTTTTGGTGGTAGCTACACCCATGTTAGGCCAAACCTTGGAGTACCATGATTTATGTTATAATTTTATGTTTTTCTGTTTCAGGCTGTTTAGCTGACATCTGTTTGTAACCATGACAACGATGTTTACTGGTTACAAGCAGGATGATGCTTAAGATAACGGTGTTGGACCTGTTGCTCTTAATCCTGTATGGGGTCCAGTCTACAGAGGCAGAACATGTTTGCACGGAATCCTGTAAAGAATCGTTCTTCCCATGTACTGGATGTAAGTACTCTTCAAATTTGTTGACTTGAAAAACAAGTACTTTCCGACTATATTTTTGTGTGCTATTGCTCAAAATCTGCTTGAGGTGAGATAGCAGAGTCGTTCAAGAACTTGTTTAGCACAGAGGACTTGCGTCAAGTGGGTAGAATGCTTGAAGCCCTATTTTGAACTTATCTTATCTCATGTAGTGCATGTGCTCTCCTGCTTCATTTGTGGAGTTAGGCTGACCTTCATAAGACTTTCCAGGCATTTTCACATTCTTGGCCCAGGCACACTGTGGACCCAGCTATTGTTGCAACCCACAACCATGCATTTTTCTTTCAGCTGACCAGTCCCTGATTTCTCAAAACAAATCTAAGTCTTTATTCCAATTTCAAACTGAGTTTGACAATTTGAAACAGCTGAAATTTTAGCTAAACTGCATTTTTTAAATACGAAAGCCCAAACAACTTTAAGCAATATATTCACAAAACCCAAACTGTCTACCATTTTACCAGTGTGATAGCAATTTCAGGACATTCTGGGAAATGTATGTTCTCAAATTTGACTAAAAAGTCTAACTTAAGTCAAAACTCAGACTGAAGTTTGTTTCGAGAAATCGGGGCCAGGTGACTTCTTACTTCTGTTATCTGTTAAGTGCAGACCACCTACCATTACAGGTCACGCAAAGCCAAAATGTTTCCAATAGTGAATATATATATATATATATATATGCATATGTGTGTGTGCCACAATAAAACACAAATGTTGACCACAGTAAAGCACAAATGTTTTCCACAGTAAACACAAATGTTGACCACAGTAAAACACAAATGTTGACCACAGTAAAGCACAAATGTTGACCACAATTAAACACAAATGTTGACCACAATTAAAGACAAATAAAACACAAATGTTGACCACAGTAAAACACAAATGTTGACCACAGTAAAGCACAAATGTTGACCACAGTAAAGCACAAATGTTGACCACAGTAAAGCACAAATGTTGACCACAATTAAACACAAATAAAACACAAATGTTGACCACAGTAAAACACAAATGTTGATCACAGTAAAACACAAATAAAACACAAATGTTGACCACAGTAAAACACAAATGTTGACCACAGTAAAACACAAATGTTGACCACAGTAAACACAAATGTTGACCACAATTAAACACAAATAAAACACAAATGTTGACCACAGTAAAACACAAATGTTGACCACAGTAAAACACAAATGTTGACCACAATTAAACACAAATAAAAAACAAATGTTGACCACAGTAAAACACAAATGTTGACCACAGTAAAGCACAAATGTTGACCACAATTAAACACAAACAAAACACAAATGTTGACCACAGTAAAACACAAATGTTGATCACAGTAAAACACAAATAAAACACAAATGTTGACCACAGTAAAACACAAATGTTGACCACAGTAAAACACAAATGTTGACCACAGTAAACACAAATGTTGACCACAATTAAACACAAATAAAACACAAATGTTGACCACAGTAAAACACAAATGTTGACCACAGTAAAACACAAATGTTGACCACAATTAAACACAAATAAAAAACAAATGTTGACCACAATTAAACACAAATGTTGACCACAGTAAAACACAAATGTTGACCACAGTAAAACACAAATAAAACACAAATGTTGACCACAGTAAAACACAAATGTTGACCACAATTAAACACAAATAAAACACAAATGTTGACCACAGTAAAACACAAATGTTGACCACAGTAAAACACAAATGTTGATCACAGTAAAACACCAACAAAACATAAATGTCAACCACAGTAAAACACAAATGTTGACCACAATTAAACACAAATGTTGACCACAGTAAAACACAAATGTTGATCACAGTAAAACACAAATGTTGATCACAGCAAGACGTAAATGTTGACCACAGGAAAACACAAATGCTGACCAGGTTAACGAATTCCTTGTCCGAGTACGAGAGGCTGATGACACCACTTCCGTTTCAAATGTGACCTACATGAAAACATGTCAGTACTCATTCAACACATGTCATTGTGTTAAAAAAGACACCACTAAGTATTGAAACATATGGTTTGTTTTCATTACTGGATGGATCAGTCTGTCAGTCATTAGGTGATGATACAGATGATAATCTTGCCTCCCAACAGATGGTACACAAGAATTGTGTCGCCTCTGCAAACTTGCATCCTCGATTATCTCCAGGGTATATGATATATGTCCATTGTACCCTAGATGCATCAGTAACCCGGCCTAATGATGGTATCACCTATCTTTGCTGACTTCACATTCTCACAGTAGCCAATAAACAAAGTTGCCATTACAACGGAACTTGCCATACAGCAATCGCTGTTGTGAAGGTTTATTTGCAGACTCAGATTTTTGGAAAATCATACAGACAAATTGATAGGTCTGAAACTTTAGATAGATATATGCAAGAACTCCTTTTACCTCTTGCAGAGGACCTAAAATGTGTTGCCATATTTAATTGGTTAAATAATTTAGGAAGCAAATGTGAGTTGTGACTGGTACATTCAACATACCAGTGTTGATACCTGACTGGATGAAAAGCCAGTTCAGCCATAGATACATCCAGGGTAATGGGGAGATTTACTTAGTACATACACTGGAGGTTATTGAGGATGATTATTGGACCTTGGTCTTCTAAACCACTCATTTATC
This sequence comes from Haliotis asinina, assembly GCF_037392515.1. Taxonomy (NCBI): domain Eukaryota; kingdom Metazoa; phylum Mollusca; class Gastropoda; order Lepetellida; family Haliotidae; genus Haliotis; species Haliotis asinina. The sequence goes on along the minus strand of NC_090286.1, from coordinate 2,606,691 downwards.
TGTTTTCCATGTCTGTATCAGGTTTGTTGCCAGTGAATCCTTATGGCTTCTTCGGACGCAATGTGACCCTAAACTGCACCCTGTTGTATGAAAACAGCTCTTCCAGCTCCTTGTACTATACTTGGAAGAAGGATGAACTACTGCCTGCTGAATACCAAACTGTCATTTCACCATCAACCCTTCAGCTGAACATGCCTGTCATTGACAATGATGCGTTTAAGGGGACTTTGATGATACAATGTCTCAACAATAACAGTCATCCATTTCCAGACATGACTGGCATCCAGGTTCTCACAGTTGACTGTAAGTTGATCCGTGAAGGGTTTTCACCCTTTGTTAGTTCACCAGAACAGTAGCTCTGTGTTGTCTCATAGTCTCTTGTGTTTTGATGATGTCCATGACGTAGACCTTCTACAGATGTCAAACCTTAGTGTTCTGATGTCCATGATCTGTTTTGTAGACCCTTCACGTGTGTCAAACCTTAGTGTTCTGATGTCCATGATCTGTTTTGTAGACCCTTCACGTGTGTCAAACCTTAGTGCTCTGATGTCCATGATCTGTTTTGTAGACCCTTCATGTGTGTCAAACCTTAGTGCTCTGATGTCCATGATTTGTTTTGTAGACCCTTCACGTGTGTCAAACCTCGTGACAAACTTTAGTGCTCTGATATTCATGATCTATTTTGTAGACCCTCCGCACGTGTCAAACCTTTGTGCTCTGATATCCGTGATCTGTTTTGTAGACCCTCCACACGTGTCAAACCTGAGTGCCATTTGTTTAAACTGGAAGTCTCTGAAGTTTACCTGGGGAGAACGTTACAAAAACGAAGCTGATGTGAATGTGACTGCTATTTGGACAGCCCAGGGTACAGATTGGTAAGTCTGAAGTCAGTGAATCACATTTGGCTGATACTTTTGGGACATACAGAATACAGCTAATGGATGGCCCCAACAAAGGTGATCTCTCTAAATCATGCTCACATGAACTGGATGTTGTACTGTTGTTGTTTTCTGTATGCTGAAAGATTCTCTGTTCCAGGTGGTTCAGATGTAATGACAACATGAGGATGTCATGTTTGATTGACAACATCACCAGCAGTGAGTACACCATCAACATCACCGCGACTAACATCAAAGTGGGAGAAACGTACAGCACCTCACTCACCGTCAGACCAGATAAAGTGGGTGAGTACCATGGTGGGTGAGACATAACTTCACTCATTGTCAGTTCAAATCAATTGCTTGACTACCATGGTGGGTGAGACATTATATCCTCACTCACCATCAGTCCAGACAAATTGGGTGAGTACCTTGGTGGGTGAGACATAACCTCCCTCACCTTCATACCAGATGAACTGGGTGAGTACCTTGATGGATGAGACAGTGAACGCTGTACTCCAGGGATTCAAACGTTTGATGAATGTGTTATGGTTAAGAATTTGCCAACAACATAAGAAATCCCCCGTGAACCAGCAAAACAGAACAAAGACAAGTCTAAAACGTTCAAATTCTGCAATATTTAGGCAAAGAGAACAAGTTATACAAATTCACGAAGTCAATTTCACAATACCAATTTCAATACAATACAAATGAGACAAAATCTAAGGCAATGGGTGACAAAATATAATATAGCAAACTCACCAAAGTCTTAGTACGAGAGAAAAACAGTTGTGCAGAATGTAACACAGTGAGTGGTCTGACGGCGGCTAGGAAGATCGAATGTTGGCAGCGATTGATGATATGGTGTAAACTCCAGTAATGTGTCTGTGTCGCAACACAGCAACCAGGCTTTTTATATATATTCAGTCACTTCCCGAAACTTTGTGCACATACGACCATCACCAACATCGTAGAATGCTCTAGCAATGTCTCCTGGAAGTCAAATAATAAAAAGCCAAGGGCAGATAATTCCCGGAAAACCTGCTGCAAGAATCCTAAAAATGCGGATCATCTATTATACGAAATGTGACCCATTATAATTATTATTGAAAACACTAAACATTGTGACCCAATAATAATTATTACTTAATTAGCAACTAAATACACAGAAAATACACACTCGTAGCAAATGACATTTCCTTCCTCTTGAAACCCAGCGACATGATGTGCTAAAAATGGCTCAAGAATATTCCAGCCTCATGAAGATGGGTTCCACTGACACACTTACCATTTATGCAATGCAGATGTAATGACATGTATCTCTCCTGCTCTCTTGTTTATAGCAGAGTTTATCTTTCAGTAAAACCAGCAAGTGTAACATCTCTGATGGTGTCCAGTTGGACGAGTTGCTGTGTGACCCTCACTTGGAACCATAACCAGCTGTCGGTGAAGGAGATGAACTTTAGCGTGGTGACCATGTTGGATGGATCTGTGAGTTCAGTACTTGGTTGTACAGGGTTTACCCAGCAGATGCTGCACTACTTGGTGATCATTTAGCTTGGTTTAACATCATAACTAGCATGTTGAAAAAAAATGACTTCAGTTTTATTCACTATCATTGAAAGACCATTTCTTTCTTGGTGACAAATCTTGACACCCAGTATCTAGTCAGATGGTGTTTCAGACTTTCAGACTTTGTTTCAAATTTGTAGACAAAATATGCATATTTGTATTGTTCAAGTCTATTAATTTAATTGCCTGAATAGCTCAGGACATTATAGATACTCATGGATATTTGGCAGCAGCATATGACCCCAGCATGGATTACTTGTAGACTGTGCCTCCATTACCCACTTCAGGGATTGACGACAGACAATCGTTCCAGTACTCATTGCTTGTGTCAGTTTTCTGGGCTTCAATATTCAAGTCTGATAACTCTGTGTATCAAGAGTATTGGGCTCGTCTTTGACCTTTGTGTCCGGTCCACTTAAAGGGATTGTGTTTCATTGTCCTGTTCGGTACAGAATTGATGGACCCTTGAAGATCGAGGTCTTCAGCAATCCATGCTTGTTGTAAAAGGCGACTAAGGGGATCGGATGGCTTGGATTCCTGACACATGTCATCGTATGCCAGCTGTTTAGATCTATGCTCAAGCTGTTGATCACTGGATTGTCTGGTCCAGGCTTGATTATTTACAGACTGCTGCCATAGCTGGAATAGTGCAGAGTGCAACAGCAAACCAACCAGAATTGACTTGCAGAAAAGAGATACAAGTACAGATTAATACAAATCCCACTCTGAATCCTTCATCTCTTAGTCTTTGTTGTGCCACATACAACCAAGCTTCTTGTCAAATGGTGACAGCACCAGTAATATTCTGACTGCCATGTCATGTTTTTATTCACATCCAGGGCCACCAGCCTGTTTCTATGTGCAGAACATGATAATGACTCTTTGACGGAAATGCTGAGAAGACACGACTCAGTCTATATGTTGACAGTACATGACATGTCATAGGCAAGACACTGTAATCTGTATACAATATTGCTAACCAACAGATTTTACCTGAAAAAGGAATTATGTTTTTTTCAAAGTAAGAAATATGTACTTTGCAAGTTTATTACAGACACTGGGGTTTGTTACTTTAAAATAATGAAAACATTTTGCCCAGAGTTATTTGGAACATCTGACAATATGGTGGAAAAGGAATGGAGTGCAAATGACTCTTTCTTTCAGGAGGTCCGCACTGAGATGTCAGTCTATAACAATCAAACCTTGTGTGGTTTGAGACCAGCCACCCGCTATACCTTCCTTGTCTCAGCGATGTCAGCTGCTGGAGGTTTCTGGAGTGACCCTGAGTCCATCAACCAAACTACAAGGGAGGATGGTATATACCATTAATGTTGAATTGTGTGGATGTTTCTTTGAGAGAGTGACCTGTGAAGATCAGACTGAAGTTGGCCTTCAGTAATGCTTTGTAAAAGGCAACAAAACATGATTGGATGGTCATACTCAGTGACTGGGTTGACACATGACATAGTATCCCAATTGGATAGATCAGGGCTTAGTCTGTTAATCACTGGATTGTCTGGTCAAGTGTAGATTATTTACAGACCACTGCTGTGTAGCTGGAATATTGCTGAGTGCTTCATTTAGAAGTAACAAACATTACCTAACAATCTCATATATCCTAGACTAAACCAAATAAATCAGAGCTATTTGGACGTATTAGTCGTACATACTTGATATGCACTCAATATTGTCCCCTGATGTGTAGGGTTTGGTTATCCATATAGATAATTGGAGTCACCAACCACAGGAACTACATGAGTTATCTCCCTTGTGATACTTCTCGCTTGTGTCACAAGTTGTGTTTTTGCAAGGGATCATGGCTAGTAGCGATTAGTCTTGAGGGCAATATTTGTGTACTAACACCAATGTCATCTTTGTGAAGTGGCCACAGCAGTTTGAATAAATCAATCCTACAGTATCCGTGATGGAAGTATTATTACTTTGTGTCATCGATGATGTCATACATAAGTATTATGATGAAGTTATGTCTTAATTTCATGTCCTGAACATAGTAGATGTGATATTGGTATCTTCTTCATGACATCCGGAAGTAGGCCATATTTAAAGCTAATGAAGTCTCGCTATCCGAGATCTCGCCATGCGAATTACCCATATTTCTTCTTCATCATGTGAGTTAGTCCTTACGTAAGTGTTGATATTTTCCCTTTGTGTAGAATAGCATGAGTCAATATTTCTTCCATCAAAGGGTCTATACAAGACACAGATGCTTTATCTGAGCGGAGAAAATGTGCCTGCAGAGGCGCATAAATCTGCAGACAAGGTTATGTCGAAGGACCACATGGATGGTCTGGACATGCCCCGTCAACCCGGGGTCGGGCAACAAGCGAGGTTCAAGCAAGACACAGTTTTGTCAGGGACTAAGTGCAGACTCTTTGGGGATGCCTTTTATGACATCATGCTTACGGAGGTCAAACGTAAGATCAAAGCCAAACTGATGTTTAATGTTGAGAAACATTCAGCGTGCAGACCTAATTTCAGACAACAGAGACACACTGATAGACAGCCCTTTCAGAGAATGCCCTCAGGAGCAAGACAATCTTCTGGGGGCACATTCCACATAAAGTCCTCCTTCAACAGAGGTTTCAGAAGCAACTCTTCCAAGGGTAGAAAGAGCCGCTGAACCTGCTGAGGATCGCAGATTCTCTCATACCAGATGGGTCAAATGTCAGCAACGTTGTTCCCTGGATGCTCCTCCTCCCTCCATGCTACATCTACGGGTTATCCCGGCTATTCGAAAGTTCTGGATCTTTTGTTCCACAAGGAATCCCTTATTTGGGGTCGTCTGGAACATTCATTACATACACTTCAAGTTGGAAGTAATACACCTGCTAAGGGACTTGATCTTAAAAGGGGACTACCTTTACAAGTTGGATCTAAAGGATGCATACTTCAGCGTCCCAATGGCACCCACATGAAAAGCTACTTTGTTTCTCTTGGAAGGGTGTTCTGTATCAGTTCTGATGCATACTATTTGGATTTGGCTCGGCGAGCGAGTATCCGCTTGATTATATACCTGGATGATAGCTTGTGTATCGCAGAATTGCCGGCCCAGCTGCATTGACACTGGGACACCCTCTTGTTTCTTCTCCAGTCCCTAGGTTTTGTCATAAACTGGAAGAAATCAGTTCTGTCACCAACCCAGTCGATCACTTTCTTTGGGTTTCAGATAGACACAGTGGATCGTACCTTGATCTTACCAGAGGAGAAGGTAGAGAACATTGTAGCAACCTGTTGGCACATGGTGGGAAAGAAACAGGTAAGGATATGACAACTGGCAATTCTGATAGGGAAACTGTCAGTTTTAGTGAGAGCAATCTTACCAGTTCAACTGCATTGTCGTTACCTGCAGATGCATTCCAGCAGGGAGCTTTTGCGTTCCCAGAGTTATGAGTCAGTGATTACCCTGCCTTCAGATTGTCTGTACAAACTGAAGTGGTGGATAACCAACCTCACCAGTTTCAATGGGAAGCCGATCATGGCAGCTCATCCAGATGAAATTCTCCAGATGGATGCCTCAAAGAAGAGATGGGGAGCAATATACAGCCAGAGATCAACAGGTGGCCACTGGTCAGAGATAGAGCAGAAAAGGCACATCAATGTTCTAGAATTGAAGGCAATTCATCTGGCACTGTTGACCATTTGCAAGGGGATGAAAGATCAATCCATTATGGTGGAGGTCAACAATCAGACAGCCATGGCTTATGTGAACCGATTCGTGGGGACAAAGTCAGTCAATCTGCTTCACGTCACAAAGCAGATGTGGGATTTCTGCCTCCAGAACCGTCTGTTACTATCAGTGTTCTATCTACCAGGGATAGAGAACATTCATGCGGACTGGGTGTCTCACCACTTCAGTCATCTTTGCTCAGTGCAGCCAGATACTGGGTCCATTCTCAGTGGACCTTTTTGCAACGAGACTAACTTTCCAAATGAAGCCATTCTGCAGCTAGAGGCCAGACCCCCTTGCACTATCAACAGATGCGTTTCTTGTGAATTGGAACCAGGGAACTCCTTATGCCTTACCCCCATTCTCATTCATAGGCAGGTGTTTGTGGAAAATAAGGAAGGACAAAGCAGAGCTCCAGTGTAACAAGGTCAGTCCTGGTATCCAATCCTCTTGGAGATGGCAGTCACAGAACCAATCCTCCTCCCACAGATGAGGGATCTATTAAACTCCCCACAAAACCTGCCTCATCCACTGATAGAAAACAACACTCTGGTGTTAGTGGCTTGGAAGGTTTCCGGCATACCATCAAGACCAGAGGAATTTCAGAAGAGACTACTCAGGTGCTCTCCTGCCAATGGCAACCCGGCACACAAGGTGCTTACAATGCTTCCTGGAATAGGTGGAGAGGCTGGTGCACCAATGGGGTTTTGATCAGCCTCTGTGGAGTCTATTTGAGACTTCTCACTCACTTGTACCATGAGAATAATCAGTACAGGACCATAAATACAGCTAGATCAGCTTTGTTTGCTTTTCACCCCACTATCGAGGGCTGTAATGTGGGTCAACACCCACTGGTCAGGAAAATAATGTCAGGGATATTTAATCAGAATCCTCCCCAACCAAAATACTCTGTGACCTGGGATGTAGATGTGGTACTGCAACATCTGAAAAAATTGAAAGGCAATGCTTATTTGTCTGACAAAAAACTGTCTGAGGAATTGACAATGCTTCTGATGTTAACCTCTGCTAGTAGGTCTTCAGAATTATCGTCTCTGGATATCAGACACATGGTAGACAGGGGCACTGAAGTAGAATTTACACTGATTAAACCAACCAAGGTGACTAAGACAGGAGCAAAACGCCATTCCTTGAGTTTCAGTGCCTATGAGAAGGGCCTGCACTTTGTGTAGTTCAGTGCCTAAGAATGTATTTAGAATGCACAGAACCTTGGAGAGATGAAGGTAGGTTTGATCTTGTCTTGAGCTTTTGAAACTGCAAAAAACGGTTTCATGCCCAAGTATTGCAAAATGGGTAACAAACCATATGAGTGAGGCAGGTATGGACACTTCACAGTATGAAGCTCATTCTGTCAGGGGAGCTATTGCTTCAAAGGCATTTGCCAAAGGTGCTTCAGTCACAGACATTTTGAAGTTAGGCAATTTAGACCAAGGCTTCGACGTTCAGAACTTTCTATCTGAGAAATACAGCCAGCAGTGAAAACTGCATGTCAAAGATACTTGACACTAACAGGCTTTGAACTACCAATCTCACATCTACTATGTTTATGACGTGAAATTGGAAATTTCACTAGCACACGTCGGGTGTATAGTGAAATTATAATTTCATTAGTAAACATGGTAGATGTGATATTCCCTACCCTGTCTCCCACCCTGAATTGATAAGACTGTTTTTTGCATTTCTCAGAATTATTGTATTGCTAAGATTTAGTTTTATTTCAAAACTTTTGATTTTATGTCAGTCCTAATGGATTTTAAAACATATTATTACATTTATGAATTCATCTAATTGATTCAACTAAATCATAGTTGATAATACTATGTTTTGCTTGCAGTTGAGTGCCATGTTGGTGGACCATAGCAGAGCTGGCCAGGAGAAGTGTGCTCTGCTATGATGACCTGTGTGACCTCCAACCCTGTCTAGGGATTTTTTGCTTGAGAGTTTAAATTTCACATTCAGTACACCACCTGTATGATCTGATTAAATATTTTGCCTTTGCTCTCTGTTCTTTTCTTCTTTTGGCCCTTATGAAGAAGGGTTTATGGGTAATTCGCATAGCGAGACTTCGCTAGCTTTAAATATGGCCTACTTCCGGATGTCATGAAGAAGATACCAATATTACATCTACTATGTTTACTAATGAAATTATAATTTCACTTTACACACTGTTTACTTGTGAAATTTCCAATCTTAACCCAAAATACAGAAAGGCTCGTGTTTGTGTAGAGGGTTCTTCCAGGTTGCTTAGAGTGCTGTTCATGTAACTAAATTCATGCATGAATGTGTCTCACCAGTGATGGGAAATATTTGAATGTCTTCTTTTTATGCAGTTACTTCTCTGATATATGTCAGTTAATATTTAGTTGACAATCTATTTGCATGGTCTGTGTTGATAGTCAGTGGTAGAATTGTTGTCTTTCTTGACCTTTAAAATGAATGAATCAAGGTACAGTCCTACAATATTTTGTAAATTATAAATTTTGAAATGTAGATTAAACATGGACTTATAGTGGTAGTATGATTTGTTTACAGTACCTTCGCATGGTGCCAATCTTACTGGAGGGAACTTCTTGACTCAGGCTTGCAACAGTAAGAAGCAGAGGAGGGTCAAACTGTATCTGAAGGTTAGTCGAATTGTTTGGTCTGCCAAGTGTCTGCCATGGATGTATGAGGTGGTGTTACTAGTTTCTATGTTCTGTCTTCCGAGTGTCTACCATGGATGTATGTGGTGGTGTTAATGTTGTCTCTATGTTTGGTCGGCCGAGTGTCTGCCATAGATATATGTGGTGGTGTTAATGGTGTCTCTGTGTAAGATTCAGATCACTGACTCGACATGGAACACTCTGGTGTAGCACATTTAAAACTTACGTCTGTGAGGACAGATATCTCATTTCACATGATGACCTCAGGTCTGTGGAGACTGACACATGATTGCACATGGTGAGCTGAAATATGTGGGGACTGCTCTCTGATTGCACATGGTGAGCTCAGATCTGTTGGGACTGATTCATGGTTGCATATGGTGGGCTCTGATATGTGGGGACTGATATGTGGTTGCACATTGTGAGCTCAGGTGTGTGGGGACTGATATGTGGTTGCACATTGTGAGCTCAGGTCTGTAGGGACTGATATGTGGTTGCACATTGTGAGCTCAGGTGTGTGGGGACTTACACATGGTTACACATGATGACCTCAGGTCTGTAGGGACTGATATGTGGTTGCACATTGTGAGCTCAGGTGTGTGGGGACTTACACATGGTTACACATGATGACCTCAGGTGTGTGGGGACTGATACGTGGTTGCACATTGTGAGCTCAGGTGTGTGGGGACTTACACATGGTTACACATGATGACCTCAGGTCTGTAGGGACTGATATGTGGTTGCTCATGGGGAACTGATAAATGGTTGGACAATGTGGGCTCAGGACTGTGGGGACTGAGATCTGGTTTCACATTTGGAGATCTTGGTGCACATGGTGAAAACAGGTCTTTGGATACACATGTAAGACTCAAATCTGAGTCACACATAAGACTCAGATCTCTGTTAGATCAATGGTTTTGTGTACATTGGATGTTTGTCTTTAGTGACACACTAAAATGTGGAACCCATGACAGCTACATCAACTGGGCTGTGTCCATGAGACCATTTCCAGGGACATTGTGTTAATTATGATATCTGATGGTGATATAAGGGAACTGTGTTCTGATACCCTTATGTTTCACTCTGTTGCTACAAGAGGATAATATTCATCTTCAGCCACCAGACAAGCAGTACCACAATGGTATTCTGAAGTTCTTCACAGTATTGGCCGTGCCAGCTGATGGCAGCAGCAACATCTCCAAGCACAACATAGCCATATCCTACTCCACTGTAGAATTATACGGACTCAAGTGCAATGTCAGCTACTCTGTAGAGGTGTCTGTCTCCACAGCTGTAGGTCCATCCATACCTACGAAGATGATCATTCCAAAGGAAGGAGTCGGTGAGAGAATCATAACAGTTTCATTGAGGTGACAGTGAGGCCTTTTTCTGTATGATATAGAATCATGGATGGAGCTATAGCAAGGTATTTGCATCAGCGGTGAAGCTATAGCAAGGTATCTGCATCGGGGGTGAAGCTATAGCAATGTATCAGAATCAGGGATGGAGCTATAGCAAGGTGTCTGCATCAGGGATGGAGCTAAAGCAATGTATCAGAATCAGGGGTGGAGCTGTAGCAATGTATCAGAATCGGATGAAACTATAGCAATGTATCAGAATCAGTGGTGGAGCTATAGTAATGTATCAGAATCAGTGGTGGAGCTATAGTAATGTATCAGAATCAGTGGTGGAGCTATAGTAATGTATCAGAATCAATGGTGGAGCTATAGCAATGTATCAGAATCAGTGGTGAAGCTATAGCAATGTATCAGAATCAGGGGTGGAGCTATAGCAATGTATCAGATTCAGTGGTGGAGCTATAGCAATGTATCAGAATCAGGGGTGAAGCTATAGCAATGTATCAGAATCAGTGGTGGAGCTATAGCAATGTATCAGAATCAGGGGTGGAGCTATAGCAATGTATCAGATTCAGTGGTGGAGCTATAGCAATGTATCAGAATCAGGGGTGGAGCTATAGCAATGTATCAAAATCAGTGGTGAAGCTATAGTAATGTATCAGAATCAGTGGTGAAGCTATAGTAATGTATCAGAATCAGTGGTGGAGCTATAGCAATGTATCAAAATCAGTGGTGAAGCTATAGTAATGTATCAGAATCAGTGGTGAAGCTATAGCAATGTATCAGAATCAGGGGTGGAGCTATAGTAATGTATCAGAATCAGGGGTGGAGCTATAGCAATGTATCAAAATCAGTGGTGGAGCTATAGCAATGTATCAGAATCAGGGGTGAAGCTATAGTAATGTATCAGAATCAGGGGTGAAGCTGTAGCAATGTATCAGAATCAGTGGTGAAGCTATAGCAATGTATCAGAATCAGGGGTGAAGCTATAGCAATGTATCAGAATCAGTGGTGGAGCTATAGCAATGTATCAGAATCAGTGGTGAAGCTATAGCAATGTATCAGAATCAGTGGTGAAGCTATAGCAATGTATCAGAATCAGGGGTGAAGCTATAGTAATGTATCAGAATCAGGGGTGGAGCTATAGCAATGTATCAGAATCAGTGGTGGAGCTATAGCAATGTATCAGAATCAGGGGTGAAGCTGTAGCAATGTATCAGAATCAGTGGTGAAGCTATAGCAATGTATCAGAATCAGGGGTGAAGCTATAGCAATGTATCAGAATCAGTGGTGGAGCTATAGCAATGTATCAGAATCAGTGGTGAAGCTATAGCAATGTATCAGAATCAGTGGTGAAGCTATAGCAATGTATCAGAATCAGGGGTGAAGCTATAGTAATGTATCAGAATCAGGGGTGAAGCTATAGCAATGTATCAGAATCAGTGGTGGAGCTATAGCAATGTATCAGAATCAGGGGTGAAGCTATAGCAATGTATCAGAATCAGTGGTGAAGCTATAGCAATGTATCAGAATCAGGGGTGAAGCTATAGCAATGTATCAGAATCAGGGGTGGAGCTATAGTAATGTATCAGAATCAGTGGTGGAGCTATAGCAATGTATCAGAATCAGGGGTGAAGCTATAGCAATGTATCAGAATCAGTGGTGAAGCTATAGCAATGTATCAGAATCAGTGGTGAAGCTGTAGCAATGTATCAGAATCAGTGGTGGAGCTATAGTAATGTATCAGAATCAATGGTGGAGCTATAGCAATGTATCAGAATCAGTGGTGAAGCTATAGCAATGTATCAGAATCAGGGGTGGAGCTATAGCAATGTATCAGATTCAGTGGTGGAGCTATAGCAATGTATCAGAATCAGGGGTGAAGCTATAGCAATGTATCAGAATCAGTGGTGGAGCTATAGCAATGTATCAGAATCAGGGGTGGAGCTATAGCAATGTATCAGATTCAGTGGTGGAGCTATAGTAATGTATCAGAATCAGGGGTGGAGCTATAGCAATGTATCAAAATCAGTGGTGAAGCTATAGTAATGTATCAGAATCAGTGGTGAAGCTATAGTAATGTATCAGAATCAGTGGTGGAGCTATAGCAATGTATCAAAATCAGTGGTGAAGCTATAGTAATGTATCAGAATCAGTGGTGAAGCTATAGCAATGTATCAGAATCAGGGGTGGAGCTATAGTAATGTATCAGAATCAGGGGTGGAGCTATAGCAATGTATCAAAATCAGTGGTGGAGCTATAGCAATGTATCAGAATCAGGGGTGAAGCTATAGTAATGTATCAGAATCAGGGGTGAAGCTGTAGCAATGTATCAGAATCAGTGGTGAAGCTATAGCAATGTATCAGAATCAGGGGTGAAGCTATAGCAATGTATCAGAATCAGTGGTGGAGCTATAGCAATGTATCAGAATCAGTGGTGAAGCTATAGCAATGTATCAGAATCAGTGGTGAAGCTATAGCAATGTATCAGAATCAGGGGTGAAGCTATAGTAATGTATCAGAATCAGGGGTGGAGCTATAGCAATGTATCAGAATCAGGGGTGGAGCTATAGTAATGTATCAGAATCAGGGGTGAAGCTGTAGCAATGTATCAGAATCAGTGGTGAAGCTATAGCAATGTATCAGAATCAGGGGTGAAGCTATAGCAATGTATCAGAATCAGGGGTGGAGCTATAGCAATGTATCAGAATCAGTGGTGGAGCTATAGCAATGTATCAGAATCAGGGGTGGAGCTATAGCAATGTATCAGATTCAGTGGTGGAGCTATAGTAATGTATCAGAATCAGGGGTGGAGCTATAGCAATGTATCAAAATCAGTGGTGAAGCTATAGTAATGTATCAGAATCAGTGGTGAAGCTATAGTAATGTATCAGAATCAGTGGTGGAGCTATAGCAATGTATCAAAATCAGTGGTGAAGCTATAGTAATGTATCAGAATCAGTGGTGAAGCTATAGCAATGTATCAGAATCAGGGGTGGAGCTATAGTAATGTATCAGAATCAGGGGTGGAGCTATAGCAATGTATCAAAATCAGTGGTGGAGCTATAGCAATGTATCAGAATCAGGGGTGAAGCTATAGTAATGTATCAGAATCAGGGGTGAAGCTGTAGCAATGTATCAGAATCAGTGGTGAAGCTATAGCAATGTATCAGAATCAGGGGTGAAGCTATAGCAATGTATCAGAATCAGTGGTGGAGCTATAGCAATGTATCAGAATCAGTGGTGAAGCTATAGCAATGTATCAGAATCAGTGGTGAAGCTATAGCAATGTATCAGAATCAGGGGTGAAGCTATAGTAATGTATCAGAATCAGGGGTGGAGCTATAGCAATGTATCAGAATCAGTGGTGGAGCTATAGCAATGTATCAGAATCAGGGGTGAAGCTGTAGCAATGTATCAGAATCAGTGGTGAAGCTATAGCAATGTATCAGAATCAGGGGTGAAGCTATAGCAATGTATCAGAATCAGTGGTGGAGCTATAGCAATGTATCAGAATCAGTGGTGAAGCTATAGCAATGTATCAGAATCAGTGGTGAAGCTATAGCAATGTATCAGAATCAGGGGTGAAGCTATAGTAATGTATCAGAATCAGGGGTGAAGCTATAGCAATGTATCAGAATCAGTGGTGGAGCTATAGCAATGTATCAGAATCAGGGGTGAAGCTATAGCAATGTATCAGAATCAGTGGTGAAGCTATAGCAATGTATCAGAATCAGGGGTGAAGCTATAGCAATGTATCAGAATCAGGGGTGGAGCTATAGTAATGTATCAGAATCAGTGGTGGAGCTATAGCAATGTATCAGAATCAGGGGTGAAGCTATAGCAATGTATCAGAATCAGTGGTGAAGCTATAGCAATGTATCAGAATCAGTGGTGAAGCTGTAGCAATGTATCAGAATCAGTGGTGGAGCTATAGTAATGTATCAGAATCAATGGTGGAGCTATAGCAATGTATCAGAATCAGTGGTGAAGCTATAGCAATGTATCAGAATCAGGGGTGGAGCTATAGCAATGTATCAGATTCAGTGGTGGAGCTATAGCAATGTATCAGAATCAGGGGTGAAGCTATAGCAATGTATCAGAATCAGTGGTGGAGCTATAGCAATGTATCAGAATCAGGGGTGGAGCTATAGCAATGTATCAGATTCAGTGGTGGAGCTATAGTAATGTATCAGAATCAGGGGTGGAGCTATAGCAATGTATCAAAATCAGTGGTGAAGCTATAGTAATGTATCAGAATCAGTGGTGAAGCTATAGTAATGTATCAGAATCAGTGGTGGAGCTATAGCAATGTATCAAAATCAGTGGTGAAGCTATAGTAATGTATCAGAATCAGTGGTGAAGCTATAGCAATGTATCAGAATCAGGGGTGGAGCTATAGTAATGTATCAGAATCAGGGGTGGAGCTATAGCAATGTATCAAAATCAGTGGTGGAGCTATAGCAATGTATCAGAATCAGGGGTGAAGCTATAGTAATGTATCAGAATCAGTGGTGAAGCTATAGTAATGTATCAGAATCAGTGGTGAAGCTATAGCAATGTATCAGAATCAGGGGTGGAGCTATAGTAATGTATCAGAATCAGGGGTGGAGCTATAGCAATGTATCAAAATCAGTGGTGGAGCTATAGCAATGTATCAGAATCAGGGGTGAAGCTATAGTAATGTATCAGAATCAGGGGTGAAGCTGTAGCAATGTATCAGAATCAGTGGTGAAGCTATAGCAATGTATCAGAATCAGGGGTGAAGCTATAGCAATGTATCAGAATCAGTGGTGGAGCTATAGCAATGTATCAGAATCAGTGGTGAAGCTATAGCAATGTATCAGAATCAGTGGTGAAGCTATAGCAATGTATCAGAATCAGGGGTGAAGCTATAGTAATGTATCAGAATCAGGGGTGGAGCTATAGCAATGTATCAGAATCAGTGGTGGAGCTATAGCAATGTATCAGAATCAGGGGTGAAGCTGTAGCAATGTATCAGAATCAGTGGTGAAGCTATAGCAATGTATCAGAATCAGGGGTGAAGCTATAGCAATGTATCAGAATCAGTGGTGGAGCTATAGCAATGTATCAGAATCAGTGGTGAAGCTATAGCAATGTATCAGAATCAGTGGTGAAGCTATAGCAATGTATCAGAATCAGGGGTGAAGCTATAGTAATGTATCAGAATCAGGGGTGAAGCTATAGCAATGTATCAGAATCAGTGGTGGAGCTATAGCAATGTATCAGAATCAGGGGTGAAGCTATAGCAATGTATCAGAATCAGTGGTGAAGCTATAGCAATGTATCAGAATCAGGGGTGAAGCTATAGCAATGTATCAGAATCAGGGGTGGAGCTATAGTAATGTATCAGAATCAGTGGTGGAGCTATAGCAATGTATCAGAATCAGGGGTGAAGCTATAGCAATGTATCAGAATCAGTGGTGAAGCTATAGCAATGTATCAGAATCAGTGGTGAAGCTGTAGCAATGTATCAGAATCAGTGGTGGAGCTATAGTAATGTATCAGAATCAGGGGTGGAGCTATAGTAATGTATCAAAATCAGTGGTGGAGCTATAGCAATGTATCAGAATCAGGGGTGGAGCTATAGCAATGTATCAGAATCAGGGGTGAAGCTATAGCAATGTATCAGAATCAGGGGTGAAGCTATAGTAATGTATCAGAATCAGTGGTGAAGCTATAGCAATGTATCAGAATCAGTGGTGAAGCTATAGCAATGTATCAGAATCAGGGGTGGAGCTATAGTAATGTATCAGAATCAGTGGTGAAGCTATAGTAATGTATCAGAATCAGTGGTGGAGCTATAGTAATGTATCAGAATCAGTGGTGGAGCTATAGCAATGTATCAGAATCAGTGGTGAAGCTATAGCAATGTATCAGAATCGGGTGAAACTATAGCAATGTATCAGAATCAGTGGTGGAGCTATAGTAATGTATCAGAATCAGTGGTGGAGCTATAGCAATGTATCAGAATCAGGGGTGAAGCTATAGCAATGTATCAGAATCAGTGGTGGAGCTATAGCAATGTATCAGTATCGAGGGTGGAGCTATAGCAATGTATCAGAATCAGTGGTGACGCTATAGCAATGTATCAGAATCAGTGGTGAAGCTATAGCAATGTATCAGAATCAGTGGTGAAGCTATAGCAATGTATCAGAATCAGTGGTGGAGCTATAGCAATGTATCAGAATCAGGGGTGAAGCTATAGCAATGTATCAGAATCAGTGGTGGAGCTATAGCAATGTATCAGAATCAGTGGTGAAGCTATAGCAATGTATCAGAATCAGTGGTGAAGCTATAGCAATGTATCAGAATCAGGGGTGGAGCTATAGCAATGTATCAGAATCAGTGGTGAAGCTATAGCAATGTATCAGAATCAGTGGTGAAGCTATAGCAATGTATCAGAATCAGTGGTGGAGCTATAGCAATGTATCAGAATCAGGGGTGGAGCTATAGCAATGTATCAGAATCAGTGGTGAAGCTATAGCAATGTATCAGAATCAGTGGTGAAGCTATAGCAATGTATCAGAATCAGGGGTGGAGCTATAGCAATGTATCAGAATCAGTGGTGAAGCTATAGCAATGTATCAGAATCAGTGGTGAAGCTATAGCAATGTATCAGAATCAGTGGTGGAGCTATAGCAATGTATCAGAATCAGTGGTGACGCTATAGCAATGTATCAGAATCAGTGGTGAAGCTATAGCAATGTATCAGAATCAGTGGTGAAGCTATAGCAATGTATCAAAATCAGTGGTGAAGCTATAGCAATGTATCAGAATCAGTGGTGAAGCTATAGCAATGTATCAGAATCAGTGGTGGAGCTATAGCAATGTATCAGAATCAGTGGTGAAGCTATAGCAATGTATCAAAATCAGTGGTGAAGCTATAGCAATGTATCAGAATCAGTGGTGAAGCTATAGCAATGTATCAGAATCAGGGGTGGAGCTATAGCAATGTATCAGAATCAGTGGTGAAGCTATAGTAATGTATCAGAATCAGTGGTGAAGCTATAGTAATGTATCAGAATCAGTGGTGAAGCTATAGCAATGTATCAGAATCAGTGGTGAAGCTATAGCAATGTATCAGAATCAGTGGTGGAGCTATAGCAATGTATCAGAATCAGTGGTGACGCTATAGCAATGTATCAGAATCAGTGGTGAAGCTATAGCAATGTATCAGAATCAGTGGTGACGCTATAGCAATGTATCAGAATCAGTGGTGAAGCTATAGCAATGTATCAGAATCAGTGGTGACGCTATAGCAATGTATCAGAATCAGTGGTGAAGCTATAGCAATGTATCAGAATCAGTGGTGACGCTATAGCAATGTATCAGAATCAGTGGTGAAGCTATAAGAATGTATCAGAATCAGTGGTGACGCTATAGCAATGTATCAGAATCAGTGGTGAAGCTATAGCAATGTATCAGAATCAGTGGTGAAGCTATAGCAATGTATCAGAATCAGTGGTGAAGCTATAGCAATGTATCAGAATCAGTGGTGAAGCTATAGCAATGTATCAGAATCAGTGGTGAAGCTATAGTAATGTATCAGAATCAGTGGTGGAGCTATAGCAATGTATCAGAATCAGTGGTGAAGCTATAGCAATGTATCAGAATCAGGGGTGGAGCTATAGCAATGTATCAGAATCAGTGGTGAAGCTATAGCAATGTATCAGAATCAGTGGTGAAGCTTTAGCAATGTATCAGAATCAGTGGTGGAGCTATAGCAATGTATCAGTATCGAGGGTGAAGCTATAGCAATGTATCAGAATCAGTGGTGAAGCTATAAGAATGTATCAGAATCAGTGGTGGAGCTATAGCAATGTATCAGAATCAGTGGTGAAGCTATAGCAATGTATCAGTATCGAGGGTGGAGCTATAGCAATGTATCAGAATCAGTGGTGAAGCTATAAGAATGTATCAGAATCAGTGGTGACGCTATAGCAATGTATCAGAATCAGTGGTGAAGCTATAGCAATGTATCAGAATCTGGTGGAGCTATAGCAATGTATCAGTATCGAGGGTGGAGCTATAGCAATGTATCAGAATCAGTGGTGAAGCTATAAGAATGTATCAGAATCAGTGGTGACGCTATAGCAATGTATCAGAATCAGTGGTGAAGCTATAGCAATGTATCAGAATCAGTGGTGGAGCTATAGCAATGTATCAGTATCGAGGGTGAAGCTATAGCAATGTATCAGAATCAGGGATGGAACTACAGCAAGCCCTCAAAACCATCCTGAATATATAGCAATGTCCCCACATGGTATCAAGTATACCCAAATCAAAGACTTAAACATGGTTATTATCATGATTCTGATTACTGTTCATAACTGCCTTGTAGTTGAGCCACCAACCATCGTTCGTGTGCCGTATGACTCACGGTCAGTTTGGGTGGAGTGGAAGTCTGGTGTCACACCTCAGCACTGGACTGTTGTATGGTGCAAGGGAGACCACGACATTTGTGAGGTAATTATGTTCAAAGTTCTTGTGCATAAAATAACTGGTTTTGCAGCAGCAGTTATTGAATACCTCAACTCTTAATGTGCCTCTGTGCACCTGGATGTAGATGATTGTCTCTAAGTATACATGCTACTCTCAACAAAATATGCAGATATGAATATTTTGTGAAGTTATCACATAAACTATTCATTGTCCTTTACTTCTTTGTCCCTGTATGCCTCTTTTGCCACAATATATATGTTTTGTGTATATTGGCCAAGGACATTGTGTGTGTGTTTGTGTTTCCAGGACGACCTGGACTGGTTGATTGTGGATGGGAAGAACAGATCAGCTGCTGTGCCCTTTACAAAACCTGCTGGTGTCACCTTTGCTGTTTCCATGACAACAGCTAAGGGAGTGAGCAGCAAGCTGACGTGGAGTTCCTGTTTCTATGATGTCAACAATAGTATGTGGGCCAAGATTTTCTGGAACATTTTCTGAAGATTGATGTGTTCGAGACTATCAAATATACAAAAGTATATGAAATATGTGACACCAATGTCATAGGAACTTCGCTAAAGAAACATATTAGATCATCAACTAGACCCAATCTGTTGACCTATTGACCATGGACTAGACTCACAGTATTGACCTTCAGCTGTATCCAACCTATTGACCATAGACTAGACTCACAGTATTGACCTTCAGCTGTACCCAAGCTAATGACCATAGACTAGACTCACAGTATTGACCTTCAGCTGTACCCAAGCTAATGACCATAGACTAGACTCACAGTATTGACCTTCAGCTGTACCCAAGCTAATGACCATAGACTAGACTCACAGTATTGACCTTCAGCTGTACCCAACCTATTGACCATAGACTAGACTCACAGTATTGACCTTCAGCTGTACCCAACCTATTGACCATAGACTAGACTCACAGTATTGACCTTCAGCTGTACCCAACCTATTGACCATAGACTAGACTCACAGTATTGACCTTCAGCTGTACCCAAGCTAATGACCATAGATTAGACTCACAGTATTGACCTTCAGCTGTACCCAACCTATTGACCATAGACTAGATTCACAGTATTGACCTTCAGCTGTACCCAACCTATTGACCATAGACTAGACTCACAGTATTGACCTTCAGCTGTACCCAACTTATTGACCATAGACTAGACTCACAGTATTGACCTTCAGCTGTACCCAACCTATTGACCTTTTACTATTCTCAACCTATTGACCGTGGACTATGCTCACATTATTGACCATCGACTAGATTCAAACTGTTGAATATCCATTATACTCAGGCTATTCTTCATACACTATACTGAAAGTATTGAACATTTTCACAAAATATTTGTCATCAACCATCGTGGTGACTTGTTCTGTATTTCATGATGGAGTTTGTCTTACCAAGTTGTACCACTTGGAAATGTTTGCTCTAACAATTACTCAGTGGTTGACACATTGAAAATGTTATTCTTGTATTGGTGCAAATGTGTCAAATATCAGTGTATTGCACTTGACATCTTTATCAATGTTCTGCTGTGGTTGTTTTGAGATGTGAGTTTTTCATGTTTTGTATTTGAAGCCATTAGTAGTTATTTTATAAATATGATACCTCGTGAAGATCTCAGACAGAGGTGATCTTCAGCAACCCATGCTTGTCATAAGAGGTTACTCATTGGATCAGTGGTAAGGCTCTCTGACTTAGCTGACACACGTCATTGTATCCTGATTGTGTACAGTGATGCTCATTATGTCAATCACTGGGCTATGTACAGACCGCTGTGATACAGCTTAAATATTGTGTAGTGTTAAGCAACTAACAACACCACAAGTTGACAGCCTTTTAAATGAAATAATCAGCCCTATAGAGGATATAGACACAGTGATAGTTTCTTACAGTGATAGTTTCTTTCATATCTGTACTGTTTAGTCCCTGAGAACAAGCCGAGTGTTCCGTCAGTCAACACCCAGCCTGCCTTAGGCTTGACAGTGATGTGGCTTCCAGATATGTGTCCTGAACAGACCCTCATCACCCACTATGTCATTGAGCACTGTGTCAAGAACTACACAGACTGCAGTGAGTACTTCAACCTTCAATAGTACTGGTTAGTGATGGGAATTGCTCAAATCTCTCCATTGTAGATTGGTTCAATACAACTGATAAATCATTGAAAATAATTAATGAGTATCGTTTATCGAATTCAAACTGTTGGGCAATGCTCAAAACATATAGAAAAAACATGTAGTTCTTTTGCATTTTTTTTGCAAATTGCACCAAATGCGTTTACAAATTTCATGTTTTAAGGGATGACTAACTAGTATTGTATGAACATACATTTCCTGGAGTCTTAACTCATTAAGGCCGAGAGCCGCGTATATGCGTCAAATTAATTAGCTTCTCACAGCGAGAGTCGCTTATTGGGGGTAATAAAAAGCACCTCTTATTCAGCGAGAGCCGCATATTGGGGGTTACGAAAAGCACCTCTCATTCAGCGAGAGCTGCGTATTGGGGGTGTTACATTTTAAATTCGTACTGTACCTATAATGTCAATCAGTTTAGCAGTAATGACCAAAGATTAGCTTTTCTTACGAGAGAGGTTACTTTCTGTGTTAATCAGAAGAACTATTAATGTGTTTTGATAACAATTGCTTGCAATGTCGGGGGCTTATCCTGGCAAATGAACACATGTCTGCGAGAAAAGAGATTTTGTGGTGTTGTTACAGGAGGTACGTGTATGTTACTCGTCATTAGGAGTGAATACTAAGATACTATGTTTGCACATTGATTGAATTAACGGTGACAAGGTTACAAAACCATCTTCTAAATTAAATCATTCATTCATTCGTTGTAATAGTCCATATAATGAATCGTAGACATAAATAGCAATACTGTATTACACTCATGTTCGTGTTGATTTGAAATAAACCATTAGTTACTAATTTAGACCTAATTCATTTGCGACTATTGATTTTTAAAGTTGACAATAATACTCTTGCATCTACTCATAGTATACATACATAGTACACATAAACCATACAAAGGTAACTGGGGTATTTTGTTCAAGCTGTTTCATGCATGTTTGAAATGTGATTTTTCAATGCAATTTACATAAGCATTGTGTAAAAAACGTTTGCATTTGATCTCTGTAATTATCTTATCCTGCGTAATGATCACGTGTATCAGATCCATCGTCAATAAAAGGAGGATAATATATCAGTTACGGAATTGATGCGTATAATCATTCAATCAGACAACACTAAATGAGATATGTGAACACCTCTTTCAACCTCAAAATAACAGCCTCTGGCCGAGTGCATGTCCAGGTAAACTTTTGTCCCGTGACAAGTGTAAAACAA
Source organism: Haliotis asinina (assembly GCF_037392515.1). Lineage (NCBI taxonomy): Eukaryota > Metazoa > Mollusca > Gastropoda > Lepetellida > Haliotidae > Haliotis > Haliotis asinina. The sequence continues at coordinate 2,584,695 of NC_090286.1, read as the reverse complement.
ACTAATGCGTTGTTACATCATTGGACAACCTGTTTTGTGGAGTCATGCCCATTGTCAATCTTCTGAACCTCGTTTGCTTTCAAAACAAATATAAGTATGTCCATCTTCATAAATATTTGGGGAGATTCAACTTCAAGTGTATACATCACAATAAATCAGTATCGTGTTACTTTTTCAAAATTCTATATGTTCTTGAATTATGGTATTTATTCGTAACAATGTGCAGATTAAATTGAAATGTTCAGCGGACCATTATGTTTGATGTACAAGTAGTGTACGCAAAAAGTATATGCAAATAAATACCATCTCTACTCAATGGTTGGATTGGGTTATCCGGGGTAAAAATAATCGGATTGTAGCGCTTTGAGCGCTTCAAAGAAAAATAAACTCGTCAAAGTGCTTGTTAGTTCTACGTGTACATTTCAGGCATCCTTACGATTATATATGTTCACGATACACAAACTTTTCATGATAGCTAGAGTTGATAAAGCCAAAATCTAGCATATCGATTGGTCAACGATCTAACCAATAGTCAATCTGTATCCAAGCTGTCTGGTGACCGAACATACTCTTCAGAAATTTAGCCCACGCCCCATCACCTGTCATTTCCAATGTGACAGGTATCTCATGATACGATTGGTCATAGATAACAAATCAGGGAGTATATTGAACAGTTAAGATACAAAACTACCTATTCGGGAACTTTGATGACTCCCACCCCATGACCCTTTGTCTTATGTATGTGCAAGGAATAGCATTATACAATATGCATACATGTATGTTCGTGCGATAATGTATATTTTCTGCGTTAAATCTAGATGAACCAAAGGGACAAACTGAATCTGTTATATGTAAGTCACAGACTAGCATATTAGTACTTTCCTTAAAATATTCAGTAAACACTAGCAATGTATCGGCGAAAACGCTTCTTTCGTAGATTATTAGACGTGCGTAAATTCGTCTTTACTGCCATTGACATAGATGTTTTGAACAATTTAATCTCACACAATGATATGAGTGGGACATCATTTGGTTTAAGTATGTCTTACATACAAAGATTCCAAACATGTGTGAAGAAAGGCACACTTACATAATCCCTTACTTTGTGTGCTATTGAAAGTTTCTTGACACTTCTCTGTAATTATCACATGTAACAACTAATTCCGTTGATCCATCATCAGTAAAAGCAGGATAGCATATTAGTCATGGCATAGATGCCCTTGCGTATCATCATTCAGACTACAGTAATAAGATTATTTAGCGCTACTATTGGTCTTGAAACAACAGTCTCCGGTAAAATTTATACGTAGCCATGCCCCTACTCCCTTATTGAATACACTGTCCCGGGATAAGCGTAAAATAAACATGTGTTGTTATTTTGTCGGACAACCCACTTGATGGTGCAACGTACGCTTCATTCTCTGTACTGTATATGCACACATGGGTGCAATCTGGTGAACCTTGATAGCGATATGATATCAGACAATACACAAATTGATACATGATAGTTAGAATATACAACCAAAACACAACATATCCACTGGTCAACAATACAATAAAAAATCAATGTATCCAATCTGAGTGACCAAATGTGCCCTTCAGAAATTTAGGCCACGCCCCACCACCTTGCCCTTCCTATGTGACAGGTTCTCATGATACGATTGGTCAAAGTATCAGCCAATATAATGAGTAAGTGAGATATAATGCGTTACATTCGTGATATTTTATCCCATCACGTGACGGGAAGCTTTGTTTAGCATCGAGTAATGATAAATGTATCATGCAGTATGTATGTGTATGAATGGTGATGTATGTTTACAGCGTTAAGTTAAGATGAACAAAGTGACAAACTATAAATTTCTATATGCTCCATGTTATTTACACACCTATTGATACTTTTCTTGAAATAGTCAGTAAGCACGAGCAATGTATTGGCAAAAAATGTACACGATTATAATGCAAGTTCCCCCCTCTTTTTAAACTCTATTATAAATAATATATTATAATTCAGTCAATACGATGAGAGAGACAGGGGGAATTTGTATATTTGTTCATCTCGTATGTACAAAGACCGCGTAGGTGTTGATAAAAATACAGCACACACTGGCAAAGGGGTATAAGGGACACATGTAATAAATTACATGAAATACTGTAATATATGTATTCACATCGGCCTCTTTTCCATCTTTACGACACAATGAAATAATCAGTACTTGTTTGTGAGACTAGACAGTTTCCTGTCATATCCGAGACCTGCCAGGTAAATCAGGCATGATTAGCACTAATTAGCCTCGTCGCAGCAATCAGGCAGTCAGCGAGGGGTGCCAGGTGTTGGGCAGTGGAGCGGCTCCAGGGCTTAATGAGTTAATGATAAATAAATTCAATCATGAAAAAACATGTACTGTTTATGGAAAGTAACAGACAAAAGCAAAAGAAATGTTGGTCTAGAGATGTTACAAGTCCTTCACAGTGGAGATATACAACAAGTGAGGAAATCCTGCTGATTTGATTAGTCGGTTGGTTACTTGTTCGTTGTGGTTGTCGGGGCCATCTTACTTACTGAGAGATGAGAGTGACTGGCCTGTGACACTAAGCTGAAGTCATCAAAAGAGGATGATCTGAAAGAAATGAAAAGAAATAAGCTTCAGTCAGCAACTTTTCTTACCGTGCCGTGTGCCCCATGGTGACAGGAACCCTCTCGATTCTCCTTGTGGATAAGACTCACATGAGTGAATGCATGGGTTCACAGGTTTCTGCACAATTGTCTAGCATCAAAAGATGATAAACTCGAAGGAGAATTATCACCAGATGAGATATGTGACGCAGAGCATTGAATCATCATGAATATGCAGAAGGAATGTTTTCCCAGAGAATATTCAGCATTGACTTCCAGAGAGCCATCATTACCACCAGGGTCGAAAATCCTGAACCTTCATCCCCAGATGGATGACAATGGGCTGATGAGGTTGAAGGGACGCTTGGAATATGCTGAATATTTACCACATAATACTAAATTTCCAATCATTCTGCCAAAGAACAGCTGGATTACGACACTTATTATCAAACATTATCATGATGAAGGTAAGTATATCGCTGGAACAAACCAAATTTTAGCTTTGCTTTCTATGAAGTAGTGGAAAATCTCTGGCAGGGAAGCGATTCGGTCATGGAGTCAAAATGTGCACAGTGCCGTTTGAATAAAACACGGCCAGTTCAACCGATTATGGCACCCTTGCCCAAGATGAGAATGGGAGGTTCACTTCGAGCCTTTACACAGACTGGAGTAAATTTCGCTGGGCCTCAAGGTAGAAGAAAACGACAGAAGCGTTACCTCTGTCTGTTTACATGGTTGTCTACTAGAGCTGTACATTTGGAAATGGCCTATGGCTTGAATACGGACTCTTTTCTGAATGCCTTTTATCGGATGGTAAACAGAAGAGGTCTTCCTGAGCTGGTGGTATGCCATATTTGCTATTCTCAGTGGTGGAGATGTCACAGATAAAGAGCTGATGACAGCTTTCACTGGAGCAGAGACGCTTATCAACTCTCGCCCCTTAACTTACCAGTTGGCTCATCCTCATGACAGTACACCTCTCACACCAAATCACTTCTTACACGGACAGGTGGGCGGGGCGTTAGCACCTGACACAGTTGACACAACAGATTTCAACCCACGCAAACGGTGGAGAAGAGTTCAGGAGTTGGTGCATCACTTTTGGTGACGGTGGATGAGGGAATGTTTACCAACACTAGATGAAAGTGGTTCTCTCCTCATAGGGATCTTCAAGTTGGAGATGTTGTTTTAGTTATATCTCCTGATGTGCCTTGTGGAAACTGGCAACTTGGCAGAATATTAAAGATCTATCCAGGGGAGGATGGCCATGTTCGTGTGGTTGATGTTAGGACAAAACAGACAATTTTGAAAAGACGAGCAAACAAAGTATGCCCATTAGAATGGGCATCTTCGAGTGAAACAAATAGTTTTTAGACAAACAAGTTTATGATTAACAAAGGTCAATCATGGAGGGGGGGTATGGTCTGGAGACCAAACATATGGACGGATCGCACAAACGCACCATGTTTCGCAGGTCACCGAGAAGCATGCTTCTTCATGTGCGGGCAGACCACATGCTCTTGACCATGTGGGACACTGACGAATCGCCCAGTATTTGTGTACAGGATTGTTTGAGTAAGGTGACTGTTCGTCACGATTGTATTAGCTTGTCCATGTAGGATGCAGCTATATAGTTAAATAGAATTTGAACAGATATCAGGAGTAGCCCATATGTAGCTGTAACAGAGCAGCAATCTTGGAATACTAACAGATAGTATAGATAATAGAATTTAAAGTTTCATGTTAAGTTTTTTTCCATTATAGGAGATTCACGTTTAGTTCCCCATCTTTTTTGGTTAGATTATTTCATCCATTTATAGCCAAGAGAATCACGTTTTGTTCCCCAAATAGTATACTATGACACATAACTTTTTCAATTCCACTGCGCACCAAATGTTGGCAAACAAGTGTTCCAAACTGGTTTACTTTTGATTATGAAATAACATGATTGAATGCTTTGTTGTTTAGTCATTGTGGCCAGTCTTTGATTATTTCTATGAATCATACAAACACTCGTATTGATGTGAAGATACAGCAGTACAGCATTGTATCATGATATGCAGCTGACAATACGGTACATCAGTTTACCATCTCTGTATCACAATACATATGTTTCATCATATTCAGATTTAAAGTAGCAGTCAGAGAAGCTGTTTATGCAGATTGTCTAGTACTTCCTGACTGGCTGCAGACAGCAGACGCTGACAGTGTCCCCATAGTGATATACATCTCCTCCATAGTGTCCCATCTTTGAACAAATGATTTAGGATGGCACTGCGTCAGCTGTATCGGGACAAACGCTGTATTAGTGACTGCTCATATCAGTCTGTAGTGCGTTGAGAGGAAGTCCGATGTAACAAGCCATTTGATAAGTTGTGTTTTGCTCTCTTCATGACATACTCTGTTCACTGAAGGAATTACGATGTTCACTGAAGGGTCCAATTGCCCATTACTACAGAGTTATTCATGAACACAACAGCAAAACAGGAATACAGCAGTAAAATATGATTATGGCTGTGAAGCATGAATATAACTGTAAAACATGAATGCAACAGTTCTTTATGGATACAATCATAATACATGAATACAGTAATGTACATCATTACACTTGTTGAACGTGAATACAATAATGTCCATGTTTACAATAGTAATACATGTACATGAATATAACCGTAACAGATGAAATAGTAATACATGTACATGGATATAACAGTAACAGATGAAATAGAAATACATGTACATGGATATAACAGTAACAGATGAAATAGAAATACATGTACATGAATATAACAGTAACAGATGAAATAGTAATACATGTACATGGATATAACAGTAACAGATGAAATAGTAATACATGTACATGGATATAACAGTAACAGATGAAATAGTAATACATGTACATGGATATAACAGTAACAGATGAAATAGAAATACATGTACATGGATATAACAGTAACAGATGAAATAGAAATACATGTACATGGATATAACAGTAACAGATGAAATAGTAATACATGTACATGGATATAACAGTAACAGATGAAATAGTAATACATGTACATGGATATAACAGTAACAGATGAAATAGAAATACATGTACATGGATATAACAGTAACAGATGAAATAGAAATACATGTACATGGATATAACAGTAACAGATGAAATAGAAATACATGTACATGGATGTAACAGATGAAATAGTAATACATGTACATGGATATAACAGTAACAGATGAAATAGTAATACATGTACATGGATATAACAGTAACAGATGAAATAGAAATACATGTACATGGATATAACAGTAACAGATGAAATAGTAATACATGTACATGGATATAACAGTAACAGATGAAATAGAAATACATGTACATGGATATAACAGTAACAGATGAAATAGTAATACATGTACATGAATATAACAGTAACAGATGAAATAGTAATACATGTACATGGATATAACAGTAACAGATGAAATAGAAATACATGTACATGGATATAACAGTAACAGATGAAATAGAAATACATGTACATGGATATAACAGTAACAGATGAAATAGTAATACATGTACATGAATATAACAGTAACAGATGAAATAGTAATACATGAGTACAGTAACATGTCTGAGTTGCAGTTTAGAAATTGAGTCATACAATAGAGAACACAAGAGAGAATACAGGGTAGCTTCATTATTTATCTGTGCGATGTGTTGATACAGATTCTTATACCATTGTAGAGGAACTTGAACTTTATGCTTGAGTGCAACGTTTCAATACAGATTCTGTATTGAAATATCACACTTAAGAAATAAAGAAGTTGTTATCCATAAAGTTGGTTCTATATGAATACAGTAGATACACATAAATACAATGGAAATCATGAGTACAATAGTTATACTTGAATACAATAGTACAATACCACATGTTTTGGCTTTGCCCAAGTCATTTACATGTTCTCTTTACAAGTTGGGATTGTAAATATCATATCCTGGTATCCATAGAACTATATGGATTGATATTGTTTTAGGAAAACATTTTAAATGTAAATTATTTGTGTTAAAAATCATGTTAAAGTTTAAATGTAATAATTGGCCAATACAGGACAAGATGTTCTTGTACAATAATTGTTGTTGTGTACAAACCTATGCATTGTGATAGGTTATGTAACTTCATTGTCTTGTGACAGAGTCCAATACAGTTCCCAGTGATCATAACAGCTTGGTCATCAAGAATTTGAAGGAAGGAATTAACTACAGTGTGCGACTGAAACCCGTAGCAGGAGCCGGGGAAGGTCCAGCTAGTGACCCTGTGTATGCTGTACCCATTGACCCGAGTAAGTAACAGATGTGTGACCATTTGTGTGAGTTGTGTTAACAGATGTGTGACCATTTGTGTGAGTTGTGTTAACAGATGTGTGACCATTTGTGTGAGTTGTGTTAACAGATGTGTGACCATTAGTGTGAGTTGTGTTAACAGATGTGTGACCATTTGTGTGAGTTGTGTTAACAGACGTGTGACCATTTGTGTGAGTTGTGTTAACAGACGTATGACCATTTGTGTGAATTGTGTTAACAGACATGTGACCATTTGTGTGAATTGTGTTAACAGACGTGACCATTTGTGTGAGTTGTTTTAACAGATGTGTGACCATTTGTGTGAGTTGTGTTAACAGATGTATGACCATTTGTGTGAGTCATGTTAACAGACGTGACCATTTGTGTGAATTGTGTTAACAGACGTGTGACCATTTGTGTCAGCTGTGTTAACAGACATGTTACCATTTGTGTGAATTGTGTTAACAGATGAGACCATTTGTGTTATTTGTGTTAACAGACATGTTACCATTTGTGGGGATTGTGTTAGGACAGATTTTATCATTTGTGTGTGTTGTGTTAACAGAGATTTTATCATTTGTGTGTGTTGTGTTAACAGAGATGAGACCATTTGTGTGATTTGTGTTAACAGACATGTTACCATTTGTGGGGATTGTGTTAGGACAGATTTTATCATTTGTGTGTGTTGTGTTAACAAAGATGAGATCATTTGTGCGAGTTGTGTTAACAGAGATGAGACCATTTATGAGAGTTGTGTTAACAGAGATGAGACCATTTGTGTGTGTTGTGTTAACAGAGATGAGACCATTTGTGTGTGTTGTGTTAACAGAGATGAGACCATTTGTGTGAGTCATATGAGACATAGATATATGGTCAAGCCGAGTGTGAGAATTGATTGGGCCCTCGTGTGATGTCTGTTAGTCATTCATCGTGCTTATGCCTCATGCATCTCAGACATTATGTCAGAAATTGTCTATCTGAAAGTTCACATCCCTTCACTAAGGACAACACAATTTGTGCAAGATGTTTGCATCTAACTCTCAATACTATTTTCATGGTCAATGTCAGCCACAAACGTTATGAGACTTTGGCCTTTGAGTAAATTGATGGCATTATGAAACAAACCAAAATAACAAAATAATATGAATTGTGAAATGGCCACTCAGAGTCAGAGTGATGATAAGTCATAATAAATCCTCTTAATTGCTCCCAAATGTCATATAAGAAACAATTCAAACCCACAAAATAATTTGGCACTTTAGGGGCCACTTAAACAGGTTCTTCCACTTGTTAAATGTTACAATAAAGCAACAGGAAAAGTATATTTGGCATTTTAGATCATATTCTAGGAAATGAAAGACAGAAAATTCAAGAGACCTCTGGATGACCCAATATATTGCAGAATCTGAACTGTATTGTGATTAGCACATACTGGTTGCCCTCTGCAATATTACAGCTGGTGGATGTGAGTCGGTAAACAATCGCGAGTCTGGTGCAGATAATCCAGTGATCAACAGCAATCTATGCAGTAGGGATACAATCTAATGTGTCAACCCAGTCAGGAAGCCTAACCACCCAATCCTGCTAGTTACTCGCCTCTTATGACATGAACAGGATACTGAAAACCAGTTCTAACCCAAATCTTACCATTAGACCATTAAAGGTTTTCTGAAGGTGAGGGTGGGGCTGTGTATGCGATTACATATAATACAAACACTTTACAAGAATTAATTGTTTCTTGTTTCAGGTTTGTCAACAGGAGATATTGTTGGCATCGCCTTCGCATGTTTCTTTGTCGTCATCGTCATTCTGTCGGGCATGGTTTGTTGTTACAGGTAGGCAATTACAGATATAGCTGCAGGCTGTTGTAGAAGATATTCAGGATCTTTTTGGCAGTCCTAGTTTTAATCCAGTGAAAACTGACAGATGACTATGTGAAATACCTGTTCAAATGTCAGGTCATTGTCATGGCAATGCCAATCTAATGTCAGTTCAAATGTCAGTTCAATGTCAGTCAAATGTCTGGTAAAGTGTCAGTTTAGTGTAATTTCTTTATGTGTCAGTTCAAATGTCAGTTTAAATATCAATTCAATATCATGTTAATATCAGATGAGATGTCATGTTAATGTCAGTTCAAATGTCATGTTGATGTCATTTCAATTTCGGTTCAAATGTCAGTACAATGTCATTTCACTGTCATATCCATGTGATGCCAGCTGGCATTTCAGAGACATGTTAAATGGGGGAAAACAACAAAATATGCAGATGTGAAACTGCTATTAGAGACAAATCTTTACAACAGAGTGTTCTATGTAAAGGACATAGTCTCTCGTAGGCTTATATCAAGTTTCTGCACCTGATGCTGAAGCTCACATCATGGGCAATTGAAGTCAATAGCTCAAGTTTTAAATATATCTGTTGTTGTCATAGAGTCTGCTTATGTTATTTACCTCTGTGTTGGACTTATCAGCACCACTCATCTGTGAAATACCGTTCCTAGTCATATGAGACCTTAGGCCAGACCAATTTTATTCCTTGTTTTATGGATCCACTTGTCATGTTTTTTCAAGATGAAGAAAAAAAATACAAATTAATTTCCCCTGCTCAAAAAATATAATCCCAATGTTTTCATTGGTTAAAGATGTAAACTCACAAGAAAATTAGTTTTAGGCTGCTTTTTGACCCATACTCACTTCATAAATTACCAAAAGTAAAATACTCTCAGTACTCAGAAGGAACATTACTTTGATTGGAAATTTTATTTTTATTTTTTTGCCCGCCTGCCTTTAGGTTTTCAGAGGACAAAAATCTGCCAAACAAGAAATAGAATTGGTCTGGCCTTATGATGCTTTTGGAACTGTTATGACACAGAAATATCCAGACATTTGACTTTGTTTTCAACTGCAGTGCTTTGATCATGTAGAGTGTATAGGGAGGCTAGTGCAGTGTACATGCACGTTATCATATTGTAAAGTCAGTGTATCATTTTGTAGATATTCCCGCAAAAAGTGGAATGAGAAAGAGAAGATAATTATTCCTGCACTTCCAGTGAGTATTCTTTTCAGTTTGAAGACTTTTGAGAAATTTCTGTATTACCCAATTAACATCATTAGACCTGAATCATAGAGGACACGCTCTAAGGGTCTCCACATCATGCAGCAATATTTCCCCACACATTCTGTTTGTGAAACAAATGCAGGGGTTCTAATCAGCTCAGTACTAGGGGCTGCTAGATAGTTCATAATTGGTCTAAGGATGGAAAATGAGAAATGTGAAGGTGATGCAGTGGTATCAACATCTGACATCAGTTGCCATGGACCTATCTCACCGAGATTCCCCTTACCTGATCCAGATTGTCTCTGTTTACCATTGGAATAGGTTGTGGCAGACGTATTCAAACTTTGATTCTTGATGGCTGTGATCTGGTTTTCACTGAACCCTAACGAAACATTGATAATGCAACAATCACTTAATTTGCAGTTGGTTATTTAAGCCTGTGCTTGATCTGACCAGAATGTCGCTGACAGTGTCCGAAATAGCAAACACTCTTTATCTTCTTTATCTTCTTTGTTCCAGAATTTTCCTGCGGATTCAGCTACAAATGTCAGCACAGTTGCATTTATGCCACTGTCAGAGACAAAATGTGTAGAGAGACCAAAGCAGGTGAGAACACATTTCCTGTACAGACATATTGTTTGCTGGGCTTGGTTATTGCAAATACTGCTAAATTCCATCACAGTAAACTGTCTGTGGCAGGGTGGAATTACTTCTTCCCTCTGTTTCATAATGTGGCTTTGCACCCATTGTTATGAATATAATAATTATATCATATCTGACAGGGTCTTAAAGGACGATTTAATTAATTTTATTGTTTTTCCTTCAGACCCACTTGCTCACTGATCGCCAGCTGAGTGGGGACAGTGGGCGTGGCAGTCTGACAGGAGGTGACCTGAGTCCAGCCCCTCTCTCCCTCTCGAATCAGTCCCTGCTGAAGTTTGAACCTGTCGATGAGAAAGAAGAGTTGGCTAAACAAGGCTCGGGGTCAGAATTAAGAAGCAGCTGCAGCCTTCCTCGGGACTACACAAAGGTGGCTGACGAGGGGAGTAGTGGACACCAATCTATCACCTGCCTTTGTGTGGACAAACAGGACAATCCCTGGAACGATTCTGATGAGTCTTTGGATGAGGAGAGTTTCAACAACAAGGGTTACGATGAGTATGTTATTGCGGCTAACAGGGATGGTGGTGGGGAGGAGGAAAAGGGAGTTAATCCAGGTTTTGTTCCGGATGGAGAAGGGAAAAAGTCTGAATCTGATGCTGTTTGTCAGGTGGACTCATATCAAGTGGCTGAAGATTGTCATGGTGTTCCGTTCACCGAAGATGCATCAGACATCACTGAAGTGGAAGTCACAGATGGCCTAAGTACCGAAATGTCTGGTGTGGACAGTTTCTGTGATGAGCTCAAAGTGCTAAATGCAGAGCACCAAAGCAAGTCCCTAGCGGGAGGAATTAGTGCAGGTGCAGATGTTGACACCCTGAAATCACATCTGGAAAAGTCACACATGTCTCAACAAGAACATTCAGATATTGATAACAATCATATGAGAACACAACCAGAAGTACCTTACATGGCGCTACAAGGAGAAAATCATTCATATTTAGATGACAGTCATCAAAGAACACAACCAGGAGTCGCATATACGTCTTGCCAAGAATCCAGCAGTCCCCAAATGCAATCAGACACAGTGGAACCACAGATATCCATTCCAGTAAGCAAGGACGAGATGACCCGTGCGGGAGAAATGGACGAGGGTCTTGGGTCTTGCAGCAGTTCATACTCTTCTGACAGCTCGAGGGGTTAGAAGCTGCTATGCTGAGATCATTTACATAATCACTTCACTCAGCTTGTCGGAGGCAACAAGTCAGAACGAGTGGTCACGCTGTCTTATTTGAGGGATGCCATCATATCTTCTGGCTAAGATTGATTGCCATGATGTCTGTCACTGGTCCTCAGTTAACCATGATGTCTGTCACTGGTCCACAGTTAACCATGATGTCTGTCACTGGTCCACAGTTAACCATGATGTCTGTCACTGGTCCTCAGTTAACCATGATGTCTGTCACTGGTCCTCAGTTAACCATGATGTCTGTCACTGGTCCACAGTTAACCATGATGTCTGTCACTGGTCCTCAGTTAACCATGATGTCTGTCACTGGTCCTCAGTTAACCATGATGTCTGTCACTGGTCCACAGTTAATCAGTATGGTCTGTCATCATATTACATGAATATTGCTACTTAAAGGACAACCAATCAACCAAACAAACAACTATCCAAATGCCAAACTTTCTAATCTTCACAGCACTTGTGTCACGACCACTAGAGCTAACAACCAAAACCATATGTGTATATATCTACATATTATTATTCTATCGCAAGGTCATCACAGTTGGGAATGAGACTTCAAGTAGCATACCAGTGCCCATCAGTGCCCATGTTGTCTAAATCCTGACAGAACAAGGAAGGGGCACCCATAGTTGTTAAAGCGTTAGCTCGTCATCCTGAAGATGAAGGTTTGATTTCATACAAGTGTGAGGCCAATTTCTGGTTTCCTCCATGATATTGCTGGAATATTTGTAAAAGCATAAAGCTCACTCACTTCTGACAGAACAGTCAGAAACAATGATCGGATTTGCCAATTCAACTGTTTTAAAGCCTATGATTTTGTGAGGTACATTTAAGCCTGATGTTTCTGTAACTTCCACATGATGGCTTCAAGTGATTGACACAGCAGCAACAAATATATCTTGCCATCTTGTTTGGGTCAGCCATTGTTAACAGATTGAAGATCTGATAGGAAACGATTTAATACAGTATATTTCAGTGGTATTGTTAGCACATTAGTAATAAATATGCAAATATACATGTTTTGACATTCACTGTGAAGATCCAGGCTAGAACTGATTTCAGCAACTCATGGTTAATGTGAGAGCTTATTCTGATTGACAGGGATTGAGTGGTCAGGCTGGCTGTACTGGTTGACAAGTCAATATAACCCAGCTACACTGCTTCCAATGACAAGAGAGAATAAAGTTTGAAATATGTTGTCAAGGTACGTAGGCCCCAGGCGTTCAATGGGTAACCTGGTGGGGTTCGGGAGGAAAACCAGGTGATGGGGATGAAGCCTCTTTGAAGCTTATGCATAATTCTAAATTCCCTTCTCAGAAACGTCACTGAACATAATCTATTCAAAGCTATTTGTGTGATTGTAATTGGTCAAAATGGTCATGAACCAAATCTGGAATGAGATTTGTCAGTTTTGTCATGATAACACAGTCATGAGATCAGTAACAGAAATGGGAGTCTCAAGTCAGTGGTGCCAGAGTTTGGTTGGCAAATGAATAGATCGATGCACATGATGTCAGTCATTGGATAGTCTGGTTCAAACCGTTGTATTGCTGTAACATATTAAGTGAAGCATATGTCAACAAATTCTGATATTCAGGATTTTACATTGACAAGAATTTTTGACTGAAACCACTGGTGCTAAAAGATTTTGGAGGTTTTCGTTCCGTATTTTGAGTTGTGTAACTGTATCTTGCCACAGAGAAATCATTCAAGATGTTTTGGCCAATTATTGTATTGGAAACACAGAGGCAACTGTAAGACTGTGTTGCCATGAACTGGCAGCGTGGGTGTGAATGTGTTGTGAATGAATTGCAAGTATGATCGTGATGATCGATAATGTGTTGTTAATAATTACAGTGCTTTATTGCCATTCACTGTGGATTGTCACATGTCATTTGAAGAATTCTAAATAATCACTGGAGTATTGTCAATAGTTGCTGAAGTATTGTCAACAGTTGCTGAAGTGTCAACACACATACACATTGTCCACTTTCACTGAAGTATTGTCAACACACACATACACATTGTCCACTTTCACTGACGTATTGTCAACAATCACATAATGTTCACTTTCACAGAAGCATTGTCAACTATCAGTGAAGTATTAACAATAACCGTGAAGTGTAATTCATTGTCTTTTAAGCAAACACTTTCTGCCATTAAACTGTGTGATAGCTGGTTAAGCCAAGGCAGTTAATCCTGGAGTATGGACAGTCCCGATCTTTTAGGATTTCTCAGCAGCAGTAAAGATGTCCAGTAATTAATATGACACACCCAGGTGTTTATTGTGGCCAAGAGATGCAGAACTGGTGATAAGACAGGGTGTATCCTACTACCTGATTCTGACATTATCACTGCATCTGGCTAAGGAGTATATACATGCTGTTTGCTTTTTTATGACCAGTATTTTGCAAATAACTTCAGTATTTATCAGATGAAATATATTCATAAACTAAGCCTTGCAGGAACTACACTTGATCTGACTCTGTGGTAAATGGGACATTTCTCAGTTCCTGTGACTGTTTTGTTTGCCTTACTTCTTGCCATAGAGACCTTGTAGGTTTGATTATCATGGGGACATCATGTGGGAAGAAAATATCTGCCCACTCGGACTTCGTTGAGAGCAATGTAAACCCATTCAATCACGTGTCAGTATTCATATTTTATATAGATTGCTGGCAGATAGACAATTCTAAGGGTCCTCTCATTGTTTCCAGTATGTCATCAGGGATTAAGTAAATTCACCTGACTTTGACTCTGCTAGGATATTGCTGAGCGCAATGTAAACTAACTTAACAGTATTCATGATTTATATAGATTGGTGGTAGGCTGATAAACACTTGCATTGTAATTGCGGTCGTGGTTCCCTCCATTGATCATAGTATCACTCACTAGTTCGTCTAATGCAAGTATTTACTTCATAAATCAAAATGTGATAAATAACTAATGTTTTGGAATGTCTACATTTTACACAGGTAGATTTGACAAAGGCAAGACATTTTTGATGAGTTTTTCATATCTTTATGCTGTCTTACCATCAGATGCTGCACTCTCACATATGTTTACAATCCAAGGCTCCACTCACTGTTTCAAACATTCCATCAGATTTCAATTAAAATATTTTTACTCGCAAAGCTATTACTATTACCTATTGAGCATCATTTTCAGTTAGCCATGTTTCAGAATGTTTCATGTTTCACTGAGGGAAATATACTTCTGAACTAAAGGAGTGCCTTCTCCCTGAAAAGACACTGTGAAAACTTTTGTACACTTTTGTGCAGGTTTTAAGTTGTATTCATTTACACCGGTGTGATAAACATGTTATAACTGTTTTGTTAATTTTTGTTGATTTTTGTTCCGATCATTCTGATGTACACAGTCTGTGTGATGTACCAACTGTTTCACTAATTTGCATGAAACCAAAAGGTGTGAAAATAATAATAAATTTAATCAGCGTTTTTTGCTCACTGGCTAGTTAAATTCTTAAGAAAGAAGAAACAGTATTTTTTTTGATAATTTCTTTCCTGATATTTTCATATTCATGTAGAAATGGGTTTGTCATCTTCGCGAAAATATGTGAATGTATCATTTATTCGAAACACTTATTCAGTTTCACATGTTGAAGGGGCAAGACCCACCCCAGAAAGCATTTCCAAGATTAAAACGTATTTGTTCACCAATAGAAAATATAATGTTATCATGTACACATATATTGATGGTGAATGGTGTTCTTGTGTGTGTCTGTACATACTATTGTAAGTTCTGCACTGTCATGATCCATGCAATACTTTATAGTGTCTCCTTATTTTTACAAATTCTAGTTTACAAACCATTCAATGTATTTTATACATACATAAGATATACTGGGTACTGATAGTATGAAAGTAGTCACTAGCAGTACATTCATTTACTGAAATTGTTGTTTGAAAATAAAAGGAAGATGAAATATTGTTGATTTTGTGATATTTTTCTGGGGCTGTTTGAGGAATGGTTTCAGCCTGAGTGTTCTGTTTGGAGATGCATGGCAGACACACGTGGAGTAATGGTTAAGACAACACTGTGACATGGTGGAAGACCAGGGCTACATACCTATAGTGGATCTTATGTTCCTTTGTGTTGTCATAATATGGAAAAGTGTGACAATTAAAGTTACAGGTATAAACGACAAGCTATCTACAACAAGATCTAAAATTTCCAAACTGTACTTGTGCCCATATGCACAAAACAACGGGAGCAACATGATTTCCATAAGTTAATTTTAGAGCAGGGATTACCTGTAGCGTCTAATAGTGTCTGGTTAGAGTATGAGTGATGCGATCATTGAAGCTAAGATTGCTTTGTGTAAGTAGTCCCAGACACACTTGTTTACAGATACCCATGGTTATGTACCCACAGATATTCTGATTTGCATGGGATGTCGGTCTTCCTCATGCACCAGTCACTTGTGTATGGGTGTTTGAAACAAACATGGTGTTGGTGACTTTCATCACCCTTGTTCTTTGCTGGTTTTGACAACATTTCATTTCAGTCAAACTCAACGAATATTGAATCAGTTGTTTCACTGCATGTTCTAACATGTCTTTTAACGTCCCCATTAAGCACACAAAAAGTTGCATTTACCTCAGAGTATAAATGACCTCACCATGTTGAAGTTTATATGTGACTATCAAATTTTAGGGTGTTCCCGTACTTCTTGTTTGTACTATATCTTTTATGAGTACGTGGGCCTAGATTTTCAAAGCGGACGTAAAATGTTCAAATTATGACCACGAACACACAACACAGCCTTGAAGCTGAATAGTCTCTGGGGTACTGGTGTCATGCGTGATGAGGATCTGAATATTTTACCTGCGCTTTCGAATTCGGACTCAAAGCGTATTTCGAACACGGATTATGCCTGTATTATACTTTATAGCCTCTGTGTATTTAGACGGGTTAATTGTATTTCTATACTCACATTATTTTCACCAGTGTTGATCTAATGAATTTTACTTACGCTTTGGAACATCGGTTTATCTCTTCTAACGGAATACCTGCTTTGTTTATTGTGGTATAGTTAGTCAGTCGTCCTTAAACTTGGTTGTATTTCAGTACGCCTCCACGAAATCAATCTGTACATGTGGTCCTGTCCATGTTTTTCTCAGAACCAAGTGTTCGAACACCAGTAACGGTTGTTTAACAGTTACGAATCGGTTTGTTTGATCGTTATACCACTCAAGGCAGCGTGTACGTTACTTGAGCCAGAAACCATACGCCGGTTAAACCTTGAGCTCTAACCACATAACGAGTAGGCGAGTGAGTGAATGAGATAGATCAACGCCGAATCAGCCACCTTGTAAAAAACAAAACAAAACAAAGAAGCCCACTCGAGTACATAAATAATATCTCAGCAAAACGTTACTAATTCGAGTGAGATGTTGGTAATGTATTTTCATATAACAAAGGGATTCTTTCAAGGAACAAGAAACAATCAAATAATTATTTTTCTTTTAATGACCTGCAAGCTGCTAAAACATGAAATGATAAAAATGAAACATAACAAACAAAACACCACGAAAAGTATAAAAAGCGTTGTTTGAGAAACATTAATGCAGACGAGTACATGCGAAGTTAAACTGAGTGAAGAACATCGAGTAATATTTACATCCCAATCAGAATAATGAATGGCACCAAAACCAGTCGCTTGTTTTTGTAACGTCTGTATTGAGACCAATGGGGCCTTGAGTGTCACCTGGCAAGAGATGTCTGGTTTGATATGACCAAGGCTCGTTTGACAATGCAGATCTCCGGTACGACAGTCGTAACTCATATGTTGACGTGAAACAGCAATCAGTGTGATCTCGCTGAGATCTCTCGCTTGAGCGTCACACCAGTGTATGCTTTCCCTTCTTAATAACATCATGAACTCTTGATGAAGACTACATTCAGAACACATTCATCTCAAGGTCTCGTCGGGATTGCACATCGTGACAAAGGCTTCAGTCACGCTGACTGGCTTTCGGTCTGTGGAGGTCACGTGTACATCGTACAACAGCGATGCTGAGCGAGGCGTCTGCGTACAACTCCCTCAAACTGACATCCAAATAGAACTGAACTGCGAGACACTGATGTTTCTGGTTAGATGGGACAGGGCCTGAATTCAAAGTCATAGCACGGTCGACATGCTTATTTTGTGTGAGTATTTTGTAATTGTAATGAACGTGTATAAGGATCCATACCGAAACGTCGCATCATATGTAATAATGAAGTTGTTATCCATAAAGAATCTTACTCTCTTATCTTATTCTCTTGTAATGAACGTGCAATTTAGCGTAACCTTGCGTAAGATAGGTGAAGTTGCAGTTGGTGGGCGATAGTTTACGCCGTTGCAGTTAGTACGATCAAAGTTTAGTTGAGGAACATTCATATCCCAGACTCTCATATTCCTGCGCCAATTCGTCGTTTGTGGCGCCCCCTGGTGGAAGGACTCGGTTCTGATCTATTTCGTTCCAACGAAGTACATCTCCCTCTGCTTCCTCTTCCTCCTCCCCCTTCACATCTTCCTCGTATGTTTTCGCCACTGCAACATAGACAGACAGAATGTCATATTCACTGGCCGAGTGTGGCTCATCCCCAAGTTCACAACTCGTCTCATCCCAGACTTTTCTGCTTCCACAGCTGTCATCCTCATCTCGACCAGATGTCCGCTCGCCGCTCCCACCATTCCGTCCTCTGAGTCCAGGGGTTCCGTCGTCCCGTTCGTCGTGCGGGTCGTTCTGGTCATCGGTCCCAACACTCTCTTCCACTTCAGTCAATGTCGTCTGCTCGCTAACGGCCGCCGACAGGGGTGTAGATTCAGGAGGTGTAGATTCTGGAGACCTGAGCCGGGTAAAACAACTGGATGCCGTTGGAACCAGGGCCTGATACAGTGGAGCATTCCGCGCTATGGCGTCGGGGGTGAGACTTCCTCGTCCGCTGTCGATGGTCTGGCGATGGTTTCCATCTTGACCTAGCGTCTCCTGCAAGGAGATGTATAGAATGCATAATGGGATATGACGTGCGCGATGACGAGGGTTGTAAACACGATCATTGCTACCCTACCTCGTTGTGTTCTGGTACCCCACTAAGCATTATTTCAGCTATATGTCAGCCTGTAAAGAATCGATTTTCGACTTGACAAACCAGTGGTTCATATCTCGAGCACGATACCACCCGATCAGAGAAGTTACATCCATTAACATGACAACCAGTATGAGGATGCTGGGATTATGTACCCCGGAGTGTTACATCCATGTTGAGACTGGGTGTTGTTTTACACCGCACATTCATTAACATGACAACCAGTATGAGGATGCTGCGATTATGTACCCCGGAGTGTTACATCCATGTTGAGACTGGGTGTTGATTTACTCCGCACGTAGCATCTTTCCAGCAAAGGACACCAAACATGGGTTTTATGTTTGACCAATATTATTGGCAATGGTACCCATGTCCTCTACGTAAAGCGGGAAGAATTAACCATTTTACTTCCCCACTAATGTATCCTTGCAAGGCTCATGCACCTTTCTGAGATGAATATCGCTTCATGTTTGTTCGCGAATACGCACACGCGATATCATTTAAATTTGCATATTTATACCCCATTTATACCTCACTGGATACCGATGCTATCATGCTGGGAAATCTACCCACTATGCTATCAACACTATTCTAGTGAATGTTGACAGCTCATTCATAACCTACACTGCGAATACCTAGTAATAACACTACTTTGTTATGTAAAACTGCTGTTATACATTAGATACGTTAGAACATCTGGACTAAAACTGCTTTGCTATACAGATGTCATAAACAGTATGTCATAAACAAGTGAAAAATATTATGAAAAATGTACTGTGGATGAAATGATTTGCTGAAATTCCAAAAATTGGGTGATATCAAATTAAAAATAATGAAACGAATATATCTAATTGGAGTGCTCTCGGACGTATATTGAAAAGTAAGATCTGTACTAAGAACAACAACAGTGAAATACAACACACAACCCCGAAATCTGCAACCTGAATGAACGTCACACTGATTTGTTTGTAGTGCAATTATAATACATGTAATAAAATCAATACACTATATGGCTGGCTGGATAAACGCCAATGGGTGTTCAACATTATGGTTTTATAGGCTGGCGGGGATAAAATATAGGCCCCTAACATCTAACATCATTCTTCATGCATCAGCAGGGCTATATGTTCATAACACTACCTTCTTTTATGGGGAGGTTAAATGGGCCCCAACATCACTTTTTATTGGCAGGACTTAACTCACCTTGCAATCCATTCGTTTGGTCCAAACATCAATGGATTAGCCCTATGATGATAGGAGTTTAACCCGCACTCAGCAATATCCCAACTATATGGCGGTGGTCTGTTAAGAATCGAGTCTGGACAATCCGGTGATCAACAGCATGAGCATCGATCTACGCAACTGGGAACCAATGGCATGTGTCAACCAAGTCAGCGAGCCTGGCCACCCGATCCCTTTGGTCGCCTCTTACGACAAGCATGGGTTGCTGAAGTCCTATTCTACCCCGGACCTTCACGGATGCACAATGAAGTGTAAATATGAATAATGCAGTCGTGTACCGTTGTCTCGATTGCATGGGACCAAGGCAAATATCGAGTTATCCGAACTTCGTTCAGATGGATACTTGCCAACGGAAGGTGAATATCGAGTTAAAAGCGTAATTGTCCCTGTTGGGACCATGAAATTATATAAAAATATCGAGACATCCGTATCGAGTTAAAAGCGCTTGAATACATATTAATGATAAATTATGAAAGATTTTTGTCGGGATTGAGATGTTATATCGAGATAACAGAGACATTGAGTAACAGTGCTCTACTGAAAAGAGGATAGTTCAGAAACCATGCTGGTCGTCTATTGAAATGTGACGTCACTTCTTGAAAGTCACGTACTTTGGGACTTGGTATGGGGACTGGTCTCTCTGGGGCAGATGGAGTAATGGTGGGTGGATCAGCGTCATCCTACTCAAGAGGAAGGAAAATGTTACTTATAGACTGCCAGGAAAAAGAATTAATACACCCATGTTTGATGGTGGTGTTAATGACTGGGCGATCAGATTTAATTTTCAAGTGCATATTGTCCTTTACCCGGCAGTTTAGATGA
The DNA here is from genome assembly GCF_037392515.1 of Haliotis asinina. Taxonomy (NCBI): domain Eukaryota; kingdom Metazoa; phylum Mollusca; class Gastropoda; order Lepetellida; family Haliotidae; genus Haliotis; species Haliotis asinina. The sequence goes on along the minus strand of NC_090286.1, from coordinate 2,563,677 downwards.
AGTCGTGAAAAACATATTGAATAAGTGAGTGAGTGGGTGAGTGGATGAGTGAGTGAGTGGGTGGTTTAACACCGCTTTGAACCTTACAGTTACACCACGGTGTGTCAGCAGAGTGAGTTTAGTTTTATGCCGTTTTAAGCAATATTCCAGCAATATCTGCAAGGGACACCAGAAATGGGTTTCACACATTGTACCCCCGTGTGGAATGGAACCCGGGCCTTGGGAGTGACGAGCAAACGCCTTTTCCACTCGAGTACCCTCTTGGGTATCTGAGACACGTGTTGTACAGTCAACATGTCATCTGAGACACGTGTTGTAAGTCAACATGTCATCTGAGACAAGTGTTCTACAGTCAACATGTCATCTGAGACAAGTGTTCTACAGTCAACATGTCATCTGAGACAAGTGTTCTCCACTCAACATGTCATCTGAGACACGTGTTGTACAGTCAACATGTCATCTGAGACACGTGTTGTACAGTCACAACAGGTGTAAAGGGCGCTGACAACCCAAACATTATAATGTAGGATTTCAAACTCAAGGCACAATATGCAGACATTTGTGACAATGCCAAATGCATAGTGCCATATATTTATATTTCACATGCAATGTGTCAAGACATCTAATGTGTCAAGATATCTGTGTCAAGATATCTAATGTGTCAAGAATATGTGAAACATAGGTTGTTGTCACATTGTTACATGGTGGTTTGTTAGTAACTATTCTAGATCGAGTTCATCTGTTAGTTGCTAAAGGCAAATAAAGTTAAAGCTGGCTTGCTTTTGACCGGTTAGACAATCCGGTTTCAAGGTTAATGTGTGAAAATCAAAGATGTCCTTATGGGAGTTATCTTTCCTTGCCTAAACTATCTAACAGAGTAATATTTTCGATCATGTTTGAAATAAACATATGCTGTTATTTGTGGGAATAAACGTCAACCAACAATGCAAATAGTAAACAGTGATTTCATACTGGTTGCGAACAAGCGCGGTCTGACATTACGACGTTCATCCAAGCATATTTGTCTTGATTCAGATTCTCATTTCTTGAGATACAGAAACTGACGACTATTTTCAATAGATTCTTGCATCGTTAGGAAGCAAGTTTGTATCTAGAGTCGCGCTTCGCTGTTTACTCACCAGCTTTCAGGATGACACAATTAGATCTTGAGATATGCCAAGAAGGCCGAATCATGTTCACTATAAGCGACGCACATGAAAACAGTGCTGGATAAAATGATATATGAGGTAATAAATAATAAACTATTGATATAAACAGTTGTTAAACATACACTAATTATTACTGAAGTGTACAGTTAGCTGCTATTCATGTACCGTTCCCTGCATTCTATGCCAGTAAGCTTATGTTACATACATAGCGGACCTCGGACAGTTCTGGCATCACAATGTCCTCCGACTCCACCCACTTCCTGTACAGAGACCTGCAACAAGGAACTCTCGTAGTGTCATCAACAGTGCCCCGTATAGTAGGCAAATAGGCCTCACCGGGAATAGTAATAACTACATCACAGCGTCATATTAATACTGGAGGTTTACAAGAGACAGCCTGTTCAACACACTGGTAAACCCACATTCTGACAACCAAACGTCATTGATATCCCTGGGATTCGAATCCCTCTCCTTGGATCATATAATGGTTGACGCAAAAAAACCCATTAATCTCTGGAGCTAACATGCAGTCGTGAACCTAATATAACAGTTTAGCTGTTTTTGGTTGCCGTTTCTTCACACCGGGAGACACGCCTAGCGTCACAGGAACCGGAATGTGTAGGTGTATTTCATGCGTTTCGTGAGGATTTATGGAATGTCACCACTTCATAATGCCTCGAGGTCACTTGCGACCCACTTGTGTTCCGGCACTTGCACAATAGAAATAGAATTGTCGTTCTTGTTTGAAGGACGTCAAAATGAAACCCCCCAAGAGAGGCACGAGTCGGTGTTCGGATTGTCCCTGAATAACTCGAGTGAGTGACGAATTGCTTGATGTTATAGATGGGTACAGATTGACAAACACATTTTTGTTTTTAGGACAATTCTGAAAATACCTCCCAGAGTTGGTATGATGTTTTGATTACGATCAGCGTTTCATTCGGACTATAGCGTGATATGGAGGATTGACCGGCCGGAGTTGTCTTCCAGGACCAACGTGAAATCTGGACGCGTCTCTGCACAGTGAGTCTGGCACTGCTATATTTATCTCTAATTAGACACACACTGGTCACGCAACATTATACCTGCAACACCGTCTGCTGATGTAGACGATGACCATTAGACACAAGAAGCAGGCGAATACGATGAGAATAATGATCCCCGCTGCCAGTCCTGTCGGATGGAGAATACAATAAACCATTTAGAGTATGTTCTTCTAAATCTGTTCCGAAGATTACTCTTTATTCAAGTTATTTGTATATCGTTACTATGGGATGTTGATCTCTTAAGTGATCAGTTGTATAGATAAGCGGCATTCAACAATATGCCATCAAACACCTGTCGACGTATCATAGATGCTCATGCTGTTGGTCACTGAATTGTCTGGTCCAGACTCGATTATTTACAGACCGCCACCATATAGATGGAACATTGAATGTGGCGTTAAACAAAACAAAACGGAGTCTGTTTTGCCAATATACATATATAGAGCTGGCCCAGTCAGGGATGTATTGTCGTGAACTGGGCGTCTTTAAATGGCTAGTAGATTTTCCATTGCGATATTGAGTGACTGTTAGTGTTATATTACAGAGTGACGGCCATAGAATCAGTCTGGAAGAACTTATCTCACTTGTATCAATGGGAACGCCGAACTTGGGGTCACTGTACGGTCCGATCCGACCCATGTCGGACACTTGGCGTAGCCTGACGGTGTAGTTGACATCTTTCTGAAGATCCGCAATCAAGTAATGACTCGTCTCACTGGAGACATTCACACCTCCTGGAACGTACGTATGAAAGATAAACATACACACAAACTCAGAATCATCGGGTTTGTTCGGGTTCCATTTATCCGTAGTTCGACATAACAGAGTTTATAAGCATGCACATGACCACACTGCAGATGACGAATGTGTCTGCACCACGACAGAGGAATGGCTGTTAGCAGCTAGTCTCAGTTCTGGGATGCCAAGGAAGGCTGAATTCGCCATAATGTTTTCTCCAATGTTAGTTTTGTAAGAGAATTTGATCACGGGGCTGTACCGTAGTCTAATAACAACAGGGAATCATGATGTGAGGTTTTCACTGTTTTCACTGAGCACAATGACACAGATGGACGTTAAATGAATTTGATAATCCATACAGAAATAGTCAAACACAATTTAAGCAACCAACGCTTCTCTTTACTTTCTAAACCCGCTGAACCTGTTTTAATGAGGGTTCGCTGAGGAAGTCTGTTTGATTACAATAATAGAGTTGATTAACGTCAATGACATCAACGACGTCACATACCGCATACAGGCACGTTCCCGACGCAGTGCTCAATGTATATGAATGTGATGAAGCCCTTCGGAGAACACCTGTCTAACCTCCAGCGGACTGTGAGAGCCAGATCGGCCTTACTTTCAATATAAAAGCTTGTCTTGTTTGGCTTGGCCGGGACTGAAGTGAAACATTATAAATCTACATGTCGCATAAATAGGTAAATAGGATGGATTGCTTATGTGGCTAGTTGGCAAATGGATGTTTGTGGTTGTTTAATATTAATATCAAGTTAAATGACAGCTGGATAGCGTGAATGGGTGAGTGGTTAATACCAAGCGCAAAGACCCACCGGTTATGGTGACAGGATACAGGTCACCTGACCACCCGATCCACAAAGTCTACAGAACATTTTGTTGGGAACAACCAAGGTTCCTTAACTGTACTCGGAGATGAATATGATTGTATGAGTGAAAAGAAGTAATTGTTCGCAACTCACAAAGCAAATCAAGTTAGACGATCTATTTCCAACACAAAACTCTCTTTATCCTAATCGGTTGTACGCTGATTTAAGACTCAAAGAAACTCGAAAGTGGGGACTCCAGAAATGGACTTCACATATTGTACCCCTTCGGGGAATCGAACCCCGGTATTTGTTGTGACGAGCGACAGCTTTCATGGTAGGCTACCCCGCCGCTCCATATCCTAATGAGGCTGTTTATCTCACACATACCCGCACTGACGTTGTACCGACAGCCGCTCATAGCGAGCCCGCTACTTCCTTTCCCGGTTTCCATGGATACCCCAAAACGGGTGACTGCAGGTTTGCTTTTCATGGAGAGTTGTGCAGATCTTTGTGCGCCATCGACAGTGATCCATTGAACGTCACCCTGTAATAGCTAAGATTCTTGAGAGAAAGAAAAGAAATAACGAGTTTCTGAAACTACTATTATACAAATTCATCAATCCCGCAATGTATTAATCCCACGTATAAGATACACACTGGAGACAAATCGTTAACTTGAAGTTCTGTACATTATCGAGGAACTTCATCCGTTACTTCACCCTACAGTAATAAACCCAAGAACTAAAATACTTATAAGGACAGGCCTGTCGAAGTCTTGAGGGTTAAGTCGACATGTTTTCGGAAAAATAGTGTTTTGAACCTTCCGAACTGAAAACAATCTCTCTCAGGATTGAAGAAACCAAATATATTCTACTGAACATTAGGCAACATCCCTTTCTGCAAACCTATGAGATCATGTGCATGCGTCCTCCAGTGTCTAGCAAAGTCCGTTGTATAGATAGGACAATGTCGTGAACGGTGTCAAGAATCACGATCGAATTATGATGAAACAGTGTGCGTATCTTGGCGTCCAAACAATAGATAGTAGTGCCCGGATTAGCGAAGTGTCCGAGCAGCGGGGTACTTACCTGGCATGTCTTGTGTGTCGGCCCCCACAGACACCACAACACTGTCCAGAGGTCTGGCTGGTCAGCTGACGTCCAGTACACTGTCACCTCGGTGCCATTCCAAGCACTGTGCACATCTGTTGGGGGACGGACTGGAGACACAGTGGCAGGATAGAGTATTTGGCGCACACACAACACACACACACACATACACACGCACACACACATATTTATGCTCATGATGTTGATCACTAAACTGTCTGTTCCAAGCTCGATTTGTGTTTGCAAACACACAAACAAAGAAACAGGGTATGCACAGGGTATGAGATTTAAAGACAACTCTTTACGTACTATATTGTAATCGTAGATGTAAAATTCCGTGATCTCAATGTAAACAAGGAACGTTTTCAGAATTTACTTATCGGGCATTTCAAGGATCCCTGCACGTCTTGGGGACGTTGCTCGGACAACACATTGCAGGGATAATTCTGGTTGTTCTGCTATACACACCATCTCCGAGTTTGGATAAGCGCTGAGAGAACTTGGGTGAAGCTCCGGCTCTGTTGGATGCTGTCACCGAGATGGAGTAGTCAACGTTACAGTTGAGGTCGTCAAGTGAAACTGACGCAGTAGTCGCTGGACAGACTATGACTTTGCCCGTGGTGTTGCATTGCGTCATCTTGTTGCACTTGTAGTTCGCCGTGGCCTTGACCGTACTGTCGAGGAGCGTTATGGTGTACTTCGTCAGCATGCCATACTGGAACTCTTTAGGCGGTGGCTGCAAAGAGTTTCAGTGACTGTGAAAAGTTTTACCAATCTCTTCATGGGGAGAATCGAACCCCTCGACATGACAAACGATTGCTTCACTTGGCTACCCAAATGATTCGAGCATGCCCGGGACAACGCGAAGTACGTAAAATGCCCATGAAGAATGGAAACTGTAGTACCTTTATGAAAACATAGACATTCCTCTCCCCGTCGATGCAGTCGTGCGCAAGGAAAGTGCTGCTTGCAGCGGCAGGTGCTATATGGGGTGAAAGTATTATTAAAATAACATTGATAGTTAAATCCAAAAGCGGTGATACACTATCCCACAGTTCAGTATGTCCCGTTTGTAGTGAAAGTATCCAAATGAAGACACAATGGAAAACGTGTGATATTCACTGGACATTTACTTGTTTGACTGGTATTTGCCCTGAACTATACGTATGTATGACATTGGTTTAGATTCTATATTATGATTAGGGAAGAACGATATCGTTCTTATTGTGAAAGGTAAATACTTGTCTATCTCCCCTCGAAAACAAAATATTGTCCTTGTGTCCTTAATCATTAACAAACGGATATTCTGTTTCTATGAAAAAACAACAACAACAGCTAAAAATAAAAGAAAAAGAAAAGAAAAAAATAACCAACAGAAAAACCAAACTCATGAAATATTAATCGGCACGATCACGCGACTCACCCTCTTCATTAGTGGAGGTAGAAACTGTTCTCGGTTCACTACGGTACCCGTGTCGAGCGGTGGCGGACATAGCCGAGACAATAAAGTCGTACTTCGTGTATGGTCTCAGATTGGTGATAACTGCTTGATTCTCAGACGTTGTCAGAGTCATGTTCTGCCATAGAAAAAGCTGGTAATAGTGAGGTCTTCATTGAATCGATGTCAGTGAAAGATATATACTAAAAGTGCTTTACTGGATCTTACTTTATAAATGTTTCAGGCCAAGTTGACAGGTGCGATTAATGAATCGTTTTGGTACATTTGATATACAGAATACCCCTGACAAGATCCGGTGAGGACTGGACTTTAGTGGTCCAATGTTTGAGATGCGACTAACTGGATCGGGTTGTTAGACACGGTGACTTGCACGCCATAATGTCAACGTTATAACTACATCGACGCTCACGAATACTGGTCTCGATATTCTAGCGCCGCTATATTGCTCAGGGCGATGACAAAACACATCAACATATACAGATCACACGTTAAAACACGTGGTGGACAGCGACACACACGTTGGTGTCTCATCTGATTGAAGGTAGCGGTCATCGGATGGTCAGCCACGCACCAGCCTGATGACATGTTGTTGTGGTCCATCAGCCTTAATGGTTTCATCCACTGGTAAAACTGTATGTCAGGTACATACAGATCTTCTTTATGAAACAAGAAACAGACATAAACGTACAGATGTAGGCGACTGCGTGATGACTGTGAAGGTCAGATCCCTGACGCTATGTCGCCACTTCAGCGTGACGTTACGGCTGGTGACGTTGACAAGTTCCAAGGCCGCCACTGGCGCGGGTTGTACTACAACACACAAAACAAAGGTTAGTAACATGCGCTGTGGCTGTAGCATGTCGTACCGCAACAGTATGCACTACACATATTTCGAAGAGTCATAGACAAAAGTAATTTGCGGAGTTGCGTCCCTTTGGAGTTGTAGACACGCGTGTTCGTCTTTCTAGGTTTGTCAACATCATACCACGATCGTGGGCTCTATCAACGACGTAAACAGCCTAAGGCATGCATACATCTGGTGTTACCGTCACATCAAGTGCACACCGTAAAAACACTCAAAACGTGGTCTGGGATTTAGATCAAACTAACACACTCTGCTAACTAACACATTAGTATTTACCCATTGCAAAGTTTTGACGAACCAATGATGCTCACAATTCATTATAGCGCGGCCATGTTCAGCGTAAAGAAACCCTAGCTAGCAGGTAAGCCACACGTTCAGATCGCTCATTGTTCCCTTTAAAGAGTTATGTTTCATAAAAAAGACGTCGTTTAATACAAAATTATGAATCCAAAAAGAGTCTGATACACTCGTGTGAATTAAAAGTAGAATAGTAAATTAAATCATCGATTAATCATTGACCCAGTGTTTGTGGTAGAGAGATATTCAGCATACAATATCCACGTCTTGAATAATTGGTCCTGGCAGTTGGCTTTATTCTCTACTATCTCTAATTATTCTGTACACATAAATCTCAACAATACACAGATTAGACAGACAACACATCTTAGGCGAGATTAACACGCGAGGTATTCTATGATCTATCATGGTGAACTGCCGTGATATAGTTGCAGGAATGTTCCAAGCAGCCTTAAACCCAACTGACTCACTCACTAAACGGTCATTACAAAGCGACGATGCATTAATTTCCTTGACAACAGAGGCTGGAATCGTACTGTCAGCAAGAATCCTGGAATCACGTGGCAATACATACCATAGTCCTCTGGATCAGCCGTGCGGGTCATGGACAACGTGTCCCCGATTTTTGTGTTCGTCACAGTGATGTTGAAGGTCAGATTCCCCGTCGACGTATACGGGGTGATGAAACACGACGTCGAGTTGCTTACGCTGCAGCTGTGCCATCTGCGAAACCATTTTCATAGAACTAGAAGTCAAAAACCCTGTATTTACGAAAATGACAATGTCATATCAACATTGAAAACATCTCCATATATTTTCAATAGATTAAACATGGAGTTCCCCTACCTTTTAAAAAAGGTATATTCCGGATTCAATCAATACTGAAATGTTAATGAATGTTTTGAAAGTGCATTACCACTTGCACTTCCTTATGAACATAGCCGTTTTTACAGATGGACAATTGGTGTATAAGGTGAAATTTGCATGTGTGCGATTTTCACTTTCAAACAAAAACAACACGCTAGAGAAAACCTGTCAGCTGTGTAATACAAGACGATTGTTAAAAATAATTTATCGACAGTGATCTATTGACTTTCTTTAAAACCTGTCCAAATCAAGAATGACATCCATCCCATGCACGTGCATGGAGCTTCTGCGTTGTGCACGTGCAACCCATGCGTTGTGTTTAAGGGTGGTGATAAAGAGAAATGGTGATCACACTATTTCTGTCTTTGAAGGGTTTGTTAACGCTCATAATTAATATGCAAATTGAAAGTTCAGGTTCCCAAGTATTTTGAAATGTATATGTGGCATTTGTGTGATGCTAGATCAATGTTTGTTATGTCAGCCTCGTACAGAGTTCCATCATACCCTGTTTCAGATGCTGCCCTCCAGGATGTGGCCACACTGATGTCCCCGGGGTGCAGGTACAGACCTTTGTCCCAGGACACCGTCACGTTACTCCAGTCATTGAGCAGGACCTGCAGATCTGTCACGTTGTGGAGAGGGTCTGTGTCGAGATGACATGCTTGATGCTTTATCATACTCAGGCATTTTACGACAAATGGAATCTGTTTAAGCGCCATGTATAGTGTAATGAAGTAGTCTAATGGTTAAAATGTCCGCTCGTCACACCGAAACCCGTGGTCGAGGAACCACGAAGAAAGCACAGTTCTCGTGTCCTCCAGCGTAATATTGCTGGAAAATTGTTAAAAGCGGTGTGAAACTAAACTTACACCCTCACCAGACTAATAATTCACTCAAAAATGTCCAACGAGTGTATCGTCTCACAATGAATTGAAAGATTAATTCGTATGCAATTTATCTTGTGTACGTGTATTTCTATACTAAAATATCGCTTGGCACAAATCCATATGACATCTTGGAAATGTACAGAAAAACCACTATTGTAATTTTACATGTAATGGTCAAAATATATAAATTCACCAGTATCTGCCGCATTAAGAGTGTCGGTGTTTCATTTATACAGTAAGAATATATGTTTACTGGTCAACTCACATTCTAGGGTGATGCACTGACGTCCTACTGGGTGATTCTGCCAGCAGCTCACTGTCTCGTCATCAAAGGAGGAATCACTGACCGGCATGTCCAGTTGCCAGATGTTGGCGGCAATAAACCACTGGTCATCACCTGGAAGGTCTTCATCATTCCTATAGGTGAAGGAAGGATTGACACCAGTGTCCGCCACGGTGCAGTTGAGTGTCAGATTGGTGCCTATGATGACATACGGGTCATTCGGAAGTACACCTGGAAATTATTCATCATCATCATCATCATCATCATCATCATCATCATCATCATCAAACCCACACACTTATTCACATACATATTCCATACAGGTACTCCCGTCAGTGTATGGCAGAAATATTGCCGATGTGACGTAACAGCTTAACTCACTCACTCTAGACAGGTATGGAAGCCAAAGTTGGAAAGGAATATTATTTCGCAAAATGCATAGCATGCACCTGTCTGTCTGCGTAGATTATCTTACAGCAGCAATAAAATATATCTACAAAATCCGTAGAATTTTAATTCCTATTTTCCACTTTTCCAAGTGTACTCTCAGTTCCAATGCATGAAGAGATAAACGAGCTAGATCGCCTTATATTGGATCACCAGAATCAATGTGGTATCGAACCTCGACGGATTGTTGGGAAAATTATATCAGTTAATTCACGTACCTTCATCAGAGAGGATGATATCCACCGTTGTTGGATCACTGTGATGTCCATGTTCAGCCGGGCCGTACACGGCCGTCACGGTGAATGTGTAGCGAGAGTCTGGTCGCAAGTTTCTCACTTTGATAGTTTTGTCCGTAGTGTTACTGGAGCTCACCTACTCAAGATGGCAAATACATTAGTTGTGGATTCATTCTTGTTAGGGTAGGACGGCATCACGTATAACTGTACATGTCATCCTACTGGGAGAAATAAGATGTAATAAGAAAGGCCTGTAACAATGAAGTCATGATGTATGGAAAGTTCAGTAATTACATTTGAGTATCATGTGACGGTCACATTACAGGCAAAATAAATACATTCCCAAGAATATGTCTACAATTTAATAATAACCAATTTGAATCAATGATCGTTTGTTATTCAACTTCTAACCTAAGTTGAATACAATTCTGAGATTAAAATGTTCATTTGGCAAAGTAAAATTATGAGGATTCGCGATCTTAATTTTATATATATTTCATTTGCTTTTTTGTTTAAAGTGAGATTCCTCGGTGCGTCTTCACTGCAAACGTACTATAATCTGTCTATGTTAAGGTACCTAGTTACGATCGGCTTAGTGCTAAGACTATTTAGTACAGCTGCTCTGTCTAGCCTGTCGTAGCACAATACCAGTAGTAGTAGTTTCATCAACATTCTCCTTGCTGAAACGTTGTTTGATCTATTTCTTTTGTCAAGATTATTTTCATTTAGTACAATACAAAATATAGTTACCATGGTTTAGGTTGAATTATATCGTTTTAAGATCAATATTGGTATAAACCGCTTCAATTCAGCTCAAATGTTCTTCATGTTCAAGGTATGACACATTGGTTTCATCTTCTGGAGAAACAATCAAATTGTATTACGAAATACATTTACTACCAAAGTCTTGTCACAACAGGAATGCTGCACACTACTGGCTGACCTAGGGGATGTTTTTGCTTCATGTTTTGACATATTCCAACTATGTGGCGGGGGTCTATATATAATCGGGTATGGACCAGACAATCCAGTGATCAACATCATGAGCATTGATCTATTGAGGTACGATAATGTGTCAGCTGGGAGACATTAAGGGGACTTACAGAAGTGGAATTCCTTGTAACGACTGTGAACTCGAGGGATGGTTTGCTGGACTCTGATGTCCACCTCAGTGTTACACTACGATTGTTGAAAGAGACACTAGCGTTTAGGGACGTCACAGCTGCAGGCTTCACTGAAAAAGTAAATCCATTCATCCGAACTTATAGATTGTTCTCTCATTATACAGCTAAATTAAATACAAATGCATCAGTTAAAGGGACAGTTGAAAAGCCGGATATTACTGAGTCCATCACATCAGTTGTCGGCCTGATACGAGAACAGTCCTGTTACAGACTCAGAGCTCGATCGATACCCTGACTTCCCCACCCTAGGAATCACATTGCATTCTGGGATGTGATTTCGCCCCCATATGCTCAGCATAATCACCTAGGCTTGGAAACGTAACAGACTAATATAACGTTTCCAAACAAACTGTGAGGAGACCAAAACTTTGTTACTAGTACCTTTGTGTCAATACATCATTAAACCATCATTAATGAGACAATGTGATCAGGATGTGAGGAAGCCCACTAATTTTTGTCTCCTGCGCAGAATGAACCGGTGTGAAATGTTAGGTCTTCATCTCCAAGAAGTTACATTCAACTGCAACTAATATATCAATGGGATATTCGATTTACAAGATCGATAAAATGCAAATGTTAAGACTAAGGAGGGGGAGAAGAAATTAAGGGAAAATATGACAATTTATTCCAGTCGTTTGGAAATGTTTTATCTTTTTGTCATATGCATTGTCATTGGCTCGTGGTATGCTCACAAAATGGAATGACCCCTACCTTTTTGAATGGTATACATGTATAAGATGAGCGTCCCAATCAGGGGTTGAGAAGCAGTAATACTACTCCTAGCATTAATACGGGATGCTGCTGTGATCCCCGGAATAACCGAAGATGGAAAAGTACCGCACCGCCACTGAAGGAACAACATGGCCTACCATAGTCCTCTGGATCAGTCGTGAAGATCATGGACAACGTGTCCCCGACTCTTGTGTTCATCACAGTGATGTTAAAGGTCAGATTCCCCGTCGACGTGTACGGGGTGATGAAACACGACGTCGTGGTGCTTACGTTGCAGCTGTGCCATCTGTGAAACAAGGATAATTTGTAAAAAGTGAAAATGTTCGTCTGACGTTATTCTAAGTTCTCAAAAATAAAATGCATCTATGCGCTGGCAAATATGTGCCTCACTCGGAGAGTCTGAGTTCGAATCCCAGATTTGGACTCGACCAAAGAAATAACTAGAACTTGTAACATATTTGGAAAGTGAAATCTCAAATATAACAGTTTACATTTGACCACTTTTTAATAGACATAGTGTTTCAGAATTTTTCGGCCATGAGGCTGGTGCCAATTTCCACTTGTAACTGGAATACACAATGTACGTGATCTAGCTTTGTGGAGTACAAGACAGCACAAGAATTTGTAAATTATCACATTGTGAAGTACAAAGCACAAGAATGTGTGAACTATCACAGCTTTACTCCTTTCTGAAAGACATTGGTTTTTCGAAAACATTATGGTTGACGCATTTCAAGCTGATGAGAACTATCTTCTATCATACCCTTCTTCAGATTCTGTCCTCCAGGATGTGGCCACACTGATGTCCCATGGGTGCAGGTACAGACCCGTGTCCCAGGACACCGTGACGTTGTTCCAGTCGTTAAGGAGGACCTGCTGATCTGTCACGTTGTGGAGAGGATCTGTTTGGAGACATGGAAAAGTCAGTAGCTAGTCACAGGTTTGTGTCCGTACATATATTCTAGAATCTAGCATAAGAGCAACAACCCTTCATTATATGTCCTGCGTCAGCGTCGAAGGAACCACTGGTTCGTGTCGCCATATCACGTTTACGTGATACAGATAGATGATTGTCGGCAGAAACTTTCAACATTCACACATCCAACAACAGTGAACAATTCGCGAAACTTTCCATGGGGTGAAGGAACATAGCCAAACCATTTCCAGTGTGAAATAAATAATCGGATCTCAGCGAACATTGATGGAATAATAGCGCGAAAAGATGTTGTTCATCTAGACTGCTAGTGTCTCACTTACATTCAACAGTAACATTCCTGCTGGCAACCACTGCGTCCGTTCCGTGCCAGCAGACGACAGCATCCTCTTCCAGTGTCTCGTTGACAGGCAGTAGTAGCTGGAGAGTGTCGTCAGAGATCACTTGTTGGTACTGAGATAGGTTCGAGTCATGTCCCCAGGTAAAGAAGAGGTCAGAAGAACTTCCTTTCTTTGAGTTGACCAGGGTACAGTTCAAGGTCAAGGTCCCTCCAACGAAGGCAGACGGAGCTTCAGGCAATAAACCTAGAAAATGTGGAGAACAATGTTGATACGTTTTCGATGGTACATCAGCTCGTCACCATTTGGTCTTAGTGAGTTAGTAAGTGAGTTTACATTTACGCCGCACTCAGCAATGTTCCAACTATATGGTGGCGGTCTGTAACTAATTAAGTCTGAACCACACAATCCAGTGACCAACAACATGAGCATCGCTCTGCGCGATTGGGAACCGATGACGTGTGTCAGCCAAGTCAGCGAGCATGACCACCCGGTCCCGTTAGTCGCCTCTTACGAAGGCCTATTCTACCCTGGGACCTTCACGGGTCTTAGGTACGTATACCACACAAGCCGTTAACTATAGGACTTTCATATTTATAATCTGTCATGCAGTCGCAGAACCACCTTATTTTCCATGCCTATCCATCTCTGCAATATTAAAGCCCTAAGTGAAGCAAGTCTAGATTTCCACAGATTATTGGGGATCTTTTTTAATAAATGGGTTTATTTGTTACTGTTAACATTATATATATTCAGGGACTAAGAGTTAGTCTATGAAAGTTGTAGTGAAGTTAGTGTAGTGACATTCCCGGAAGCTACACGAGGAACAGAAATTAGAGAAGTACATTATGAGATTTCTGATGTAGAAGATCTGCATATTTCAACTTACATCCTGTACACAGTCCCTGGACACAGGTTGGATCACAGATGTGGGCTACAGACAAGCTGCAAGTCATCAGCAGTATCAACACTGCATCCATGCTAACCAGAAATCCGGATTCAGTAACTACCTGCAAACATTTGTCATCATCATCATCATCATCATCATCATCAATATCATCGCCATTGGCATTTTTGATGTGACACACGATTCAAGGAAAAACATGGGAAATATGCGTACCTGGTTTACGAAACAGTAAACTTGCATCCCAGTGATCAAGCATTCCGAATTATCATTCTTCTCGGTGGATCAGAAACAATGGAAAATCTTTATTCAAATAATACATGTTTTTGCTTTTGAAACATTATATAATTGTTCCCAAAACACTATGTTAATCATGGACTGTCATAAGCAGTTCAGGACGTAAAATAAAATCCTGCAGACTGAATACTAATATTTGTGATGTAAATTGAACAGAGGCTACAAACTGACAGCAGCTGTTTCATTGACCCCAGCCTAACAGACTGAATAACGCTTTTGAAACCAGGGCGGGATTTGTATCGCCACTGTCGTTTCCTTCTTGAATCACGGAAAGGTTGCGACGTGCGGCCCTTTAGGCACAGGAAGTTATTAGGAAAGGAGAAAAGTCTACTCACACGTTGCAAACATTTTCACACGTTCTACAAACGCTTTCTGTATTAAGTTAAATCACTATTTCCACAATTCTATTCTTTGTGGGCATATATTTGTGGCTAATGCTTTTGTACACACGTTATATAAACACGTCATGACGTTGGAAAAATGAACACTCTGCACGAGAGAGCTGCGTTCGAAAGATGCTAAACAGTTTAATTATAAAGAATGTTTGTTAAATTACAAATATCAAAAACCACAACACACAACGCAGTTGACGAAATTCTTACCTGTAACGAAAGCTCAAGATTCCTTTCTTTAAACGTTGTGTTTTTAAAACTTCAACTTGACACAACAATGTCTATTTATAACAAATGCCTATTACTTATTCAACTTTCACACATCTTTGAAATGATAACACAAAATGATTCTTTCAGATTCCAGGATTGACCACATAGACAAAAACAACTGGAAGAGGACTTCTCGACATGTGCTGTAGATCTTGCAACCGATAAGTTCATGCAATAGCCAGCATAGTGATCAACAGACTGAATTGTTCAGATTCTACAAAAAGAGTCCATTTCTAAAGTCACCGCACTGGTCACAGGAATGATGTCCGATTCAAAGTTCTACTTCCTAACACAGGTTCCCGAGTTTTTAGGGTTTACAACTGACTTGCCTCTGCGTGTGTTTGTGACAGGCGTCACCCTTGACACCCAGCGTCATTACTGTTTGCTAGTAATCCATAAGTATATATTAATACTCTCAAAGTATACTCCACTCCGCAGGTAGCGAACAATTCGTATGCACAAGGATATATATTTTTTTATTTTTAATTATTTAATTGTTATGTATTAAATAAACAAGGAGTAATACATTTTTTTTCAAATCTAACGAAAATATATATGATTCAACTGTAATTAATGATAACTTGTCAAAGATTCTAATTTGTTTAACACTTCCTTGATGTGATATTCTTTTCCATTTAATTCTGTTCTCTAGTTTGGTATGTACATTCTTATTGATGATTCCACTGTCTGCTATTTGTGTGCAGTTTTGGCCACATTAACCATGTAACTTGAGGCAAACATATTCTTTTGAAGAGAGAAATGCCATGCCACTTGCGTATCGATCACGTCACCTTTCATGTTCAATTCTGATACGATTTAAGCATTAAACAAGCGTAATAGAATAACACTGCCTGCTGTTTGACAGAAAAACTGAGTTAACAGTCTTAATGTATGAACATACTGATGTGTGCCTGCTGTCGTTAAAATACTTTGTGCTATATGTGTGTCTACCTGTATACATTGTCAAAGGGTATTTTTGTTCACTATATATATTTTTCACGAACTATCAATAGTGTTAGATATCGAGTATAATTGTTACCTGAATTTACTGACGACACTGGAGCTACATGAATTGTCACATCCATGGGGACTGGGTCACTACGAAAACGTAGGATTTGATGCTGATTGCCGTGCCCTAATAGGAACTGCTGCTAAAACAAAAACACCAGAAATAGCAGAGCAGTCGATTAATATATACATACTATATATGATTAATATATACATACTATATACGATTAATATATACATACTATATACGATTAATATATACATACTATATACGATTAATATATACATACTATATACGATTAATATATACATACTATATATGATTAATATATACATACTATATACGATTAATATATACATACTATATACGATTAATATATACATACTATATACGATTAATATATACATACTATATATGACCATGTGAAAGTATATAACATCCTCATGAATAGCATATCTAATTGAAACTATCACAGCCTGGTCCTTTCTCTCAAACAGACACAAGCATGCACACCCATAAACACGCACAGACACAAATACAGACACACAACAAGCACTCATCACACAAGTCCAAAATATATCAGAAAACGGATACCACATAGAGAAATATGCACATATTTACAGAAACTATACATATTAAGGTTTTACATATGTATAGACAGAAGGGCTTAGCTTGAATGACAAAAGTGAAACTGGTAGAATATAACACAGTACTTTTCTGAACCTGAAAGTGATGATTCTTTCCTTTGCCCTGCTTGTTTTCATCATCGACATTCTCAGGAGTCGCCCGTGAAGGAGAAATATATAATTTGAAGATAAAAATGGCGCTTGTCAATAAATATTTTCCTCACATTTCTCAGAATTTAGAACTTCTAATGTCAGATAACTAATGATTTTTGGAGCGGTTAAACTACGTTTGCATGATTTATTCATTTCAAACAGAGTTCCACAAAAAAAAAAAAAAAACAAGAAAAAAAAATAATGGCCTGGTTTTAAACGATGAACGTGGAAATATTAGGTCTTTGTTGACAGAGCTGCATGAACCGAGAATCATACCAAGGCAGCTATACGCATTACAGAATTCTATGTCTTCATTCACAATACCATATTTCGGTTCCTATATTTAGAGACATTGAATAAATTCTGCTCTGCATCATCAGCGTGTAAACCAGGTAACTGTAAAACAGTTGTCACATGTACAATATGATGATCGGTTCAGGTGAAAGAACGCAACCCTGCAGGACCCCAGTCTGTGTTATAGCCGTGGATGCACACATGTCCCACTCATACATTGTCGTTTTCATGTTCGGAATAGCGCTAATATCACCAACGCCTTTCTTTAGCAACATTTTGAGGAAGATATTGTGCAAATTCAAGAAATTATTACAAAATTTAACAAACTAAACTGTGTTACATGAAGTTTAGCATAACTGAAAATTGAATGAACTAATGCTAATTTAATCATCCCTCGTCATCATTCCTGCAAGAAATTGTAAAACGCAGTTCTAGGTCCGATTATATAGGTATCAAAGCATGGGTTCAAGGTAAACTTAGCCGCCACATGACCTTTACCATAGTTAATTGTGAAAAATAGAAAGCAATTTATTGATTGAAGATGTCAATCCTACCTATAAGCGTCAGACGTAGTCTGTTGGGTGTATCTTTGCTGAGTTATTTTGATTAATAATAAAATATTCATTTACCGCTCAGTTTCGAAAACCTCACCAGCATGGTGAAAGGATGGTCTCTGCATAAGGGTGGTTTTGATCCGTTTTCAGCAGAATATTCCAGCAATATCAAGGCGGGGACCCCCCAAATGGGTCACCAGTGTAAGGAATCGAACTCAGGTCTTCATTAACCTGTGGGCAAACACCACTGCCCCAGTAACAGTTACATGTGTTTTGATAGCCATAGGAGTTCTGACTGCCGTGTCCATCTTAACCCAGATTGATGCAGTCACAAATTTGCACCCTACAGACTTAGAAATACCTGACGTGCATGTTAAGGCTATAGGGTTGAAATTATTTATCACATGATGAAATCATTTTCATTTGATATAGAAATGTTCGCACTGACATAGGATTGACCGTACATAACATGTTCCTAGTTCATGGAACATGAAATACTTGTCATACGTCTCTGTCAGTTTGGTGTGAGTTGTATAATGTATTCACGTGCATTTGCAGCGACAAGACAAGTATTATATATGTATACATGAAGAAAATTCTGAGTACATGTCACAAGTTTTCTGTTCGGAAATTTACGTGTGCCTGCATGTATATGTTGGCTGTGTGAGTTCTTCGTGCTGTGTGTGTTATTTGTATGTGTGAGCTCTGTGCATGCTCTCTCTTTCTGTTTGTGTCTATAGTGTATGTATATACCTTTACCTTTTCAACATGTGATGCAAATGTGTGCAGAAAACAATGTTCACGTTTGTCTATCGGCAACATAAGGCCACGTACATATGGAATTAAACCAGATGCGAGATACTGAAATGTATTTACCTTGAGTTTCTTGTCTCTCTCCTTGCCAAACAGCAAAGGCTGTTTGTTTATTCAAAACCGTTTCTTTGCCCCCTTCCTTTCAGATTTCAATGGCGTTAAATTGAATTAAAACGTTCTCCGCTATAGAAGTGCAATAGAAATGTCACCGAAAGACTGACATAAAAGTTCAACTGAGAACGGAATGTGTTTGGTCCCCGTTAAGAGAGGATATGACTGGCGAGCAACTACCCGAGGTGATACAAACGTTTAGTCACGTGCTTCCCTGCGCGAATTGTATTCATTTTGGTATGACCACATTTGTGGTGTCGGAGCACAAGTGATCGTCAATACTCTGTGATGGGTTCGAGGGCCACATTGCTAGGAGATGCTGCTCTTATTCACTCATGTTTCTCACGATCCAGCTGAAACTATGTTCCGACTTGATTTAAGTCATGCATAACGATCCAGCTTCGGAGAGACTTACACTGTGGTAGTATTAATACTAGTAGTAGTACTAGTTAGTCGTTTAACGCTGTATTCAGCAATATTCCAGCCAAATGGCTTCAGTCTGTAAATAAGCTAGTCTGGACCAGACAATCCAGTGACCAATGAGCATTGATCTACACAACTGTGATACGATAAGGTGTGTCAAACAAGCAGTAGTATTAGTAGAAGTAGTAGTAGCAGCAGCAGCTGTAGTAGTAGTAACAGCAGCTGCAGCAACTGTACTAGTAGCTGCAGCAGCTGTAGTAGTAGTAGCTGCAGCAGCTGTAGTAGTAGCTGCAGCAGCTGTAGTAGTAGTAGTAGTACGAGTATGGTGTCGACAAACACAGAAACATTTGTAACAGTTATACTTGTCGTAGCTGTAGAAGTAGTAGTAGTAGTAGCTGTAGTAGCAGTAGCAGTAGCAGTAGTTGAGATGACAGTAGCAGTTGTTGAAGAGGTAGTAGTAGTTACTGTTTATTGCTTTAAGATACACTAACCAGGTGTAGACACTACAGCTGTTAACGTAGGACATGTACTTGATCTTATAGTATTAGAGGTAGCAGCAGTTAACTCGGCAGTAGTAGTAGTAGTAGCAGCAGCAACAGCAGCAGCAGCAGAAGCAGCAGTAGTAGTAGTAGGAGTAGTAGTGACGCTAAATTAAGGCAGAAATCTCTTCGCAAAAGAATGTGTACTAATAAATTGAGACTAAAGAAATCGGGTGATCAATGATCAAGCTCGCCGTCTTGGTTGGTGTATGTTATCGTATCATAATTAGGCCCATGTTCATGATGTCAATCAAAGGACTGTCTGGTCAAACCTCGATTATTTACAGAACACCGACATGCAGTTGCAGGGTGCGGTTTTAATCAACAATTAGACAGTCAAATATATCAGCGAAGTACTCAACGTCGGAGACCGTCGACACTTTGTTACTTGGCGTGTCATGGAGTGAGTCTGTTACTTAGTGTGTTTGTCACGGGGTGAGTCTGTTACAGGGTCTGTTGAAGAATGAGTGTTACGGAGGGAGTCTGCTACGGAGTAGGTCTGTTTAAGGGTGAGACTGTTATGGGTGGGTCCAATAACGGAGTGTCGTTTACAGTGTGGGACTGTTACTGTTCGAGTCCATAATGGAGTGAGTCTGTTGCAGGGTGAGTCTGTTATGGGGAGATTCTGTTACTGAGTGAGTGTGTTACAAAGTGACTCTGTTACAAGGTGAGTCTGTTGCGGATTGAGTTTGCAATATATGAGAGTCTGTTATTGAGCGAGCCTGTTACATTCTGACTCTGTAACGAAATGAATCTTTTACAAGGAAAGTCTGTTACGGAGTGAGTCTGTTACAATGTAAGTCTCTAACGGATTGCCTCTGTTACAGTGTGAGACAATTACGGAGTAACTCTTTTACACTGTAAGTCTGTTGCGGAGTGAGTCTAAGACCGAGTAAGTCGGTTACAGGGATAATCTGTTACTGAGTGAGTCTGTTACAGTGTGTCTGTTACGGACTGAGGCTGTTACAGGATGAGACAACTACGGAGTGACTCTACAGTGTGAGTCTGTTATGTTATGAGTTTGTTGCAGAGAGAGTCTGTTACGCCGTAACTCATTTACATTGTGAGTTTGTTATAGAGTGAAGTAGTTACGGAGTGAGTTTGTTACTTAGTGAATTAATTACGGAGCGATTCTGTTAAGGAGTGAATCAGTTATTGAGTGATTCTGTTACGGAATAAGTCAGTTATGGAGTGAGTCTGTCACGGAGTGAGTCATTTATGGAGTGATTCTGTCACGGAGTGAGTCATTTATGGAGTGATTCTGTCACGGAGTGAGTCAGTTATGGAGTGATTCTGTCACGGAGTGAGTCATTTATGGAGTGATTCTGTCACGGAGTGAGTCATTTATGGAGTGATTCTGTCACGGAGTGAGTCATTTATGGAGTGATTCTGTCACGGAGTGAGTCATTTATGGAGTGATTCTGTCACGGAGTGAGTCATTTATGGAGTGAGTCAGTTATGGAGTGATTCTGTCACGGAGTGAGTCATTTATGGAGTGAATCTGTCACGGAGTGAGTCATTTATGGAGTGATTCTGTCACGGAGTGAGTCATTTATGGAGTGATTCTGTCACGGAGTGAGTCATTTATGGAGTGATTCTGTCACGGAGTGAGTCATTTATGGAGTGATTCTGTCACGGAGTGAGTCATTTATGGAGTGATTCTGTCACGGAGTGAGTCATTTATGGAGTGATTCTGTCACGGAGTGAGTCATTTATGGAGTGATTCTGTCACGGAGTGAGTCATTTATGGAGTGATTCTGTCACGGAGTGAGTCATTTATGGAGTGATTCTGTCACGGAGTGAGTCATTTATGGAGTGATTCTGTCACGGAGTGAGTCATTTATGGAGTGATTCTGCTACGGAGTGAGTCAGTTATGGAGTGATTCTGTCACGGAGTGAGTCAGTTATGGAGTGATTCTGTCACGGAGTGAGTCATTTATGGAGTGATTCTGTCACGGAGTGAGTCATTTATGGAGTGATTCTGTCACGGAGTGAGTCAGTTATGGAGTGATTCTGTCACGGAGTGAGTCATTTATGGAGTGATTCTGTCACGGAGTGAGTCATTTATGGAGTGATTCTGTCACGGAGTGAGTCATTTATGGAGTGATTCTGTCACGGAGTGAGTCATTTATGGAGTGATTCTGTCACGGAGTGAGTCATTTATGGAGTGATTCTGTCACGGAGTGAGTCAGTTATGGAGTGAGTCAGTTATGGAGTGATTCTGTCACGGAGTGAGTCATTTATGGAGTGATTCTGTCACGGAGTGAGTCAGTTATGGAGTGAGTCAGTTATGGAGTGATTCTGTCACGGAGTGAGTCATTTATGGAGTGATTCTGTCACGGAGTGAGTCATTTATGGAGTGATTCTGTCACGGAGTGAGTCATTTATGGAGTGATTCTGTCACGGAGTGAGTCATTTATGGAGTGAGTCAGTTATGGAGTGATTCTGTCACGGAGTGAGTCATTTATGGAGTGAATCTGTCACGGAGTGAGTCATTTATGGAGTGATTCTGTCACGGAGTGAGTCATTTATGGAGTGATTCTGTCACGGAGTGAGTCATTTATGGAGTGATTCTGTCACGGAGTGAGTCATTTATGGAGTGATTCTGTCACGGAGTGAGTCATTTATGGAGTGATTCTGTCACGGAGTGAGTCATTTATGGAGTGATTCTGTCACGGAGTGAGTCATTTATGGAGTGATTCTGTCACGGAGTGAGTCATTTATGGAGTGATTCTGTCACGGAGTGAGTCATTTATGGAGTGAGTCATTTATGGAGTGATTCTGTCACGGAGTGAGTCATTTATGGAGTGATTCTGTCACGGAGTGAGTCATTTATGGAGTGATTCTGTCACGGAGTGAGTCATTTATGGAGTGATTCTGTCACGGAGTGAGTCATTTATGGAGTGAGTCAGTTATGGAGTGATTCTGTCACGGAGTGAGTCAGTTATGGAGTGATTCTGTCACGGAGTGAGTCAGTTATGGAGTGAGTCAGTTATGGAGTGATTCTGTCACGGAGTGAGTCAGTTACGGAGTGATTCTGTTACGGAGTGAGTCAGTTACGGATAAAGTGTTATGGAGTGAGTCTGTTACGAGAAGTGTCTGTTACATGTAAGACCCACCTGCCCATGGCCAGAACATATTCTCCAGTGTCCAACAACCCATAGAAGCTGCAGGAAGATGTTGCTGGCAGTCATGTAGGGTAAACATGAAAACAAAATGTCTTTCTTTGATTCTGATGCACTTACACATCCTAACCTTGAAAGTGTACTTGGGGAAATAAATCTCGATACAGTTAGAGGAAACTGAAAGGAGGAAAGCGGGACCTGCATATTGCATGGTGGCGGAAACCAGCTGTTGTCACGGATGGCTGATGTGCATTTAAACGGACACAAAGTTCCGAATGCATATTTCATGACCCTTGAGGATATTGTATTTATTCTGTCTGAAACCGAGGGAGGAAAATAGCGTAAAATTCAATTTACACTCTGACTGACACTGAGAACATTAGTTAACACATATACTTCAGAATTGCTCTTCTAAATAAAGTATTCATTCATTTAACATTTAGTATTCATTCATGCACCTGCCAACTTTAATGTTTTCCTGTTCAGACAACCTAACCCGGTTTGTTTATACGGTGGACCATCGTAGAAGGGCACAGCTTTGAAACCTATTGCAGACTCAAGTATAATGCATAAACGCATGCATGGAGAGGGTGGTGTACCTTGTTCAAATAATGCCTCACCTAAAAATATTGTCATTTGGACAGTCTTGTCGACACATCCAGATGAAAGTGTAACGATTATTGTTCAATTGTTCAACGCTTTCTACATCGAGTATGTCCCCGTGTTCGCGCTTGTTGGAAAGGAACGGGCGTCTCAGATATCTGAAAGGATGTCAAATGTCTCACACTGTCAGAGTTATCTAAAGAGCTTTGAAAGGGCATAACACCGAGTTAACGTAAACCGACGGGCTTTACAGATGAATGTCTCCTATAAACCTGTTTCACCCAGAAGAAAGGAGGTCCTGTTATGTTATGAATACATAAAATATTTCCATTATAAACACATGATCAATTTGATTCAGTCCGTGCACACGAAACAGACTGTTGCAAGCAATTAAAAGTGGTTTTTTGATGGGCAAGGTAACCGTTGTTACCGGTGGTTGGAATGTCATTTCGTATGTGCATAACCTTCTTCTTTCTGTCCATATTTCCGTATATGGAGACTTTATTGAGGTTGTCCGCACATTGTCACTGTTCACCATCCCCTGAACGTTCATTCAGACGGAAAACAATAAAGATATATTTCTCAATAACGCCCGCCGCTCTGGAAATGATTAGATGTTCATTATAAATTAATTCTAAGACTATTACCAAGTGATCAAAATGTTAAAAAATCATAAAAGTAGATTACACGTGTAGTGAAAAAAGTTTTTAGATATCTATCCGCCTGCCCACTCTAGCGGTGGTTTCGTTTAAAGATGACAAACACATTAAAATACCGATGTATTTACAGTAAATGATAGAAACTGGACAAATAAACATGTTACCCTCAGTCTATTGTGGAT
This sequence comes from Haliotis asinina, assembly GCF_037392515.1. Lineage (NCBI taxonomy): Eukaryota > Metazoa > Mollusca > Gastropoda > Lepetellida > Haliotidae > Haliotis > Haliotis asinina. Next base: position 2,539,308 of record NC_090286.1, on the reverse strand, counting down.
TGATGCTATTGTTAGAATTACGTGACATGGTCCGAATCTTCTTTATTTCTGTACTGAGGGCAGGATGTAGTATTCCCATGTATTCCCATGTATTCCCCTGCATATCCAAAACCAAGTTGGAACAGTGTATTCTTTAATTAACATAGCCAAGTTCTGTATGTCTCTAGCTTCACTGGCATTTTCAGCCAAATACAGTAACATCTTATAGACCAGCGGTGAGGACGCATTGAGGTCACATTTAACCAATGTAAGATTAGTTTCAGTGCCAATATATTGATTGGGAATGTTCTGCATTCATCGAGTACAGTACCACTAGTTGTTGATGTGCGGATGTTCAGAACAGATTTAGATGTTTGCAACTCTATTTTCCACTTCTTCTAAACCTTTGAATACCCCATTGTTCAAAACAATACAATAGAATTGTCAGGATTTTAGTGTCAACGATTTGAAAATATATTTCATATGTGAGATTTTAGAACTTAAACAAAATACGCTGAGCCTTCTTAGCTTCAAGAGATTATCAATCGATGCCTGACAAGTGAACTTTCTGGTAAGTAGTATACCAAGATATTTGTGTTTAAATACCTCCACACTTGTCTTGTTTATATTGGGCAACTTGTATCAGAAATACTTTATTTACGCATGTTTTCAGCTATACAGGGACCAGTCAGGATGTTGGCAATGTTGATTATATCATATCTTTGTTTAAGCAAAGACATTCGTATAATTTTAAGCTATATTGCTCCACTTCAATTCGAAATTCTGATAAAAGTTTTTATTACTCCCAATTTAAGTCACGTTTAAATGTGATGTAGGTTTGTTAATTTCAATTTAGCAGTTGAAACTGGAAGTAAAATATGTCAGTGTGTAATCACTGAAACTGGAAGGTACAATAAAGTTATTACAATGAGAACTTATGTTTATTTTGTAAACTGTCGGACAAAAATGTTATTTAAGATGCATTTCATAGAGTGTGAACATTTTTTTCTTATTTAAGGTAAAAATGTGATCGGAAATAATTGACTGATTTTGATCCAAATCCTGAAAGGAAATAATGACTGTAACACATAAATGTTAGTATTTTTCGGTACTATGTACTTCAACGAAATAAAAATATTTCTCTAAAACAGCATGTGCACTATCAATACCAAGTGCAAATGACTGTATGATGGGTCTGTGGCATTTTACTGAATAAATGTGTATCTATCTGTGTGTTTAAATTAACTTGAAGACTCATTTCTTGAACATGTTACATGATATGGCAGTGATATGTTCTTGAAAGATTCAGCAAACAGTTGTGGTGTCAGTAACATAAAGAGGGGCGTTTATGGTATGGACTTTCAAAAATGTCTTGAGGGCAATACATATTGCTTACAGTGTCAGGAATCATGATGACAAAAGTTGCCAGGTTTTAGCAGGAATAATGTTTTTCAACATATCTTGACTCTAGTGTAGATGTTTGACAACATAAACTAGCGTGTTTAACAGACCGAATACGCAATCGCAACTAAATGAGGAGGCGGATGTAGAATCATGCACGCATTCACCACACAGCGATTGAAAATCTAGCAGCACTTCATTCATCTGTCCCGTGTCAGTGAATCTGGACCCAGATTTTCGAAGCTCTCCCAGTGTTAGAATAGTCATAGGTGGCATGCACTACCACTATCCCACGACTATCTTACGTCTAAGGGAACCTCGAAAATCTAGACCCTGGTTCTTAGAGGTGGTGTGGTTGCAGTACTAGTGGTAGTGACCAGGGTTTGGAGGTACGCTGGCATGGCCAACATGATTGTGATTCATGCAGTCTGATTTTATGTCTGATTCTCGAGACGAAAACAGAACGACCTTGGATTGGCATTTCGGCATGAAAACACCAGACCTCCAATTGCAAGAGCTTTAAGGGTTGAATATGCTACATTGAATATACAACTCTGACATCAGTGATGACCTGGTCTGTCTCCAGCCTGTGCTGGGATGTTTTTTTCTATTGAGTCGAGGTTTAAACATATTTATTCATATGTTACTATATATTTTCAGTTGATTTTCAGTGGATAACTTGACAACAGGACTACTCTTATGACAAATGTTTAAATGTTGCTGAAAGTAATACGATAAAAAACTAGCAGATGAGATCTCAAATGCTGCCTTTCAAGGTGATTGTAGACTCTTCTGGAGAACAGTGAAACGCCGATTGTTATCAGGTAAGGAAAGAGTAATATCACACCAGACGTATTTTTATCCAACTTGTCCGAGATCTCTGATCACAAAGAAGAAGCCGGAAATAAAGTTTCGATGACAAAGTGTATAATTTTGTTGATAAACACACTTGCTAATGACATACTGAATAGTGTAATAACAGAAAGAGAGTTACTTAACAGTATTCGGGGTTTAAAACCAGGTACAGCCCCTGGTCAGGATGGTACACCACCAGAATTTCTAAAGTAGTTCATATTTCTTACCTCTTCTACACTTATTGTTCAAGAAACTCCTGTTACTCAAATCAAATGGCCCAAACAAGTACAAAGGCATAACACTCTTGAACTGCTGTGGTTTTTTTTACATCAATTATAGGAAAACGTTTCAGAATTTAGTTAAATATGAACAAACTAATTGCTGAATCTCCATTTGGGTTTCGACCAGAGTATTCCACTGTAGATCAGATATTTACTTTAGATGCCCTGTGTACAAAATATCTGCACAAATGTAGATTTTACTGTGCAATTACAGATTTCAAAAAGGCCTTTGACCTCGTTGACAGAAGAAAATTGTTATATCTGATGGTACAATCTATAATGTCTTAAGAAACATGTGTTCCTTCGTAAAAGCAGCTGTCGGTAATCATAAGACAACATCAGATGGAGTCAAACAAGGTAACCGTTGTATTTTAAGCCCTGTAATATTTATGTTCTTTATCAATGAACTTGTGCACAAAATATGTAAAGTCTGCAATTATGGTATATTTGTTAACCAGAGTACTGGCGACTTAATGTTGTTGATATTTGCAGATGCTGCTGTTTTATTTTCTTTCGTTACTGTTGGTGTACAAAGGCAAGTAGATGTCGTATTTGAATATTGATCAAAATGGGGACTATGTGTAAACACAGACAAATAAAATAATCATTGTCTTCAGAAATGGAGGTACATTTTCCAAGCATGAAAAAGGAACTTGTAGTAATACAAATCTTGAAACTGTGACTTAATACAAGTACCTAGTTTTCCTCAATATTGGTATGGACAAAAGCATGTGGAACATTGGTTTTGCAAGCACTTAAAGCAATTGAACCAGCTACAGTATTAATTTTGTTGACTGGCAGTAGAAAAAATGATTTTCAATCTGGCTGTAAAATATTTGATTCGAAAATATCTCATATTCTAACATACGGTAAATATACTGCAAACAATGTTATTCTTGGAGGATCCGGACGATATTTTTTTTATATCAACACAGATAAAAATATTGGATTAAATAATTAAGAATGAATGTTTCACGTTACCCTTTACATTGTTATGAAGTACCTAAATTACTTGATCACCATGGTAAATTGACTGGGTGTTTCTTCTCACGCTCGTGAGATGTTATTCATAAGTGGCTTTAGCTATGCATGGATTATGCAAGATTTTGGTGATGCTACTATTTCTATATCCACATTTAGAAGGCGTTTGATTGATATGTACATCCAGTCCTGAATGTTGAATTATTGTCATCTTTGTAACATAGCAGTATTGCTATTTTAGCATTAAAACTTATTCTAATTTGAAATACACACTCACACTGTTTGTTTGCACTGTGAATATTGAATATGAATATTGTAAACAAATCTTTATCTGTGATAGATATCTTCTGCTCCATAATCAATGCTTCTTGTCCATTAAAAATATTGCAAAGTTAGATTAACATTGCAACAAATATTAAATACATCTGATGGAAATGTATTACGTTTAACAACTACATATTTGTTAAAATATTTATTTAGCATAAGAGCTTCTTAATGCAATTTTGGTCGTGTGACTTTAACTGTATATCTTACAATATAATACCGTACTATGGGCCATGTTGCCTATAACACTGAATACCGGATAATCACGTGATTGGAAATACACTTAGAATTTACAGCACCTGTAAGAAAGAAACTCCTCCTTGAAAACTATCTTTTAGTCAGCAATCTACGGTACAATGAGACGAGTACATGGATCACAAATTCTTTTTCATTGTCTGACACGACGTGTCTGGGCTACTTCTTGCCCCTTCTTCACCTGAACATATACTCGTCTTATCACAGTCCCCAACTTCTAAATGCCTCTCAAGAATCTTTCTACGGTTCGGAAGAAAAAAATATGCTTGGCTTAGATGGAGTTCCCTGGGCTTACCGAGAGAATCTGAACACTATACAAAGCTGGGCACACCTCTGTATCTACGATAGTGTCTCTTCTGTGATGTTTGACATTTATGTGTGAAGTATATAGTGTGCATGTGGGCTGTGTGACCTAGTTTATTGAGGGTATGTGGCTTATATGACCCACCTTATTGTGGGCATGTAGGTTGTGTGACCTAGTTTGTTCTGGGCATGTAGGTTGTGTGACCTAGTTTATTGAGGGCATGTATGTATGTATGTATGTATGTATGTATGTATGTATGTATGCATGCATGCATGTATGTATGTATGTATGTATGTATGTATGTATGTATGTGTGTGTGTGTGTGTGTGTGTGTGTGTGTGTATGTATGTATGTATGTATGCATGCATGCATGCATGCAAGTATGTATGTATGTGTGTGTATGTATGTATGTATGCATGTATGGATGCACGCATGCATGCATGCATGCATGTATGTACGTATGTGTGTATGTACGTACGTATGTATGCATGCGTGATAATCTTGCGTGATAATCTTGCGCGAGGACAGGTGTTGTGATAAAATCACTCATATCAACGATTGATTATGTGGAAATAGGACAATGAGCACATCCTAAATACCTACAGTCCATTTAACTCAAAAAAGGACCGATGAGTTGCAATCTAAATCGAAAACTAACAAACATGAAATACTCAATGAAATGCTGATCATAACAGACCAAATATGTCAATTGTTTGCAGAATAATGTCCCAAAACAGCAAAGGTAATTAACAAAATATCATTAAAATATCGACATAGTTCACTTTTTGTACCGGGGAAGGTGTATAATTTTATTTCCTTCCAGTCTGTACGTTCACCTATCATCCCGTAGCGTGGAATGGTATCAGTTATATCAGAGTAAACACTGTAGTGAACAAGCATACTAACAAAGTAAAAGGGATATTTTCCTCATCACGTTATGTAAACATCGCAAATGTTTTTGAGTGATGTGCCTTCAGTGGCATCCATATATACATACACAGTTACACACGGAAGAAGGAAACTATCCATTAGTAGGTTGTACGCCCCATCAGCTGAAACAACCGCCTACGTACTAGTATTCATCAGTGTGCTTGTATGACACGACGCATGGACACACTGTAGGGTTTATTCACGATAAAGTACGCTGGCGGAATCTTCATTTTGTCGAAGGACCGTAAGATCAGTGAGAAAATCTGAGATTCGAAACCGAGTTTCTGGTTTAGTTTAGGATCCTGGGCCACCCATGCCCCTTCAACAATTATTACATGTCTATTCAGTAATGTTTTAGGTTTAATAGACCTTTCACGCCTTTCTCATTTACTAACTTTTGTAACAAAGTTATTCTTTAATTTCTTCAGTTTATCAATGTTTATTTTTGTAAAAAGAAGTTAAATTTTGATAATGCTCTGTCTGCTTCGATTTTTCAGATCTTTTCGAGGATTTATTATTCATTTTTTATCTCGCTGTTTCGATTATTGCTGTTCATTCAAATATGTTCTATACGAAAAAACAACTGAAATGTGAAGTTCTGAAAAAATAAATGGCAAAAAAACCCCAAAAACAATCAAAAACAAAGTCTAAAAATAAGAAGGAGACAAACGAGAAAATGTCGATTAAAATAGTAGTAATGCTACAAAAGAGTCAGCATTTGCTTTTCATACCTTTTCTGAGCTTATGTGTCTTGGACCCGGTTCCATCTGACATAACGATATCGCATGCTTTTCAGAGATACAATTACATATTAGCAGTGTGTTACGTGCACATTGGGGACGTAAAACTTTGACCCTAAACGTGACAAGGAAGTGTCATATTCAGTATTGACTGATATTGAATGCTGTTGTGCGAAATGCGTTAAACACATTATACTGGGAACTCTGAAGCTGTTTTTGTGTGTATTTAAACAATCGTGTCCGTGGTCGGCTATGAACCTCGGTTTGTCTGTAACGGTTTGTCTGTAACGGTTTGTCTGTAACGGTTTGTCTGTAACGGTTTGTCTGTAACGGTTTGTCTGTAACGGTTTGTCTGTTTCTCGTTTAACTCCGCCCTCAGTGATAATCCTGTTATATGGATTTAAATGCTCAGAATGAGCATCAATCTAAGTACGATGGTGTCGACGATACAAGTTCGATAATTCCCAGATTAATCCAGTGTACTGGTAACAACAACATACACCGTCGCAGTAAGACTCAACGCTACCAGTATCACCGAAAATCATCCAACGCCTTCATTAGATTGTCACATGCGTCATCATCACCCGCAGAATCGCTTCTTCTACAGCACGGACACTGGTCAGCAGACCAGTGGCATCCACTAGCGATCTATCGCTAAAGATACAACGTAGTAGCGTTTGTCGGCGTCTTCCTCAAGTGTTTGTTCTTACAGAACGTTGACACTAGGAACAATTGGGCAATATGGAGAGGCCAAGCATCTGCTCTGCTGAATGTTTTTATTGCTTGTCTTCTGATGGTTGGCCGGGATCTGGTGCACATGTGGTGAAGATTTGTGGGGGCGTGTGTCTTGACTTGCCCTCAGTCCAGGTTTGAACCCAGTAGAAGACTTATGGGATTCAAGGGCCGCATTTGAGTTCAGGTCCCAATGGTCTTCACCCATTACCTGCCTCATCCGCGGCATCAGGGACGATTTTGTCACCGTCATTAGCATTCATGTTGAGGTTACAAGGTGTTGACTGTAATCCTACACATTTTATTGATATCGCTTTGCCCTAAACTGAAAACATCAAAACAAAATGTTAACACTGTGTTCATCATCTGTGTAAAATCTCGACGTTCAATATTGTGTTCTCAAGTTTATTTAACACATCTGGCATTTTTACGGTTGAGTATACATGTAAAAGGTCATTGTAGGTGATGGCGTTCAGTGTGTAGTATCGTTCGTGACACACACCCATTAAAACACGGCGTAGAAATCCATGTAGACACTATGCAGCTATGAATATTAGTCTTTGTTCACGGTAACTTGATTTAAGTGACTGTATTGTGTGCACCTAACTGAGGTAGACATTTTCAGGTACGACCATATGTAGGTTAGTATGAGGTAGCGGTTACCTTGACTACAGGACTTGCGGGATATTAGTAATGGTCTGTCATGCAACGCGAGCATATTATTCTCTTGTGCATAGATCTTACACACCAACACCACTACACTGTAATTCCATATTTAACGTTAATATCATCTGGATTTATACCCAGAAACATCTTTAAATCCATTAAAGGATTTCCAGAAATCATTGATAGTTGCTAACATGTTTCTCTTTGGCGGCAAAAGTCCGGATTTGTTTCCCATATGGATATGCTGTCTCTAACACATTTCTGACGTCTCTACTGGTAGTTTTGCTATGAGATGTAAGATAAAGCTCATTTATTCTATAAACAACACATGATCATCCAAGTTGGAACTGTTATCAGTCTTCTTGTAAGAGGCAACTAACAGGATTGGTGATAGGGCTCGCTGACTTGGCTGACACATGTTACCGAGTTTTATTTTCGTAGATCGATGGTCATGTTATGTTCACTGTCTGGTCCAGACTCATTTATTGGCAGCAGACTGCCGCCATGAAGCTGGAACATTGCTGGGTGTGGCAATATTATTATTCGTCATCTAGGTTTAAAAAGAAAGGTGACGCCCATTTCTATTGTCCCTCGCCGTGATATTACCGGAATATTGTTAAACGTTGCGTAAAACAAAACTCACTCATTCACTCACCAATAAGGAAGTGTGACTGTTCGGACCGCTCTCCTTAACTGTATAGTTGTGACGTGTAAACGGTGTGTTTGTATAGTTGAAATTGCCTATGGAAAGTGTATCAGTTGACACCCACGTGACATGCGTGTCAAAGCCGTGTTCAAGTGGGATTTCAAATATCAGCATCTGGTAATTTGTAATATTCAACACTTCCCCCTCAAATATATTTGACAAGCGTTAATGAATACTCGCAGTTTTCAACTATATTTACTAACCCAGGCATGAAGCATATTATCTTTTGTATCAGTCTGACGGGTAGACTGAGTATAAAGGGTGACACAGGAGGTGGCCCCGCTTTGAGCATTATACAGAGGGTGTGGTTGTAACTTGCTTCAGTCTCAACTGTACCATGCTCTGTTTTTATTCTGTAGGCGAGAATGACATTACTTCCTGGTTGGGGACGCCAATACAGTAATGCAGTATGGCGAACGTACGGGGAGGTGTTGTCGTCGTTGTGCTGTCGCTGTTTGCCGTGGCCGCTGCAGCAGGTATATCACTTTTGTTACAGTGTATCTTGAAATTCAGGTATCAGTCGATAAAGTATAACATGCCATTAGACTCTCGAACGACTAGTGGAACGTCGTTGTGTCCTTACTGACACAGACAATTTGTTATATTCTCCAGTGAGTGAATATTTCCTTTATAAATAACAGTGGCATTGCGTTGTAACAATAGACGTCAATCCGTTGCATTATTTCAGGTTATTCATCGTCTTTGAACATGTATATTATAGTATTATTTCTATTACAGCCTCGTGCATGATGGGAACATACGGCTTCCGATGTGCCTACAGCTGCAACTGCCCTTCACCCAGCTGTGATGCTGTTCATGGATGTAATGACACTGATTGCTATCCGGGATGGTCAGGGCCAACTTGCATGAAGCGTAGGTCACCCTTTCTACATCAATATGGCTCGTGCTTATATGTAGCAGAAATTACTATTTTTTGTAAGCAGTTGATAGTGTTGGGTACATAACAAATCAAATGTTCCAACTCACTCCCGTACACAACAGTCCCTGACACACTGTATAAGACGTCCTTCTAGTGGTAACCAGTAAAGTAGTTTACACTTGTCCATCGCCGTGGTAGCAAGATACATACGAGCAGTGTATGTGGGACATGCTTCAAATTGCTTACAACTGATCCATGGCTGACAAAATGGCCACATGTCTGGCGTTCTTGTACTTCTTGAAACTGCATCCAGCTATTTACAGCTATTACCTTTATTAATATTCAAGCTGAATATTTCAGTCCACGCCATACCAATATATCAGTAAAACGTATCACTACACAAATTGGTTTGCCAACCTTACTTGACCATAAATTCAAATTGCAATGACGTTTCTTGGTATGATTATTTTGACCCTTCGGGTGCTCCAAGCTTTGGTTGTGGAGACACAAGTGCTACAATCAAAGGGGAACATCATGTGCCCGTCGTTAGTCAGATATCAAGTTTCAAGATACAGTTCATACAGCTCGTTAACTTGAACCATTTGGTTTCATCGTTGAAATATGCGACTCAACTGACAGCTGCATAAAGATGGCAACCTACTGGTATGCGGGATGGCGGCGTGTCCCCGGGGGTTGCTGCAAGAGTCGTTTGTTGTCATCCAGAAACTATCACAACACTTCATTCGTTCATGTCAAGTGGCATGTTAAAATGTCGTCGTTTGTCCAACAGAACAGTCTGATATTGCCTAATATCGGACGCGTACAGAGTGAGGCACCCTATGAGAAGTCCTTTGTTACCCTCAGTGCTTCAATGCAGGACGAATAGTTTGGCGTGAAGCCTTACGTCTTTGGATTTGACGTCAAGGGAAGGGTCCACTGGCCGGACCCAAGTCAATGTGTTTGTTCAGTACTGATGTCCCGTTTGGTGGGGGTCTATTGATGGTGTGGGGTGCCTCTCACTATTACCATTACCTATCTTTGAATACCTCCCCAGTCGTCATGTACGTTCCGCTGCAACTCAACCTCGGTAAGCCAGGAGTTTAGATCTCAATCCTTTTTGGACACTGTGGGTCGGGGAATACGACAGAGATTTCTTCAACGTGACCTTAGCTATAACACATTGCATGTACAGGTTGCATCCTAGTTTACGTGACCTTAGCTATAACACATTGCATTTACAGGTTACATCCTAGTATACGTGACCTTAGCTATAACACATTGCATGTACAGGTTACATCCTAGTATACGTGACCTTAGCTATAACACATTGTATGTACAGGTTACATCCTAGTATACGTGACCTTAGCTATAACACATTGCATGTACAGGTTACATCCTAGTATACGTGACCTTAGCTATAACACATTGCATGTACAGGTTACATCCTAGTTCACGTGACCTTAGCTATAACACATTGCATGTACAGGTTACATCCTAGTTTACGTGACCTTAGCTATAACACATTGCATGAACAGGTTACATCCTAGTATACGTGACCTTAGCTATAACACATTGTATTTACAGGTTACATCCTAGTTTACGTGACCTTAGCTATAACACATTGCATGCACAGGTTACATCCTAGTTTACGTGACCTTAGCTATAACACATTGCATGTACAGGTTGCATCCTAGTATACGTGACCTTAGCTATAACACATTGCATGTACAGGTTACATCCTAGTTTACGTGACCTTAGCTATAACACATTGCATGAACAGGTTACATCCTAGTATACGTGACCTTAGCTATAACACATTGCATGTACAGGTTACATCCTAGTTTACGTGACCTTAGCTATAACACATTGCATGTACAGGTTGCATGCTAGTTTATGTGATCTTAGCTATAACACATTGCATGTACAGGTTGCATCCTAGTATACGTGACCTTAGCTATAACACATTGCATGTACAGGTTACATCCTAGTTTACGTGACCTTAGCTATAACACATTGCATGTACAGGTTGCATCCTAGTTTACGTGACCTTAGCTATAACACATTGCATGTACAGGTTGCATCCTAGTTTACGTGACCTTAGCTATAACACATTGCATGTACAGGTTACATCCTAGTTTATGTGATCTTAGCTATAACACATTGCATGTACAGGTTACATCCTAGTATACGTGACCTTAGCTATAACACATTGCATGTACAGGTTACATCCTAGTTTACGTGACCTTAGCTATAACACATTGCATGTACATGTTGCATCCTAGTTTATGTGATCTTAGCTATAACACATTGCATGTACAGGTTACATCCTAGTATACGTGACCTTAGCTATAACACATTGCATGTACAGGTTGCATCCTAGTATACGTGACCTTAGCTATAACACATTGTATTTACAGGTTACACCCTAGGTTACGTGACCTTAGCTATAACACATTGCATGTACAGGTTGCATGCTAGTTTATGTGATCTTAGCTATAACACATTGCATGTACAGGTTACATCCTAGTATACGTGACCTTAGCTATAACACATTGCATGTACAGGTTACATCCTAGTATACGTGACCTTAGCTATAACACATTGTATTTACAGGTTACACCCTAGTTCACGTGACCTTAGCTATAACACATTGCATGTACAGGTTACATCCTAGTTTATGTGATCTTAGCTATAACACATTGCATGTACAGGTTACATCCTAGTTTACGTGACCTTAGCTATAACACATTGTATTTACAGGTTACATCCTAGGTTACGTGACCTTAGCTATAACACATTGCACGTACAGGTTGCATCCTAGTTCACGTGAACTTAGCTATAACACATTGCATGTACAGGTTACATCCTAGTTTACGTGACCTTAGCTATAACACATTGCATGTACAGGTTACATCCTAGTATACGTGACCTTAGCTATAACACATTGTATTTACAGGTTACACCCTTGTTCACGTGACCTTAGCTATAACACATTGCATGTACAGGTTGCATGCTAGTATACGTGACCTTAGCTATAACACATTGCATGAACAGGTTGCATCCTAGTTTACGTGACCTTAGCTATAACACATTGTATTTACAGGTTACATCCTAGGTTACGTGACCTTAGCTATAACACATTGCACGTACAGGTTACATCCTAGTTCACGTGAACTTAGCTATAACACATTGCATGTACAGGTTACATCCTAGTTTACGTGAACTTAGCTATAACACATTGCATGTACAGGTTACATCCTAGTTTACGTGACCTTAGCTATGACACATTGCATGTACAGGTTGCATCCTAGTTTACGTGACCTTAGCTATGACATATTGTATTTACAGGTAACATCCTCGTTAATCTCACCTTACTGGAGAAAGTGTCAAATAAAACAGACACGGCATCGTCTGTGTGTACTGTAACGAAGAACACCAGTGGCGACTACACATGGTGGCAAGTCGACCTTCTTAACGTCACCTCAGTGAGTGACGTCATCATCGACCTTAGAGCTAACAGTAAGTGCCACTGATTGTTACGTCACCGGAACATCAGGGAAACGTCGGTGAGCTGCCTGTTTGGCTGTAGTATATGTTAGATTAATCCAACAGAGGTTGGCGTTTGTTAATCCCATGAAATAGTCTACACCACTGTATTCATCTTAACTTGGTCTTGTGTATTTCAAACGTACCATATTTTCTCTAAAAACCTCTAGCCTCTAATAAGCGCCTGGAGTAAAGCAGTTGTTTGAAAAACAAGCGCCGAGTGTCTGAAAACAGCTGGTCTGTTTTGAAACAAATGTATACTTCCTTCGTCCAGATTAATTAAGAAATAGCATTCAAACTTGATGCAACACTCTCGAACAATTAATCACGGGAATCTAGTAAGCACCATAAGCGCCGTTCCTCTAATAGGCGCAGGGTCTACAATAAGTGTCGGGCCTCGAATAAGCTACGGGTCAGGAAGCCCATTGAAGAAACAAGCGACCGAGCGTTTATTAGAGCAAATAGGGTATGTCTGTTTAAACCACGACGACATACACCTCTAATCAAAGCACATTCGGGTGTCTCTAAGTGCTAAATCGAAGATTGTATGCAACTCTATTTATTGATGCACTGATGGATTATGAGCTGTACATCTTGACACGGACCAAGAAGTCCAAGGCCATATATAAAATGTTGTCGTTCCGATTACATCCGTTTAAAATTTAGCGCAGGTATGTAAGATTGTTTTACATGTATGTTTGAAGTAAAGTGCGAGTTCATCGCTAAGCGGGCGTATTATTGCTGCATTTTGGCGGTGTAAGTCTGTGTGATCCTCCCCATCGCCCCAGACCATCGCTCATACAATTAAAGTGTGGATGTCCCTCCCTAACTATACGTGGACTAGTTTCACCGATTCACTCAACCTGAATTATATACATAATTATAATATAATATTATAATTTATTTTCTAATTAAATACAACTGTCTTCTACCGGTGTGTAACAGCCATTTATATTGAGAAAGCTCCAACCAGACAAAGCACATGGAAGATTAGTATTATTTACTAGATCGATAGCATGTACTAGGTGACAACAGCTTGGAGAGTGAGTCAGAGAGTTAACATATATAGTCACACTGGCAATACTTCGCCCACATCGTGACGTCAACAGTTATGAACTCATAATAAACACAATCATCTTGTAAAACGAACTGCCAACGAGGGCGGTAAATGTGAAATAACTAGAATAACATAGATACAGAAGTAAACCTAGTCTACAACTGTCACATTCGATAAACAATAATAGACAATACAAATATGAAGACAAACAGGCTGGCGATTACTAACAACTAAAGAGACGATGCGGACTTACAGTACTTTTGAACAGCTTGTGGAACAAAACGATGCATGACATATGACTTTTTGAATTTTACAAATATCTGTTACACATAATATCTTACATCATTTAACTGTGTTGAAATTTCTTGTAGATACAGTAGGCCTAAATGGGACCCAGGTACAGCTCAAAAACACCAGTAACTCCTCCGTCAGTGGTGACAACTGTCACGTCACAGAGTTGCCTGAAATACTGCGTGCATCATGTGCCAATCACGGACGCTTCATCCTCGTGAACACCTCTTCCAAGAACGACGAACCAAACAACTCAACACACATGATGGTCGTATGTCAAGTGGAAGCTAATGGTAAACACAACACATACTGGTGAAAGGAAAAAAAAGTAAAAGTAACTAAATATCAATATAAATATTAGATATATATACAGCTACTGCGACAGCTTTTTCCTTACGTACCCATAGGGGACAAACCCGTGTAAGACTGGTATCACACATATGTGTGAAATTGACTTCTAATTTCTAATTTCGTGATTGGCTGGCTGGTGATGACCTATGGTCAAGTGATGACGGACAACTTTCCTGATTACGATTCACTGATAGGTTATCCGTGCTTCAGTTGAACAAAAGCATGTGAAAATTACCCCAGCCCCTCTCCCCCCGCCACATACACACACACACACACCACACACCAAAAAGAAAAAAAACGTGACACGATAAAAGGTATTTAATAGACACTAGCTTAGTAATGTCTATGTCTGTTGCAACAAACTTGAATTGTCTCATTTATCACATGAAGTTGAAGCTGTTGCAGCCTCTTTTGATAATTGACAAGAAACTTGAAACTCAGACGGTTGAGACTGTAAATGTTGTCTGCATTGCAATAAATCCACATTCGCCCGAGTCCGATTCTGACAGATTCCATTGTTACGTTCCAGTGTGTGCACCCGGCACCTTCGGAAACGACTGCAGCAACTACTGCCACTGTGCTGAGGGCGTGTGCAACTACACCAACGGAGACTGTCGAACCAACGTCTGTCAGCCTGGTTGGCAAGGAAGCACATGCAGTCAACGTAATGTTACCTCATGTACACTCTTGGGAGCAGGCTTATTGCTTTGGAGTGGTGTTTACCACTGTAGTTGTTTGTTTGTTTGTTGCTGTCTCTGAGGACATCTAGAACATCTAGACTAAATTTCCACGAATTCAGTGAGTTGAGTTTTACGCCGCTTTTAGCAATATTCTAGCAATGCCATGGCAGAAGACACCAAAATTGGCGTCACACATTTTGCTCGTGTGGGGAATCAAACTTGGGTCTTCGTCGCGACGAGCTAACACCATACCCACTAGGCTACACCGGTTTTCAACTCTACGTGTGTAATATCAATACATGTGTATTTGGATTTGAAGTTACGTGTTGGTACTAAGGAAGTCAACGAGGGTGACATAGTTCCAGTTTGAGATCTTGAAGTCTGATTTGGCGGGGCTGGGTTTGGGTTTGAATACTGGAACGCTGTCAGTGTAATTGACTGAATATTGTTTTCACGTTACAGATTGTGGCAATGGAACGTACGGAGTTAACTGTTCAAGTCAATGTGAAAACAGGAACTGCACGGGCGACAACTCTACCTGCGATCCCGTGACCGGGGAGTGTGTTGGGGGATGCAACCCGGGGTGGAACGGAACGAGCTGTACACAGAGTATGTCAATATTGTTTTCATGATATCTCCCATTCTTTAAGATTGAACCAAGGTTATCTTTATGACTTACGATCACCTTAGTGCTCTGTGAAAGGGGGCACTGGTTGGTTTGCTGTTTAACGCCGCACTCAGTAATATTCCAGCTATATGGCAGCGGTCTGTAAATGGTGAATGTGACCAGACAATCCAGTGAACAGTACGAGTAGCGAACTACACTCTTGGGATACGAAACCATGACCTGCGTCAAGACACCCTGACCACCCGATCAAATTAGGCGAATTTTATGCAAGCATACGATGCTGAAGATCAATTTGATCTGAACGGCTCCATCCCCCAGAAAGCAGATACATATATCATCAAAATGGTTGATTGTCAGTACAAAACGTATTGTCTGTACATAGGATGTGAAACAGACATGGAATATGGTGTAGGATGTGCCAGAAACTGCAATGCCCGGATGTGTAAGATGAACAGCAGCTGCTCCGTGGAGACAGGGCATTGCGATGGAGGATGTGAGCCAGGGTGGAAGAGCGACGATTGCTATGAACGTGAGTAGGACTATTGGATGATGTTGATCTGTTTAACAAAATTTTCAGGTACTTTCAAATTACTGGAGGATCTTTGGTAGTCGATGTGAAGTGCTGATATGAATGCACGCTATGTCATAGCAGGTCGCGGATCTGATTTCAGGATGTGGTTTCAAGACGTATGGTCTGAACTGTACCGGAAAGTGTGGACAATGTGGCAATAATACCACGTGCGATTACATAACGGGAACATGTACAAGTTGTGCTGCAGGATGGACTGGGGACTTCTGTAATGAAAGTAAGGACTGTCTTCTCCGTCTCCTAAAGACGTCATATATTGAATCTTGCGAGAGTCACGCTGTTTCACAGCAACAGTCGAATTCATTCCGATGTGTATCCCGAACAGGGCCTAGATTTCGAAGTTATCTTAGCGCTAAGATAGTCGTATGGCACTTATATGACTATCTTAGAGCTAAGAGAGCTTCGAAAATTGTACAGACAATCTCGATAAAACTCTAAACAGAATTTATTTCCGACTTAATCATTTTAAGCCATGTTTTTCTCGAATATATTTTTACGTTTAAGCGTGTAAAAATGGTACTTACGGCAAGAACTGTGAAGAACGTTGTGGCATGTGTATGGGAGGCGAGTGTAATCACGTCACCGGAACATGCACAGAGGGCTGTTTGACAGGGTACACGGGAGATCGATGTATGACAGGTATGTTCACAAAGCAATCAGCCTGATAGTCAGTGTTAATTTTATTTGCTGTATAACGCCTCACTAAACGGTATTCCGGCTATATGGCAATATGTAAATAATCGAGTGCGGACCAGACAATCTAGAGATCAACAGCATGAACATTAATCTGTGTAGTTATGTCAACTAAATCAACCAGCCTGACCTTTCAACCTGTTACGACAAGTATGGGTTACTGAAGGCTAATTCTTTTCCCGGATCTTCAGGGGTCCAAGTATTGACCACAAATACTATCTACATATGCACATCTGTCTGTAATTCCAGTTGCTGGGCCGTCACAGGACAGGGTCATCATCATAGCAGCGGCAGCTGGAGGAGGTGGTGGTGTTCTTGTAGTTGTACTGATTGCAGTGGGAATATGCCTGAGGTAGGGGACTGTACAGATTACAGTAGTAGCATAAATAGGGTGGGTGACTTATTGATTACAATAGTAACGTAAATAGGGGAGTAGGGGAGTGGCTTATTGATTACAATAGTAACGTAAATAGGGGAGTGACTGTATTAATTACAATAGTAACGTAAATAGGGGGAGTGACTGTATTGATTACAATCGTAGTGTAGATAGGGGTAGTGACTGTATTGACTACAGTAGTAACGTAAATAGGGGAGTGACTGTATTGATTACAATCGTAACGTAAAAATGTGGGTGATTTTATTGAGAAAAGTTGCAAGGTGAGTAGGGTCGATGGACGATTGCAGAGATCACAAATATTAGTGTATGACAACTCACTGTAGGTACTGGACCAGCTTACTGGGGAATGGAATGGAAATATGCTCGTGTTTGTTTTCCGCTGCTACCAGTTGACAATCCCAGACGTTCTTCTCTGAGTTGTATTTAAGAGGGGGTCATTTGGTTGAAGTGTTTGGCTCATCTGAAAGACACAGGTTTCTATGATGTATGCTATTTTATACAACAGAAGACGCAGGAAGAGGAAAAACCCTCATCCAACTTCAAATGGATACACTACAGTTTCTTCAGAAAAGGCACCTGAGGGTATGCACTTGTTTTTGCTGCTTTTCCTGGAATGTCATTTGTCAACGTATCGTGCTACATTGTTAATGCCTCGCGTTGCCATACCACATCCTCGATATCTCCAGGGTATACGTTCCAATAAGTCTCCACTATGCCCTGGACGCATCTACAGCTCTGCCCGATAAATTTATTACCTTCAATTGCTGGCTCCACATTTTCACAGTAGCCAATCACCTAGGCCGCCGTTATAACCGAGCTTGCCAGTGTCAACAAAGGTAGCGGTCGCAACTGCGAAGGTTTGCAACCTCCCCTTCGACATCGACAGATATTTCGGAAATGGTGATTTCATTATATAAATATTATTAACTTCAGACAGCCTTTCCGGAGAATGTCTGACATTGCTTGTACACATCTAGAGGCTGTTTTAAGCTGTTAGTAATAAGCCGTGCCACAAATATTCAAAAGACTAATGTCCGTATCGCCGTGAACGCAGGCAGCATCTCCGCTTTTCAGGAATAGCTAGACTCCGATTTGCCGTATTGATAGAATAATGAAACATGTATAATATTAAGGTTCCCCAATCTGTAGATGTCCCGCCAGTCGTGTACACCAACGTGGCATTCAAGAACGGTGAAGTGGAGCTAGATGACCTCGTCAAAGAGGTGGTGGTGGAACAAGGTGATGCTGCTCCTGACTCAGTTGATGATGTTGACGAAGTTGTTGGGGTAGGTGTGGTTGAGGCTGAGGTGGAGGATGCTGAGGTGGAGGATCTTGAAGGTGACGTGGACGAGCAGGAGATGGAGGAGCCGGAAGAGGAGAGCACCTACTACAACCTTGAGAGTCCTCTAGTGAATACGGAGCTGGAAGTGGACCAGCTTGGAGACCGGATCAGGAAGATACAGGCTACTAAATATGGCTT
This sequence comes from Haliotis asinina, assembly GCF_037392515.1. Taxonomy (NCBI): domain Eukaryota; kingdom Metazoa; phylum Mollusca; class Gastropoda; order Lepetellida; family Haliotidae; genus Haliotis; species Haliotis asinina. Next base: position 2,520,562 of record NC_090286.1, on the reverse strand, counting down.
CCAGAAGGAGTTTAGGGTTTGTGTTATATCTGTTTCCTACACTCACAGAGAAAGATACTACTGAAATACTAACTGAATCAATCATTGGATAATGAAGATTTGATTATCACTGCAACACATTTCAGCATAGCAATTAAATCAAAACTATTTTAACTATAGATAAGCATACAAAATAAAAACAGGCTAAAGATTGCTGACAACTGAATATAGATCACCATGCTAGGGACCAGGGGGACTTGAGGTACATTTGCTTCCATATATAATGATACACTGAGCAGTCCAGCCAGCCTCTTCCTTCTGTGATTCATGAATTCATACGATCAACACAGAAGATTTACTTGGAGAAAACTGACAGCAAGATTTATCAAGGAAATCACTACCAAACACATCGGAATCAGCTCGTCACTCACTGTTTGAGCAACATATCTGTTTTCTTCGTGAGATCGTTAGCTCAGTCTTCATTACAAAGTTGTGAAATACTTATAGTATGTGGGTCTTCTTGGCAGGTGTTATTCGTGGGGTTCACGAGACCGTATGGAGAATCGCAACAAGAGGGCCAGCAAGGGAAGAACAGGTTCCAAAGCTATTGCCCTTGTAAGTGATCAATATATACTCATGGGAACAAATAAGGGAACACTTGAAAGTACACGTAATGCTTTATTCTTTTCCAGGTTTCTTCACAATGAATGTTCTACTTTGTGATTGAAATTCTTGAAATAATTATAGGAACACTTGCACGTTCATGTTTAAGATGATTATTAAGCATCCATATCCTGTGCTCAAAAATAGTCATAACGGAGCGTTTGATACAGAAACGCTGTAATAGTCCTAGGACTTCAAACACTTCTGTTATAAAGGTCGTTTATTCAGAATTCATATGGCCAGCAAATACAGAGATGCCATGAGAGATAAGCCTACTGACATATTTTACACTGATGCTATATGTTTACGACTATTCATACCTTTAGCGAACCTCTGTTAGGTATGTTGAGTACATGTCTCTACAGACTGGTTGACAGTCTCCTTCTACTCAGTACTCTCCCCTTGTCTCATAACCGGAAAACATTACAAATCTCCAGGATAATCCCGCCAGTTACCCACCTGGTGAATCTGTGTACCGAATTAAAGTGAGTGAGTAAGTTTAGTTTTACGACATTTTAGCAGTATTTGAACAATATCATTTAGGGAGACAGCAGAAATGGGCTTCACACGTTGTAACACTTCACACGTTGTAACACAGAGTGAATTAGGCATACGTTCTTGATTAATGAGCTTTTTAGCGAGTGAGTTGGTTTTCTGGTATGAAATACCCGGTGTGTTTCAGATGACTATAACCGGGTACTGCTGTCCAAGTCCCCGGAAGATCCACACTCTCACTACATTAACGCCAGTTACATAGATGTAAGCAGCAAGTGTCACGAACACATAAACAAAAATTTATGTACCAATTTATGTAAATGCAAGTAGGTTTAAGACAATAATGTCAAATTCATAATTCATAAATGGAAGCCGATGGGGCCGTGGCAATGTGTAAGCTAATACTGTGCCTCAAAGGTGTTCATTGGTGAGCACATCATTTATCCTGTCAGTACATATCATACAGTCCTGTTGATGGTAATTCCCTCAATAGACAGCTTCATTGTATAACGATTGCATGTCTTATTGTGTACTTTGTACTGACTACAGCCGTTTTCGTGCAGGGGTTCACACGGAAGAAGGCGTATATTGCAGCACAGGGTGAGTCATTTAAAATGATGTATTCACGTGTAACAAGAGTCAGTATAATCATCGGGAAGTTGGATGTTAACACCACCAAGAACAATATTGTTGATTCGTGTCAATATGTACTTTTGTACCAAAGTATAGTCTGGTTCATAATTATTGAGAATTTTTCTTCTTACTTTGAGCTATCCTAACACCTCAACTGATTCACTGATACTTAAAACTAAGTAATGGTATAAGGGAGGTAACTTATCTTGGCCTACTGAGTATAGTACAATTAGAGTTACCTCCCCTGAATTTGTAGCAGACGTCATTTTCCTCAGCACTGTCAACAATGTCTGCTGAAGATAAAAGAAGGTTGATTTTTGAGTTGTGTAATCAAGGAATTGATGATGTAAATACATTGGCAGAGAGAACAGGAACTGCTCTTTCTACTGTGTATAGGATTAGGAGGAATTTTAAAGAGGGAAAGGATTTTGGGCACCAGAAAGGAGCAGGGAGACCCAGAAAATTGGACTTCTCAGATCGCGTCCGGCTGGGAATTTTAGCGTCTAAAAAGCAAAGGGCAAGCATCTCCAACATCAGGTATGAAATGATAGAAAGGGGATCAACAGTTGTATCAAAATCTACAGTTAGAAGAAATTTGATTGATCTTGGATGGGAGAAAAAGACTGGAAACAAGAACATAAAGACAGGCGTGTTGAGTGGTGTTTGGCACATGAAAACTTTGACTGGGAAAATGTGATTTTTACTGATGAAAGCTCAATATGGGTATATCCCAATAATGTGAAAATATGGACAAAGTCTGCATCAGCGCCGTTGTATCAACGACCTAAATACAGCCCAAAGTTTCATGTATGGGGAGGGATATCCTTATTAGGAACGACCCCGCTGTGTGTGTTTGAGGGAAATCTGACAAGTCAACGCTACACTAACATATTAGATAATTTTCTCCTTCCAAGTGCACATGTGTTTTATGGAAATGACTGGATTTTGCAGCAAGATAATGATCCTAAACACATCGCAAAACATGCCAAGCAGTGGTTTCAGGAGAAAAATGTGACTGCATTACCATTTCCTGCATATAGTCCTGACTTAATCCCATTGAGAACATTTGGGGGATGATGAAGGAATGTGTGAATCAAAAGGGGTTGACAGAAATTGAAGACATGAAGAGAGAAGTGGTCCGATACTGTGACAGCATAACTCACGAAACACTAACCTCTCTGATAGGAAGTATGCCTACCCGTCTTAGACTGTGCCGTGAAGTTCAAGGAGACTTGATAAAATATTGAATTGTTACCTACACAACATGAAAAGGTCAGTTCACTTTCACAATACATTCAATTTTATCTGATTTGTTCTCGTTTAATAATATGAAATGCTTTAGCTATTCTCAATAATTTTGAACCATACTGTAATTTACATGTACGTTTCTTCTGTTTCAGGTTGCTCGTCACTTGTGGACGGAAGACTCAAATTAAATATATACACACAATTATGATTTTCGTGTTCCCAGCGCCGAACGATCAGACTCTTCATGATTTCTGGAGGATGATTTGGGAGATCAACTGTTCCAGGATCGTGATGCTCACCAACCTTGTCGAAACCGGCAAAGTGTGTACCCAGGCAAAATTATTGTTAAAACGGTAACTGTATTAATCCGTGGAGACAGACAGGGCGGTTAATGTATCCAATAGATCTAGAATGCTGCATGCACTATATATATTCCTGTGATTTTCTCTGTCTGAGGTATGTAATACATGTGGCACTTTGGAATACCTTTCAGTCGACACACAACACAACTGGACAGGTTCATCATATATCTGCAGAGCACTGGTTACCGTCATTTCGATTACTGTAATAGTATCGTCTGTGGCGCTCCTCCGTCCTTTACAAACAAAGTCCAATGATTGTAGAACACCGCCGCTAGAATCATCTCAAAAAGTTAGAAACGAGACCATATAACATCAATTTTATGGCTTCTATCCTGGATTCCAGTCTCTCACAGAATCACATTCAAGGTCCTTTGCCTAACCTACAAGTGCCTCAACAAATCAAGCTCTCTATGTTCATGCTGGAACTGTCTTCCTCGCATGATCCGTATTCCAGGAACTCTAACAACTTTCAAAACAAGCCTTTTGTCCACTGAATATTCTCTAAACTGTGCGCCTTGAACATAAATTTAGCATAGAACTAGCGCCGAAGATATGGACTGCTATGCTATGCTATGCTATGCCATGTTCATATGCTGTGTGTTTTATCCAAGGTGGCCATGTGATTTAAAGCTTCCGGTTTTCACACAAAAGTTTGATAGCGGCTTCCTACGAGGAATGTGTACCTCGTTCTGTCCTAAGCCTAGTAATTACTGGGATGCTACTAAAGCCTGCTTTACAGTACTTGTTCGTTGTTTACATAAATACGTTTATAGATTGTCGTGTAATTATGTAACAATCGAACGTACTTGGCAAGTGACAAAATACATATATGCCAGCCACTGCATAGCAATGCCCTGCTATTATCCATATAGTATTTGATGTTTACCACACTTAAGTAACAGGTATGTAACTATTTTCTAATCCATAATATGCAACAAGCGTTCTGTTCGACATTCTGACCTGCACACCATGGCATATTTCAGGTGAAATGTGTACCCTACTGGCTGGACAAGTCTGACCTGGACGCTGGCCTGTTCACCATCTCTGTGACCAACACATGCTGCAGATCGCACTGGGTCATCAGGGATCTTGAAGCCAAGTCTAAGGAGGTGTCTATGATTTTAGCTTACGTCGGGCTCCCCTCTAATATTATCCGGGTGGTTATACCATTTACTCGTCAAGCTGTGGACAGTTGATCGATTCCCGGATTAATAAAGTATGTGACGTTAATTTATGGTGTCAAGCATATGTATTGTTAACAGCGCTTCATTCCACTCTTCGGACGTCTCTCATTAACACACGATCTTCCCGGCACGTTCTTGGACATTTACAGAAATCATATGTCTCTAATGCGACAGTCATCCCTGTAAAGAACCGTTGCTTACTCATGCACTCACATTCCAGACCGGAAACAGTCGTCACTTCCGCCAGTTCCACTTCGTCGCTTGGCCCGACCATGGCACCCCGGACAGCACAGCTCTGACGGAGTTTCTGTGGCTGGTCAGGGAGACTCCCAACCCACAAGACAGTCCTCTGCTTGTCCACTGTAGGTAGGGCAGCAATCTTGCCTCTTAACTACATGCTGCAGTGCCACAGCAGAACGTATGAAACTGCTGGTTGGACACAACAGGAAGCATAAATATATTTGCCATAAACGTGTAATATTTATGGCTGGTTAAAATGATCGATAACTGGAATCATCTTCAACAAGAAAAGCGATATGAAATTTGTGTTATAGATAATAACGTATATTAACTTTTGTGACTAAAAACAGTTTCACACGATATGTTTTTGAGTCATCGTCTGCTTCTAAATCATGTTCAGGATGTTGTTTTGTTAGCAATGTCACCACTCATACGTTATATGAAATATATTAATTTCATTTTAAACTTTGACCATGCCCTATGTCTCTGATACAGATCGATAACCGATCGATATGCAGTTAACGATTATCTAGTCACCCCTACCTTGACTGTGCAATGAGACGTGTTCTGCAATGGATAAAGCAAAAACAAAAAATGTCATTTCGTTGAAATATATTAATTGTATTCAATTACGTCATTCGTAATGAATGATTGAGTGCCTTTCCATGTCCAGCGCTGGTATTGGCCGGACAGGGACGTACATCGCCTTGGACTACCTGCTGGACCGGGTTGTGTCTGACCAAAAGGTGGACGTGTTCGGGTTTGTGTCACAGATGAGAGATCAAAGGAAGGGGATGGTGCAGACGAGGGTGAGAAGCACTTCGTCTTGTTCTTTGTCTCAATCAGAATCGGGCAGACAGGCTCGTTTTGGGTTTTTGTCAGTGAGTCAATTTTCATGATCACGGGTCGACTTATTAATGGCTGGTGTCCTACTGGTAGTGTTGTCATCACTGATACCATTCACTAGTGCCGACACGAACAGTCACAAATCTGCGTCATATAGCAGCGACGATTGAGGCGGTCAATGAAAAGAACTAACACACCAAACCGAAATTCAACATGCAAAGAGGACGGAAGAACCCAAAGAACACCCCACTCTAAACAAGCACATAAGTGACACTGAAAGTAAAGCATTGATGTTTATGAATTCATATATACATATTTCATATTTCTTTCTGTAAGAAATACATGTACTCTTGTCTTGTTTCATCAGGAGCAGTATGCGTTTATATACACAACTCTCCACCAGGCTCTGACATACGGAAACACAGCCATGGATCCATCAGACTTCAGCCACAAGAGGACCACAGACAAGACTTTCCCTATGGGTTCCATGGATATAAGACTCTTCCTGGAGGTACAAATGTGACTTTGTAGATAGGGATAACTGACGTTTTTTAAAAGTGTTTAGCATATTTGTAAATTTTAATATCTATTTCTGATCACAAGTGAAAAGAAAATAACCTTCACGCGTGCAATAAAACTGCTTCCACCTTCTCATTTGTCCATTTTGTAAGTGGGACAATGTGTTGATACTGTCCGTGTTCCATATTGCATTATTGGTTATTTCAGCACACAAATCAGGAAAGAAGGGTCGCTTCATCAGGTAAACCACTATTCATCCCAGTTGTTTTGAGTTTGTCATTGTGGTTCGCAGCCGTGATTTGTAGGTCATCCACATCTGTCAGTATTGGACGTTGTTAACTGGCACGGACTTTCTGTCCTTCGTGTTAGTGAAACTGCGTTTGTTACTAAGTTCGGGCTTCGTTGGCATGGAAACGTACACTATGAGATATAGTTCCTGACTTTTCATACTAGCAATGTTGCCAATATTAACCAATATAGTTTTATGTGTGTATTTTCCGGCGTCTTTATCCAGCCAAGGAGACAAAAGGCAGGATATGGTTGGATGGGAAGACAGAACTCTGGGCCGTCTTGTCACCAGTGAGTAGCCATGGCAACAGAGATACATGTATTGTACATGAGCTACCTTAAAACCAGAATAGTCACGATATGGCTGAAATATTGCCAAAGTGACTTCTAAATTGTAACTCACTCTTCTAAACCAGAACATGTATCTGAAAAAAAGTCTATACAACACAAGTGTACTTTAATGTTGATAACATAATATACTTTCTACAAAGATGTACTGGATGTTACCGTATAGTCATTCTGATTTTGACATGAATATTTGGGCAAGTGCCCCATGTACTCTATCTAAACAATCCTCTAAATATTCCTCTAGTCCTGGCTCCGTGCCAGAGGATATGTCGTCATGGAGGTTCCATCTACTGCTACTGCTCCAGTGTTCTGGAGGCTCGCGGCGGACCAGGGATCGACCACTGTGGTGACAATATTGCTGAATTTCAAGGTGACATAGTTTTAGACTCTTTCAATATCGCTGAAAGGGGAAGTTTTGACAATGTAACGTTTGGAATATGTTTAAACTCCTTCATCAGGTGAATGAAAACGTGTGAGCAGATAAATGTATCATTATACGATATCGTCAGCTAGTCACAAATATCTACAAAACATATTTGATTCGCAAAATGAAAGTTAGTAGTGAAAATGCTATCAACGGATTAATGAATAGCTATGAGGAATTTGTACGCGACAAAAGAGGAATACATTCCTCTACCACCAGCCAATCACTTTCATTAAAGAGGTTTAATTGGCAAACGCGGCATACCCCCGTCACGCGACGGCTGCTTGTAAACATGACAGACAATATAATGGTCTATAGATCAGAAAATGTGAGCATTTCGCTAAATGTTTACACACCTCAGTTGCTTTACAAGAGCAGAAATTCTGCTGCGTGGAAATAAATGCATATTTTTAACAGTTTATTCAGCATAACACATTGTGATAAACTTTCAGAAGCTTTGAAATAGGTTAACAATCTAATATAGTGATATGTTCCAGAATGTTGGACATTTCCTCCCTAACGCCGGGAACAACGTTGACCTTGACCCAGTCAAAGTCAGTTGCAGCGCAGAGACAAACGTCAATCCTGACATCACTTGTAGGAATTTCAAGCTAGAGACGAGGGTAAGAACTAGTGTGGAATTAGCGATCAAAATATGTTTGACATAGCCGATAATGCAAAGGATTCATATAACACATTATCTCATGCAGGGATCTTCAAGACCGACGTCTGTGCAAGTGTACCTCATGAGGCCTTTGTCAACCGTAACCCATTCCTCTCTCCTTGAACTCATGGAAGCTATCGACCTTTCTGCAGGGGGAGATAACTCCCATCCTGTCACGGTTGTCTTCAGGTGTGTAGTGGTGTTGGTAACATAGAATATTTTACGAAATGTATGTGAATGAGTGTGGTTTTACGTCGCACTCAGCAATATTTCGGCGGTCTGTAAATAATCGAGTCTGGACCAGACATTCCAGTGATCAACAGCATGAGCATCGATCTGTGCAACTGGGAGCGATGACGTATCAACCAAGTTAGCGACCCTGACCACCCGTTAGCCGAAATGTAAATGACGATGTGATGATACGACCATACAACCGACCGTTTTAACTATCCTAATTGTGTCTTTATTTCAGCGAGGCAACACGGCTGCAAGCTGTTCTGTTCTGCATCCTCAACACCATCATTCAAGGCGTGAAGCACGACAGCACTGTAGAGATCTATAACAACATCAGAAGCATGGCTCACCTCCTCCAAGACGACCTCACGACGGTATGTTGACGGTATGACCAATATACCGGGAACTTATAATTATCTGGTGCAACACGACCCAAAATACACAATGAGAGGGCACTGGGATTAAAACCATTTTCTGGCGGCAAATACCAAATGTTCCTAACACTATGTATTCCTGTGAACAACGGAATAGTTCGGAGATACCAAACGATTTAGCCACTGGAAAAATCATTGTGTTTGTCGTTTTAATTAAGCCTGGGAAAACTCGCATTTTTTAGAAATAGTTTATCGTCATTTGTTGATTTCTCCCTTTGCACATGTGTTCTATTCTCATACTGCAGTTACAATCGTGTAGTCATGTGATCATATTGCGCTCAAAACGTATAGAAAGGCTGTTTTGCTGAGGAATATCTAGTCACGGAAGACACGGCCATGTGTCATTTGTTTAGCACCACTGACCTAGTTTGAGACGAAACTCGAAAATGTGTTGTTCATGTTTGTACCATCTTTTTCAGGAAGACGTACAGTTATGTTTTGACGTTGCCGCAGCCTACCTAGAGCCAGAGGGTGTCTATGCCAACCTGTAAAGTTACAGCTGCCAACTCACACACATCTTCTATTCTAAACTGTAAAGTTACATTCATGAAAATACACTGATACTGTTTATGTTAGCTGGAAAGCTACAATCATGTACACAGAGAGTTGTACGCAGACATGTATGGAGATCTGGACAACTATACACATATATTAATTTGTGTGTGTAAATCAGCACACATGTAGATGAAGAGTTTGCGTGCTTATCTGTAAAGCACACACGTGCACAGAGAGTTTGTGTGCTTACATGTAACGTTACACCCATGTACAGAGTGACTTTGTGTGCTTACCTGTAACGTTACACCCATGTACAGAGTGACTTTGTGTGCTTACATGTAACGTTACACCCATGTACAGAGTGACTTTGTGTGCTTACCTGTAAAGATACAATTATGTACATACACTGAGAAATACAAGTACTGTTTACGTGTACAACTGCTTACAGAACTGCCGTCAACAGGAATGTATTCTACCTTGTTCAGGAACTCTGTCTTACATATCCATCATTTATGTGAACACTGGAAAGGAAAATCCGAACAGGCCATTTTCTTGAAAACATTTCTATTTGCTGAGACGAAACAATTTCGTCAAATGTAAGATGTTAGAAAAATACGCTTTTTCTCCAAAATGTCCAAATGAGTGTACAGCGTCGGTTTTATGTACAAATACATCTTTGGATAAACTGTTTGGAGGTACGCGAAAAAAATCTATCAATTGAATGTTTCTGCATACACCTAATATTTGTAAATAATAAAAAAGCTTTAAATCCGACTGTTGTTATCTGGTTTATCTATACTCTATGAAACGTGGGCTGTCATGTAACTGAAATTCAGCTCTTAAAGTTCCCCTAGACACACCTAGACACACCTAGACACACCTAGACACACGTCTTTTCTGATTTCAGTTCTTTATGATTAATGAACTTTGTACAGGACACCTTTATGTGCACGATGAACATGATTCACCATGTCAGCAGAAGGTGATTGACTGCTCACTGTGTTGTACAGGTGGTAGAGGTGTATCAAATTTTACAAGGCGGGTCGCTATCCTAGACAGCGATAGTCAGGATGTGATGTATCCGACATCAGCGGAGAACAAAGCTATCTGCGACATTCCTGGAGTGTAGGCCAGATTCTTCTCATGTTGATGGGTTTGTAAAGGCGTGACGATATCGTATGTCTAGGGCGTATTACTCACGGATCACGCTTGTAGCACCCGGAGTGATGTATGGTGATGTGCACAAGTGTAGGTTCTGGCAATGGGGACTGTACGTTTGCGGAGTATTATTATTATGATAATTATTCTTTTTAGTTTTAGCACAATCAGGAAGTGCGGTATCCAATCACTGGGGTTCTGCGCCGTTACTAGTGCCTCGTCTGTTCACATGACGCCGTCTCAAGAGGGGCCTACAGAGCGCCAGGCAACAAACAAACAAACAAACTAACAGACAGACAGACAGACAGACAGACAGACCGACATTTGGGACAAGCTTCCTGTTTCGTGGACGCCTGATATCATCACAGACTTTAAATCCTATGTTTAAATATATTTCACCTGCCAGGTTGTAATCATTTGACTATCATAACTGAAAGTTTCTATTTTGGACTGTGTCGTCTCCCAATGAGGAAGTCTTTCGATTCGTTGCGTCCATTATGTAAGCTCTATTCTAAAGCTGACATGGCGTCTGAGAACACGACAAACCTGCCAACAAATGTGATTTGCACTTTCAGCTCTGAAAGAAATAATACGGCTCTGGACGGGGGACATTAAAAACAATTTTCACAGCCAGTAAACACGGTTACACCGATAACATAACGACGGCTATCTGCTCAAAGGGACCATTACCTTTCAAAACACTCACGGTGCACTGTTGCGGAAACAAAATACAAACTGATGCTTTACGGGGGAGAAAATTAAAAGTAATATCAGCAATAATTAAGCCATGTCGTGACTAAACTGGTGGAACAGAGATATTTGTGAATTGTATAAATAAAATGTGTATTTATCCATGGATGTAGAATACAGAATATCTATACACCTTGACATGTATGTACTTATCCTGACATTTATCAGTAAATCCTGCCTCGACCCTGCAGCAATGTAAATCGTATGTTAATTATACTAAAGAACTGTTGTGTTTGGGTTTGAAGATAACCGGTCGCTGATTATGAAAATGTTTTAAAGCCACGGTCAACACCCATTCAGTATTAATGGTCTTCAAACAGAAATAAAGCGACAGACAAACAATGCGTTATTTGTTTGACAGGAAGAAGAGACCCTTTTCTCAAGTTGGGCATTTTAATATCTACATCTAACTCTAACTTGGTAATAAAAGATACACGCATATATTCATAAACACAAGTAACTATAAGGATCCGAAAAGTCATTTATATTTACAGAACACTTGCCTTAGGTTGTCTAAGAGCCGAAGCTTTAACTGCAGCATTACCCAGCTTGCCTCGTACTAATGACAGTAAACACAGTGCACAATGATAAAAGCTTCATTTTTACATTTTACAAAAAGAAAACAAACAAACAAATGGTTATTCTGTGGTGATGTAACTTGAGGAAAGGTGATAAGGAGAAAGATCAAAGTCAAAGATAAGCAAATGTCGTTGGTTACTTCTTCTGCAATGGGATTTGATACACAGATAGATAGATGATCAGCAAGTCTTGATGGATCTCTGTAGTAGGTGGATATGAGTGCAAATACGAAGTGCTCTCTATTTAGAGGGTAGGAAGAATCACGATTCCGGATAGTAAAGACTAGGATAGTCCAGACTGGAGATAGTTCAGAGGTTGATCGTGGATAGTCATGACAGAGGGCTATCAAGACAGAGAGATAGTCATGAGAGAGGTAATCAAGACAGATGATAGTCAAGGAGGAGGGTAGTTAAGACAGAGGATAGTCAAGACAGAGGGTAATCACCACGGAGGATAGTCAAGACAGAGGGAAATCAAGTATGGAGTATTGTTGTGCAGTAATTTCCAGCACATGTAGGTGGTGTGAAAGTCAGGCGGTACCTGGAGGGCAGGACAATGTCATACTTTCACTTTTCACAAACACTGATTTTAATGAAGCATTCATGAACGTTGCATTTTTCCTTTGCACTAAGAGTTATAAGGTGTCATGTTATATTTAACTGATGGGGGACTCTACAACCTATCCATATTCATTAACCCAGTTACAAGAGATGTCTTTGGACCGAGACTATATTGCTGACCTTCAACTCTGTTGGAATATAAAATAGAAAAGACAAAAGTCTGCAGATCCTTGGTGCAGAAATATATTTTCTATTCTATATATAATCTCCAACCGCTAAGAATACGTAGTCTCTACTATGCTTAGAAAAAGACTTGATGTAAAATGCTAAATAGCCGTGACAGAAAAAGGGTTATGGGCTTTTTGTTATCTTTATCGACATTTAGAATAATTATATCTGAGCTGTTCATACGACATTTATATGACAGATCAACCAATTTCAATGGGTCAGTGACAGAGGAACCAGAACACCCAGTCTGTCTGTGACAATTGTTGGGACACTTCTATGAAGGATGACGATTTAACTAGTGATGTTCAGTGTGATCTACAGTAGTTAAAGTAACAAAACTTCATACTTTCTGATATCCCATGAGTTCCACTAGAGTAACAGTAACATCGCATTACGAATATAGTACTGTAACATTTCAGTGGCTGAGTGAGTCAATATTTAAGGTCACATTGCCAAAATTGCGGCCATGTCGTGACGAGAACAAACTTGACATAGAATGGAATATATCTATATAAACACCTGTCGACGAAGGACAGAAAAACAACAAGAATATCAGAATTAGGATAAAAACTAGCGTGGTAAAGGTAAAACTAAGAGCACTATTTGGACAGTACAATATAAAACCTGGTTATAGATCCACGAAGTCTAGGCTACTAGTTGGCCGTCTTTCATTTTATTTAAGTCGCCCTGGCTGAGCGGGCTAGGCGGTTGACTTTGTGTGCTGGCGATTAGATCGCCAACAACAGATGGTAGATCACCATACTAGGGGGACATTCGTATCATTTCAAAAATACACATTGGTATTAATTCCCTGGTGAATTACATCATACTGTTCAGTTTAGCATGGAAGGGGTACGCATTTCCAGTTTCCCGAAAAACATCCAGACGTGAGGAGGGATGCGTCAAAGACATGTTCAAGTACCAAGTCTGCAAGCAGATATCTTCTGATAACTGAATAAGAATGCATTTGAATGTTTACTCTTTACCAGCATTTAGGCACAATACAGTTGATTAGATGATACTCCGTTATACTGCATACACACCGTATTATCTGTGAATTCCACACATTGTGCTGAAGGGTTAATCAAGTGCCTAGGTATTTTCAGGTTTGCACTATGCCGCTCAACCAAATATACTGACTGAATGATTTGAAATCAACATACTAACAGATTGAAATGGGTATGTAGCCAATAACATCCGACACTCACACACACAAACACACAAACACACAAACACACATACACACACTAACACACACACACACTAACACACACACCTCTCTCTCTCTCACTCTCTCTCTCCCTCTCTCTCTCGGGCTTTCTCTCAGTTAAGCTTACTCACTGCTCCATTGCCTATATTTCAGCCTTTATTGAATTATATCGGGTCATCGAAAGAAGTAGTCGACTGGAGTCCAAAACAGCAGGGAAAAAAACCCTACACGAAGGATGACTTATTACACCGGGACTTCGCGTGGTTATATTTAGAGTTACAAGCCATTGTGTCATGGTAGTAAGTAGGGCTGAGGCTGTTTCTCACACTTTCTCTGCTTGGAGGTCAGGGGAACGGTAATACAATCGAGAATTAAATGAAACACTTTATGTTGACAGTTTTATGCTTTTATTTCTTGTCATTATAACAAGACAGGTTGAACAATGATACGTAGATATGACCAAAGCTTCCCTTGAATCTTTTCCAGCGATGCAGTGCTACATGCACAACTAAATGTACACCCCTTCTCACGAACAACGTAGTTTGTCCGGGTGACAGAGAGCACACATCCCAGCGCAAGGGAATGGTGTACAGTTTAGACATGTGCCTGTAGACACTCTGCTTACTCCCAGCCCTCTTATAATTTCCCCGGTCACTCTCCACGCCATCAGTTATTGATGGGTAGCACTGCCTCAAGAAATGGACAGGTCAATCATGACTTAGCTGCCATCTATGCCATGGACAGCTTTCTCCATTGGAACATCTATTTTGTTTATCTGACATATCGGTTTCCATGGCTTCACTCAACAGTTGCATCTTTTCCAAACTTTTGCAAAGCACAGCTCAATGTTGACAGTCATCTTGCATCACACAGTTGTTGTGATTTGTTTATAAACATGCAAAGTTCACGTCATACAACAATCATTTTTCACGTGCGATTACTGTACAATCCGTATGGTCACGAGCAACTGCAAGTGGTCATGCACTCTCGAGACATCCGTTATTATCATATTAACATTGATTGTCCGCGATATATCTCCCAATATTCTTTTTCAATCGTGAATCAAAAATGAAGGTGCTTAACTTATTTTTGAAGAGTATACTTGTAATACTTGAACAGTCAAATTGGCAGTTCACCAATACTTCCAATCAGTGTTTCAGAATTGAATGCTAAACTGACAGTACACCGGAGCCTGTGATTAACACAGCGCGAATCTATTCTTTAGTTGTGTCACTGCACATTTGTTTTGGTCCATTGTTTGTTCTGATGGTTCATAACTTGCTAAATAAGTCATCTTTTTTTGGTCCAGGGGTGTCTCCCACATATCGTCTGTAACACTAGTACTCTTACTATCTGCTGTTCCTTTCAGTTCTTTAGAGTTCAGTAGCTTAGAAAAGCAACCTAATACAATCCATTCTCAAAATACTACAAGATGCTTTCCTGATGACCGATCAGTGTAGTCCAGTGCACCTTCGTCCAAATGAATTGCTTTTCCTCCTGTTGCCAAGATGTGTTTCCTAAACACATTGCATCTTTACCGTGATTATGCTTTGTCTGGTTTGAGGAACCACGATTAATACATAAGCCAATATAAGCATGACGAACCTGTATGCGACAGATTATGCTTGATAAGGAAGTATAACATTTTCGTGCACCCGCCAGTGAGACAGTTTCCTGTTCCGTGTACTTTGAACTTATAGAGAGCAAGGAAGGTATGCTGCTGCAAAGACGAGCTGATGGTGCTATAAAACGCACACAATCTGTTGGGGGCCACTTCAATACAACGATTTAGATGGATCAAACAAGCATACGCTATGACACAACGTTTATACTCGCAGTGAAGCTTTCTCAGTAACTTACAGAACGTTACGATACTAAACTTCACAGGAACTTGTGTGAGTAACATCCATTGGCGACGTACACATGTGCCTGCTCGCGACGCTAACACGTATTGGCGGGTGCTTGCCTTGAACCAAATTATTATGTCTCAGGAAGCCTGCTTGATGCCATTGACTTCTACTTCTTACTGTGTGATATTCACTCTACGAAGACACACCCTACTATTCTCTCTAGACTGTCATAAGATATCCTCAGGAAAAACATCTCTAACTAGTTACTTGATAATAGTAAGATTTATAACCAGGTTCTGACTGCCAGGTCAAGATGAACACGTCGATATATTTACGACCAGTGTCGCAAGTGAGTGAAGTAGTTAGACATAGCTATACCACAGCCAAGTTTGTAGGTCACAGAAATATACATGCCTCGCGTACTTGTAGATAAAACGAAGAAGTCTATAGTGATACCGGTACAGCGTATATGTATATATATTCGGCACATGTAATGCAACGACCGGAATGGACGTAGATAGGGGTCGTTGCGCCCGTAAAACGATCATGAAGAACGTGTTCTTCTGAGAGGATGGTTCGAGTGGATGTTTATTGATCACTATGAAAGAAAAGTGAAAATGCAGAGCTCTTGTTGATAACGTTCGTGTCCTGTTTACGAGGACTCAGCAATAAGCTTCCCGGTTTGTTTATTGTGTAACATGGAGGTGCTCGGGGTGCTGCTTTGTGTCTCCATGCTGAACATGGCGTCAGGTAATGTCTAAAAAATATTCGAAGGGATCGTGGTACAAGTGTTTACAGTGTTTTACATTGCAATATCATATGTTTCATATTTAAACCTCGTTTTCAATGAGAATGTGTTATGGTCTGAGGATTTGTATTTTCATTTCGAAATATTCAGATGAACTAGGTCTTGACGTCCTCACTGAGTTATGTAAATGTTTTTATCTTTGTAGACTAATGCTTCTGTTGCAGACAGTTGTCCTGGTGGTACATACGGTTACCAGTGTCACTGTCTACCTCTGATGTAATACTTCTGTTACAGACAGTTGTCCTGATGGTACACACGCCCACCAGTGTCACTGTCTATCTGTGATGTAATACTTCTGTCACAGACAGCTGTCCACATGATACACACGCCCACCAGTGTCACTGTCTATCTGTGATGTAATACTTCTGTTACAGACAGTTGCCCTGATGGTACACATGCCCACCAGTGTCACTGTCTATCTGTGATGTAATACTTCTGTTACAGACAGTTGCCCTGATGGTACACACGCCCACCAGTGTCACTGTCTATCTGTGATGTAATACTTCTGTCACAGACAGTTGTCCTGATGGTACATACTGCTACCAGTGTCACTGTCTATCTGTGATGTAATACTTCTGTTACAGACAGTTGCCCTGATAGTACACACGCCCACCAGTGTCACTGTCTATCTGTGATGTAATACTTCTGTCACAGACAGTTGTCCTGATGGTACATACTGCTACCAGTGTCACTGTCTATCTGTGATGTAATACTTCTGTCACAGACAGCTGTCCACATGATACACACGCCCACCAGTGTCACTGTCTATCTGTGATGTAATACTTCTGTCACAGACAGTTGCTCTGATGGCACACACGCTCACCAGTGTCACTGCCTATCTGTGATGTAATACTTCTGTTACAGACAGTTGCCCTGATGGTACACACGCCCACCAGTGTCACTGTCTATCTGTGATGTAATACTTCTGTTACAGACAGTTGTCCTGATGGTACACACGCCCACCAGTGTCACTGTCTATCTGTGATGTAATACTTCTGTCACAGACAGCTGTCCACATGATACACACGCCCACCAGTGTCACTGTCTATCTGTGATGTAGTACTTCTGTTACAGACAATAGTCCTGATGGTACATACTGCTACCAGTGTCACTGTCTATCTGTGATGTAATACTTCTGTTACAGACAGTTGCCCTGATGGTACACACGCTCACCAGTGTCACTGTCTATCTGTGATGTAATACTTCTGTTACAGACAGTTTCTCTGATGGTACACACGCCCACCAGTGTCACTGTCTATCTGTGATGTAATACTTCTGTTACAGACAGTTGCTCTGATGGTACACACGCCCACCAGTGTCACTGTCTATCTGTGATGTAATACTTCTGTTACAGACAGTTGCCCTGATGGTACACACGCCCACCAGTGTCACTGTCTATCTGTGATGTAATACTTCTGTTACAGACAGTTGCCCTGATGGTACACACGCCCACCAGTGTCACTGTCTATCTGTGATGTAATACTTCTGTCACAGACAGTTGCCCTGATGGTACACACGCTCACCAGTGTCACTGTCTATCTGTGATGTAATACTTCCGTTACAGACAGTTGCCCTGATGGTACACACGCCCACCAGTGTCACTGTCTATCTGTGATGTAATACTTCTGTTACAGACAGTTTCTCTGATGGTACACACGCCCACCAGTGTCACTGTCTATCTGTGATGTAATACTTCTGTTACAGACAGTTGCTCTGATGGTACACACGCCCACCAGTGTCACTGTCTATCTGTGATGTAATACATCTGTTACAGACAGTTGCTCTGATGGTACACACGCTCACCAGTGTCACTGTCTATCTGTGATGTAATACTTCTGTTACAGACAGTTGCCCTGATGGTACACACGCCCACCAGTGTCACTGTCTATCTGTGATGTAATACTTCTGTTACAGACAGTTGCCCTGATGGTACACACGCCCACCAGTGTCACTGTCTATCTGTGATGTAATACTTCTGTCACAGACAGTTGCCCTGATGGTACACACGCTCACCAGTGTCACTGTCTATCTGTGATGTAATACTTCCGTTACAGACAGTTGCCCTGATGGTACACACGCCCACCAGTGTCACTGTCTATCTGTGATGTAATACTTCTGTTACAGACAGTTTCTCTGATGGTACACACGCCCACCAGTGTCACTGTCTATCTGTGATGTAATACTTCTGTTACAGACAGTTGCCCTGATAGTACACACGCCCACCAGTGTCACTGTCTATCTGTGATGTAATACTTCTGTTACAGACAGTTGCCCTGATGGTACACACGCTCACCAGTGTCACTGTCTATCTGTGATGTAATACTTCTGTCACAGACAGTTGCCCTGATGGCACACACGCCCACCAGTGTCACTGTCTATCTGTGATGTAATACTTCCGTTACAGACAGTTGCTCTGATGGTACACACGCCCACCAGTGTCACTGTCTATCTGTGATGTAATACTTCTGTTACAGACAGTTGCCCTGATGGTACACACGCTCACCAGTGTCACTGTCTATCTGTGATGTAATACTTCTGTTACAGACAGTTGCCCTGATGGTACACACGCCCACCAGTGTCACTGTCTATCTGTGATGTAATACTTCTGTTACAGACAATAGTCCTGATGGTACATACTGCTACCAGTGTCACTGTCTATCTGTGATGTAATACTTCTGTTACAGACAGTTGCCCTGATGGTACACACGCCCACCAGTGTCACTGTCTATCTGTGATGTAATACTTCTGTTACAGACAGTTGCTCTGATGGTACACACGCCCACCAGTGTCACTGTCTATCTGTGATGTAATACTTCTGTTACAGACAGTTGCTCTGATGGTACACACGCCCACCAGTGTCACTG
Organism: Haliotis asinina; assembly: GCF_037392515.1. Classification (NCBI taxonomy): domain Eukaryota; kingdom Metazoa; phylum Mollusca; class Gastropoda; order Lepetellida; family Haliotidae; genus Haliotis; species Haliotis asinina. Next base: position 2,501,499 of record NC_090286.1, on the reverse strand, counting down.
TCTATCTGTGATGTAATACTTCTGTTACAGACAGTTGCCCTGATGGTACACACGCTCACCAGTGTCACTGTCTATCTGTGATGTAATACTTCTGTTACAGACAGTTGCCCTGATGGTACACACGCTCACCAGTGTCACTGTCTATCTGTGATGTAATACTTCTGTCACAGACAGTTGCCCTGATGGTACACACGCTCACCAGTGTCACTGTCTATCTGTGATGTAATACTTCTGTTACAGACAGATGCCCTGATGGTACACACGCCCACCAATGTCACTGTCTATCTGTGATGTAATACTTCTCTTACAGACAGTTGCTCTGATGGTACACACGCCCACCAGTGTCACTGTCTATCTGTGATGTAATACTTCTGTTACAGACAGTTGCTCTGATGGTACACACGCCCACCAGTGTCACTGTCTATCTGTGATGTAATACTTCTGTCACAGACAGTTGCCCTGATGGTGCACACGCTCACCAGTGTCACTGTCTATCTGTGATGTAATACTTCTGTTACAGACAGTTGCCCTGATGGTACACACGCCCACCAGTGTCACTGTCTATCTGTGATGTAATACTTCTGTCACAGACAGTTGTCCTGATGGTACATACTGCTACCAGTGTCACTGTCTATCTGTGATGTAATACTTCTCTTACAGACAGTTGCTCTGATGGTACACATGCCCACCAGTGTCACTGTCTATCTGTGATGTAATACTTCTGTTACAGACAGTTGCCCTGATGGTACACACGCCCACCAGTGTCACTGTCTATCTGTGATGTAATACTTCTGTCACAGACAGTTGTCCTGATGGTACATACTGCTACCAGTGTCACTGTCTATCTGTGATGTAATACTTCTGTTACAGACAGTTGCCCTGATAGTACACACGCCCACCAGTGTCACTGTCTATCTGTGATGTAATACTTCTGTCACAGACAGTTGTCCTGATGGTACATACTGCTACCAGTGTCACTGTCTATCTGTGATGTAATACTTCTGTCACAGACAGCTGTCCACATGATACACACGCCCACCAGTGTCACTGTCTATCTGTGATGTAATACTTCTGTCACAGACAGTTGCTCTGATGGCACACACGCTCACCAGTGTCACTGCCTATCTGTGATGTAATACTTCTGTTACAGACAGTTGCCCTGATGGTACACACGCCCACCAGTGTCACTGTCTATCTGTGATGTAATACTTCTGTTACAGACAGTTGTCCTGATGGTACACACGCCCACCAGTGTCACTGTCTATCTGTGATGTAATACTTCTGTCACAGACAGCTGTCCACATGATACACACGCCCACCAGTGTCACTGTCTATCTGTGATGTAGTACTTCTGTTACAGACAATAGTCCTGATGGTACATACTGCTACCAGTGTCACTGTCTATCTGTGATGTAATACTTCTGTTACAGACAGTTGCCCTGATGGTACACACGCTCACCAGTGTCACTGTCTATCTGTGATGTAATACTTCTGTTACAGACAGTTGCTCTGATGGTACACACGCCCACCAGTGTCACTGTCTATCTGTGATGTAATACTTCTGTTACAGACAGTTGCTCTGATGGTACACACGCCCACCAGTGTCACTGTCTATCTGTGATGTAATACTTCTGTTACAGACAGTTGCCCTGATGGTACACACGCCCACCAGTGTCACTGTCTATCTGTGATGTAATACTTCTGTTACAGACAGTTGCCCTGATGGTACACACGCCCACCAGTGTCACTGTCTATCTGTGATGTAATACTTCTGTCACAGACAGTTGCCCTGATGGTACACACGCTCACCAGTGTCACTGTCTATCTGTGATGTAATACTTCCGTTACAGACAGTTGCCCTGATGGTACACACGCCCACCAGTGTCACTGTCTATCTGTGATGTAATACTTCTGTTACAGACAGTTTCTCTGATGGTACACACGCCCACCAGTGTCACTGTCTATCTGTGATGTAATACTTCTGTTACAGACAGTTGCTCTGATGGTACACACGCCCACCAGTGTCACTGTCTATCTGTGATGTAATACATCTGTTACAGACAGTTGCTCTGATGGTACACACGCTCACCAGTGTCACTGTCTATCTGTGATGTAATACTTCTGTTACAGACAGTTGCCCTGATGGTACACACGCCCACCAGTGTCACTGTCTATCTGTGATGTAATACTTCTGTTACAGACAGTTGCCCTGATGGTACACACGCCCACCAGTGTCACTGTCTATCTGTGATGTAATACTTCTGTCACAGACAGTTGTCCTGATGGTACATACTGCTACCAGTGTCACTGTCTATCTGTGATGTAATACTTCTGTTACAGACAGTTGCCCTGATAGTACACACGCCCACCAGTGTCACTGTCTATCTGTGATGTAATACTTCTGTTACAGACAGTTGCCCTGATGGTACACACGCTCACCAGTGTCACTGTCTATCTGTGATGTAATACTTCTGTCACAGACAGTTGCCCTGATGGCACACACGCCCACCAGTGTCACTGTCTATCTGTGATGTAATACTTCCGTTACAGACAGTTGCTCTGATGGTACACACGCCCACCAGTGTCACTGTCTATCTGTGATGTAATACTTCTGTTACAGACAGTTGCCCTGATGGTACACACGCTCACCAGTGTCACTGTCTATCTGTGATGTAATACTTCTGTTACAGACAGTTGCCCTGATGGTACACACGCCCACCAGTGTCACTGTCTATCTGTGATGTAGTACTTCTGTTACAGACAATAGTCCTGATGGTACATACTGCTACCAGTGTCACTGTCTATCTGTGATGTAATACTTCTGTTACAGACAGTTGCCCTGATAGTACACACGCCCACCAGTGTCACTGTCTATCTGTGATGTAATACTTCTGTTACAGACAGTTGCTCTGATGGTACACACGCCCACCAGTGTCACTGTCTATCTGTGATGTAATACTTCTGTTACAGACAGTTGCTCTGATGGTACACACGCCCACCAGTGTCACTGTCTATCTGTGATGTAATACTTCTGTTACAGACAGTTGCCCTGATGGTACACACGCTCACCAGTGTCACTGTCTATCTGTGATGTAATACTTCTGTTACAGACAGTTGCCCTGATGGTACACACGCCCACCAGTGTCACTGTCTATCTGTGATGTAATACTTCTGTCACAGACAGTTGCCCTGATGGTGCACACGCTCACCAGTGTCACTGTCTATCTGTGATGTAATACTTCTGTTACAGACAGTTGCCCTGATGGTACACACGCCCACCAGTGTCACTGTCTATCTGTGATGTAATACTTCTGTCACAGACAGTTGCCCTGATGGTACACACGCTCACCAGTGTCACTGTCTATCTGTGATGTAATACTTCTGTTACAGACAGTTGCCCTGATGGTACACACGCCCACCAGTGTCACTGTCTATCTGTGATGTAATACTTCTGTTACAGACAGTTGCTCTGATGGTACTCACGCCCACCAGTGTCACTGTCTATCTGTGATGTAATACTTCTGTTACAGACAGTTGTCCTGATGGTACACACGCCCACCAGTGTCACTGTCTATCTGTGATGTAATACTTCTGTTACAGACAGTTGCCCTGATGGTACACACGCTCACCAGTGTCACTGTCTATCTGTGATGTAATACTTCTGTTACAGACAGTTGCCCTGATGGTACACACGCCCACCAGTGTCACTGTCTATCTGTGATGTAATATTTCTGTCACAGACAGTTGCCCTGATGGTACACACGCTCACCAGTGTCACTGTCTATCTGTGATGTAATACTTCTGTTACAGACAGATGCCCTGATGGTACACACGCCCACCAATGTCACTGTCTATCTGTGATGTAATACTTCTCTTACAGACAGTTGCTCTGATGGTACACACGCCCACCAGTGTCACTGTCTATCTGTGATGTAATACTTCTGTTACAGACAGTTGCTCTGATGGTACACACGCCCACCAGTGTCACTGTCTATCTGTGATGTAATACTTCTGTCACAGACAGTTGCCCTGATGGTGCACACGCTCACCAGTGTCACTGTCTATCTGTGATGTAATACTTCTGTTACAGACAGTTGCCCTGATGGTACACACGCCCACCAGTGTCACTGTCTATCTGTGATGTAATACTTCTGTCACAGACAGTTGCCCTGATGGTACACACGCTCACCAGTGTCACTGTCTATCTGTGATGTAATACTTCTGTTACAGACAGTTGCCCTGATGGTACACACGCCCACCAGTGTCACTGTCTATCTGTGATGTAATACTTCTGTTACAGACAGTTGCTCTGATGGTACACACGCCCACCAGTGTCACTGTCTATCTGTGATGTAATACTTCTGTTACAGACAGTTGTCCTGATGGTACACACGCCCACCAGTGTCACTGTCTATCTGTGATGTAATACTTCTGTTACAGACAGTTGCCCTGATGGTACACACGCCCACCAGTGTCACTGTCTATCTGTGATGTAGTTCTTCTGTTACAGACAATAGTCCTGATGGTACATACTGCTACCAGTGTCACTGTCTATCTGTGATGTAATACTTCTGTTACAGACAGTTGCCCTGATGGTACACACGCCCACCAGTGTCACTGTCTATCTGTGATGTAATACTTCTGTTACAGACAGTTGCTCTGATGGTACACACGCCCACCAGTGTCACTGTCTATCTGTGATGTAATACTTCTGTTACAGACAGTTGCCCTGATGGTACACACGCCCACCAGTGTCACTGTCTATCTGTGATGTAATACTTCTGTTACAGACAGTTGCCCTGATGGTACACACGCCCACCAGTGTCACTGTCTATCTGTGATGTAATACTTCTGTTACAGACAATAGTCCTGATGGTGCATACTGCAACCAGTGTCACTGTCTATCTGTGATGTAATACTTCTGTTACAGACAGTTGCCCTGATGGTACACACGCCCACCAGTGTCACTGTCTATCTGTGATGTAATACTTCTGTTACAGACAGTTGCTCTGATGGTACACACGCCCACCAGTGTCACTGTCTATCTGTGATGTAATACTTCTGTTGCAGACAGTTGCTCTGATGGTACACACGCCCACCAGTGTCACTGTCTATCTGTGATGTAATACTTCTGTTACAGACAGTTGCTCTGATGGTACATACTGCTACCAGTGTCACTGTCTATCTGTGATGTAATACTTCTGTTACAAACAGTTGCTCTGATGGTACACACGCCCACCAGTGTCACTGTCTATCTGTGATGTAGTACTTCTGTTACAGACAGTTGCCCTGATGGTACACACGCTCACCAGTGTCACTGTCTATCTGTGATGTAATACTTCTGTTACAGACAGTTGCCCTGATGGTACACAAGCCCACCAGTGTCACTGTCTATCTGTGATGTAATACTTCTGTTACAGACAGTTGCTCTGATGGTACACACGCCCACCAGTGTCACTGTCTATCTGTGATGTAGTACTTCTGTTACAGACAGTTGCTCTGATGGTACACACGCCCACCAGTGTCACTGTCTATCTGTGATGTAATACTTCTGTTACAGACAGTTGCTCTGATGGTACACACGCCCACCAGTGTCACTGTCTATCTGTGATGTAATACTTCTGTTACAGACAGTTGCCCTGATGGTACACACGCCCACCAGTGTCACTGTCTATCTGTGATGTAATACTTCTGTTACAGACAGTTGCCCTGATGGTACACACGCCCACCAGTGTCACTGTCTATCTGTGATGTAATACTTCTGTTGCAGACAGTTGCCCTGATGGTACACACGCCCACCAGTGTCACTGTCTATCTGTGATGTAATACTTCTGTTACAGACAGTTGCCCTGATGGTACACACGCCCACCAGTGTCACTGTCTATCTGTGATGTAATACTTCCGTTACAGACAGTTGCTCTGATGGTACACACGCCCACCAGTGTCACTGTCTATCTGTGATGTAGTACTTCTGTTACAGACAGTTGCTCTGATCGTACACACGCCCACCAGTGTCACTGTCTATCTGTGATGTAATACTTCTGTTACAGACAGTTGCCCTGATGGTACACATGCCCACCAGTGTCACTGTCTATCTGTGATGTAATACTTCTGTTACAGACAGTTGCCCTGATGGTACACACGCCCACCAGTGTCACTGTCTATCTGTGATGTAATACTTCCGTTACAGACAGTTGCTCTGATGGTACACACGCCCACCAGTGTCACTGTCTATCTGTGATGTAGTACTTCTGTTACAGACAATAGTCCTGATGGTACATACTGCTACCAGTGTCACTGTCTATCTGTGATGTAATACTTCTGTTACAGACAGTTGCCCTGATGGTACACACGCCCACCAGTGTCACTGTCTATCTGTGATGTAATACTTCTGTTACAGACAGTTGCTCTGATGGTACACACGCCCACCAGTGTCACTGTCTATCTGTGATGTAATACTTCTGTTACAGACATTTGCTCTGATGGTACACACGCCCACCAGTGTCACTGTCTATCTGTGATGTAATACTTCTGTTACAGACAGTTGCCCTGATGGTACACACGCTCACCAGTGTCACTGTCTATCTGTGATGTAATACTTCTGTTACAGACAGTTGCCCTGATGGTACACACGCCCACCAGTGTCACTGTCTATCTGTGATGTAATACTTCCGTTACAGACAGTTGCTCTGATGGTACACACGCCCACCAGTGTCACTGTCTATCTGTGATGTAATACTTCTGTTACAGACAGTTGCTCTGATGGTACACACGCCCACCAGTGTCACTGTCTATCTGTGATGTAATACTTCTGTTACAGACAGTTGCCCTGATGGTACACACGCTCACCAGTGTCACTGTCTATCTGTGATGTAATACTTCTGTTACAGACAGTTGCCCTGATGGTACACACGCCCACCAGTGTCACTGTCTATCTGTGATGTAATACTTCCGTTACAGACAGTTGCTCTGATGGTACACACGCCCACCAGTGTCACTGTCTATCTGTGATGTAATACTTCTGTTACAGACAGTTGCTCTGATGGTACACACGCCCACCAGTGTCACTGTCTATCTGTGATGTAATACTTCTGTTACAGACAGTTGTCCTGATGGTACACACGCCCACCAGTGTCACTGTCTCTCTGTGATGTAATACTTCTGTTACAGGCAGCTGCGTTGAAGGAACATACGGCTATAAGTGCGGTTACCAGTGTCACTGTCCTTCAGAAAAGTGTAATCCTAGCAGTGGCTGTGTTCCTGGAGATTGTGACACAGGTTGGTCGGGACAGACATGTCAAAAAGGTAAATTACTTTGACAGAGTATGCAAATGTAACAAGTTTTTAACGACAAGTGATTCTTGGTTATTTCTGCAATAAAAGACACAACAAACATGTCTCATGTATTGTCTAGAAACTTAAAAATTCTAAGAGACATTCAGTCTGACATGAATTCACAATTTAACTGTGTGCTGCACATATTTATTCTATTCAGCAAATACTTGTCATAATTCTGCTTGGATAGTGAGTGAATAAGCTTAGTGTTACTCCGCTTTTAGTGACACTGCAGCAACATCACAGCGGGGAGGCCCAGTTATAGGTTAACACATTCTACCCATGTGTCACCCCTAGGCTACCCATATCGCCCCCCCGTAACTGACGTGACAGGTGAAACAAAGTTATCGGGTGTTATTAAGAATGTAACAGTCAGTATATTCCCGGAAGTGTCATTTTGTATCACAATATATCTGCGATATGTTCGATGCCAGTGTGCAATGGAGGCAATGAGGCTGCCTAACACCTTGTGAGTATCTCTAGCGACACGACAGAGTGTCCGGATTATTATGACTTGACTCCAGTTCAGCAATGGCGCGGATAAGAACATGAAGCGTCCATGGAAAATAATTACTGCAGTCTGCAATGTTGTGGAGTCTACACGGTTCGTTAATTCAGCGATTCTCGCAATAAATCCGAGTTGTTGATAATCTGTATGGAGTAAATAAGGGCCCTTAAATGAGGATAATCCTGATCAGCGTGACTATGCAAGGATCACACGAATCCTTTTCTGTAAACATTGAAAATATAATATATCATGTGAAGCAGAGTCGAGTTGTCTTATATATTTATATGACATATATTTTAACATTTATTGACAAATCGTCGTTGACGTTATAATTTTGATACACCTTGCGACATGTTGGACTTTGCTTTCAATGAATATCCTTGTCTGTTATAACGAACTAAAGTGGTTGGACTGATATGAAACAGGGGGAGATTGCTTGATTAAGAGATTCTAAAATGCATATAATATCCCTTGCCCCCAGTCGTATTTTGATGCGAACAAAAAGTCCTTTTAATCTGTCAATCACATTGGCTACATTTCGTACACATACCTTAATTGGTTAATTGAAGCGACTCAAATTAATTGACCAAACTCATTAACGCTTTAAGCAGTCTTGTAATCCCAGAAAGGATAACACATGTGACAATACTTCCTGACCCCTACAACAAGTCCCTAGACACTATGATTATCTAGCCTTTCAGGGCTCATGACAGGAGGCATGAGGTCTGTCACCTTCTTGACTCCATAGTGCATCTGACCGTCCTGCCTATTTATAATGTCACCCTGGACATAGTGCCACAGTTTCTGCTCTACAAACAGTGGCATTATAACCAGGGTACACTGTTGAAGACAATTAACTTTAGACATAGGTCACAACACGTATATGTTTTAGTCATGTGTATTTTGGTGTCAAGTATATTGTAGCATATCTTTGTCACCGCACGATTTAGAGCAATGGTTCATAAATGATTCCCTCTATTTTGTCACAGGCAATATAGCACTCAACAAACCCACATCAGCCAGCTCAGAGCATCAGCATGCATACAATGCTGTAAATGGTGACAACAGCGCTAACAACTATCAGCAGTGCTTCCATTCAGAGTGGAATGACAACAATATAACAGAGGCATGGTGGAGAGTGGATCTGGGGGAGATCGCCAGAATACGTCATGTCACAATATACTTTAGAAGAGACTGTGAGAAAAAGAGATGACATTTGACACCATGTTTGAGTTATATATACGTTAAAGGGTACAAATCTCTGATTTCGTTCCGGTTGTCTGACACTGTTAAGGTGAGGCACTGTGAGGTTGTTCGCTGCCTAACACAAATGAACGTGACAACAAACTAAACTACCGCCTAAGAATTGAAAGAAATGTAGTTCAACATATGTAAAAGTATAGAAAAAACTCGCATCGAATTTCTTATACCCCGCCTTAGAAGTGTGACGGGCGAGCAAAGTTTCTTTAATCTTGCAATAACCTGTCAGTTTGTAGGCAGTTTGGTGATACGGAATATATTCACGAAATATACCAGTATTAAAGTAAGTCAACAACTTGTTCAGGATAATTATCAGAGATCAGTACCCTTTATGTCGATACATCATTTCCATTATTGCTCACATGCAGCGACACAAACGGTACAATCAAGTGTTGAAAATTCACAATGATTTGTGCCAGACGTGTATATTACCCTTTTCGATCATTGGAAACACCGTACGTACATTTATTAATGTCTCATGAAGTTTGTCATGTGTATAACTTGTTTTCTTAATGTATCTAATCTGCCACTAATGAAAAGTAAATTCATTATATTAGGGTTTGGTAAGATATTATATATTGAACATATTCCTCCCTCCTTATTTTGTTTCACACAATTAGTACGGTGGGCGTTTTCGTATTTCAAACATTCATTCTGTTTCAACTGGTAAATTGCGATTGCATGCTCTTAACTTGAGTAAATCTCTCAGTATCAATTTCAAAATATGTACAGTATTTTGTTCCGTTTTTACACATCGAAAATGTAGCAGATTTATCCTCATGCAGATGTTAAGTTTCATTTCTTATAGTGCCTTGACTTGAGCATTTTGCCATGTCCGTATGGTACCAAGACCATGTTTGTCTGTTTACCAACTATGTGATATTTAGCAGCTTCAAACAACTGTAAAGGTGTGCAGTGCAGGCCCAACTTTAATATTAGGTGTGATATACATGGCGTGACATACATGGTGTGACATTCATGGTGTGATATACAAGGTGTGCTCGCACTGCTTGACACCCAGGGTGCACTGCACTCGCTCAGCTTCGGTCTTTCTGAATGCACACATGTTTGTACTTGTCAGAGTGATGGAGTTTTATTACAGGTCACACAACTTTGCATACTCTGATACCTTTCGGTATGCACTTATAATTAACGAAACATATCATCAAAAATGCCAATTCAACCTAAAAGTTGAAAAAAAACGCGCTGAAAAAAAGCCCGCGAAATCTGAGTTCAAACGATTGACTAATTTTCCCCCAGCACGGATGGAAATAGCTTTGAGATCATAACGCATGCGCAGTGAACATGTATATATGCTCGGGGTATGAGCTTATGAACACACCCATGGGCTCTGACTGGGTTCGGTATCGTGGCTGCTTCGTTTGAGGGAGGTACACCCTAGCACAGAATATTGCACTTTTGATTTGCGATTATACGCTTTTGTTTATTTGCTTTTTCTTGATCGGAAATGCATTTTGTATACCACAAATACTTGATAACTGTGTTAATTATGTTTGATTTTTTTGTTGCATGTGACCTTTGACAAACATCTACAACATCGTTCAATACTCATATAAAACAGATCCACATGCTTGTTTCTTTGTTTATCGCAAAAGGCTAAGCATTTGACTCATCAGTGGTGACCTTTGATAAGTACAGAACACTAATATTGAAATATTAACATTGATCAGATAAAGTTCGTCGGAATGGTATCCAGATCTACATAGCTGACACTGCCACCTCCCCAACTGATGGAGTCAACTGCTACAACGTGACAGGGAACAGAGACGGGACAGACATTCCTGATGTTTTGAACGTCACGTGTTGTGGTGACCGGCGCTACCTGGTGTTGTACACAACAACTGTCAACAACGAAAGTGTGAAGGAACCAATCATGGATTTCTGTGAAGTGGAGGTTGATGGTAAAAAGCAAAATGTGTCACTGACCACCACGTTTTGAAACTGCATGTTTTCACATCACACGTTTTCTCAACTACATAACTATTGTATAACAATATCTACTTGCATAATAATTCTTGTGACTAAATCATTGCAATGCATGCAACAGAAACATTGTAATCTTGATTTCGCCGTATCTTCTTACTCACACTTTTAGAACAGGTTATTTCATACACTGACAGGAACAGAAAATGTCAAGACATGACTACTAGTCCAGTGGATAATGGTATAATTGTGCATTTTCCCGTTATAAGCATTAAAATTGTCTGATATGTTGCTTATACTATAAAAATAAAATACAGATAGAGAGGCTTTGAACATTAAGATGGCCGCCAATTTTGAGAATTCCCACTCAAAATTACATCGTCAGTGACTTAGTCTCAATCTCATTTCCACAATTTCCACATAATATGTATGAAATTTATGTTGGTTGTACCATTCGACATATGTCGGAGTCAGCGTAAACCTAATAAGGATTCCCATGGACAATAGTCGTCTGGGGATTTCCTCGCTTACCTACTCAGAGTAACATATGACCATATTACTGGGCAGTCTCCACCACAAAAACGCAGTGCAGTGCACTTTGGGGCAGCTTTGGGACACTTGCATCTACCACAACATCATTGGGTGCCGCGACACTTCAACTGTTGTAGACAGGTCTTTGACACGTCTGGTATTGTTAAACATGTTGGATGCACTGCGTTGCAGATCAGGACAACAGATAATTGACTGTTCCCATTTATGTCCTCCCTGATAAACTGCTATCTTAGCATGTTCCCTGAAAGCTGCTGACATTCGATGTATATTTTCTATTGCTCTACCCTTCGAAGAGAACATTTACTTTCTTTCTTCGTTCAGATTCACAGGGTCACTTGTTCACCGTACATCAAAGTTGTGAATATTGACGGAATGAGATTCAACTCACTTTCGCAGTCCATGGCCTCGCCTACTCCTTGCATTCTGTCTTGTACACATCACAGACAATATCAAGTCTTGTTGTGTTTTCCAGCTGGTTTTCTAAATACCTGGTAAACACTCACTGACTGAAGGATGAAAACACCTTATGTTCTCAAGGTTCCATCATAATCACAACTGTTGGTCCATCTAGGATTGTTACCTCAACTTCTGGTCTGTTCACGGTTGGACAGGAAACATCTTCCAGATACTGAAGAATCTGTGATTTAACAGATGGTCGTAGCATATCAAGATGAATTTGAGTCTCAAACTAGGAGAATCCATCTAACTTGTCTTCTCTAGTTTGTAAAGGCGAGAGAACAGATTAGTTATTCTTTAGGCTGATAACTTGCATCTTTTAGGATGACTGTGATTTCGTTTGCGGTGATGACATGAGTGACAGTTTGTTCTTCGTGACAGGCTCGGATAGTGCAGTACCTTTGCTGAACCATTCCTTGACAAAACATTCGCACTTATCATTCCCAAGGCGTTCAATGTTATTCAAGGTTTCTATAACAGCTGAGGCAGCAATGTCCCTTGTTGATTTCAAAGGAAGATCATGCCCATGCTCAATAAAAGGACTTCCAAACTCTCTGTAAGAACATTAACATCTGTGTAAAAAGATTCCTGCGTTCCTTTGATATGTTTATGGGATAGAAGAAATACTTAGAACTTTGAAAGGGGCATCAAATTCTTCAAGAAATCTGTTCCCTTCTGGACCGCCAACTGTTCAAGGGAGATGCCTTCTCTATAGGACCAATGACACCTCCGTCAACTTGTATGCTTGCATTATTCCTTTCATGAGCATGATCCCATGGGATTGCAGAATAAGCCCTCTCTGTCTTGTGAACAACAAAACTCCCTTTGTTGAACTCTTCAGTTGTGTTTGGTTGAATATGACTGAGATTTTCAGGACGGAACACTTCCAAAACAACTCAAATTTATTTCAATTGGCAGCTGTTTAACTTCAGAAATGGCTTGATAACAGAATCTGTTTTGCATTTCTGGCAAACACCAATCCATTTAAGTAGCATCTGTGGACTGCGTTTGAGTACTCATCATCCATGGAATATCGAAAAAATAAAACTATTATTTTCTGGAGAACGGAACAAAATAAAAATTAATTTCATCACACAATACTATGATCTATTTATTTGTAACAATCATTCTCACAGCTTATTTGTCATGATTGATTTTTGAGAATGTGAATAACTTGCTGTACTTGTGCTGATAAGAGAAATACTACATGTATTAATTACAATACAAGTGACATTATTTTGTTTAAAAACCAGTTGGCCTTTAGGAAAAAGTAATCTGTACCATGTATCTTGTACATTTTTGAAACTATTTTCTGAAACTATACACCAATCCGGATATATATATATATTATTTGTCTTGTCAAGTATTTAATTTCCCTGCAACTTGTTAGTGAAGAATTTCATCATGCAATCCCTGCAATCTGAAACGTGTTAGAATATCATTTTCTTAGTATTTTAACTAAACCTTCACTTGTAACATGAAAATGTACAATTTCACACAAATCATGCCATTGTCCGCTGGACATTACTGAGGTATTTTAATATAATGTCTGTGTACAAATATGGAAGTGACCAGTCTGTTTATTCAAAAGTTATCATTGAATTGAATCAAGATTATTCCAACTGTCTCTGTGAACACGGGTATGTAGAATACAGTTGTCCTCTTAGTAAAACTGGTCATCAGTCAAGTATAGAATAGTGCTTATCTGAACAAGGACAGCAGAGTGGAATCTAAATACCAGCTGTCTGTTTTCATTGAAACCGTAATCGAAAACATGGATCTTAAATTGTCCATTTACACTGTTAATTCAAGAATATAATGTAGAATCAACCAGGTAAACGTTTACTCATCATCTCAGACATGTTGTTCCTCCAGCATGGTTTATGTTTCCAGAATCTTACCAGAAACCAAATACGGTGCATAACGAACTGGGAATAAATTATAAAGTAATCATACCTAAACAAACGGAGGAGATTTCAGGATAACCGTATGTAAAGCAGCATCAAAGTATTATAAAACCGTTCATGGTATGGTTACATCTATAACAGTGCCTGCCACTCTGGACTATTACAGACACTAATTCCCAGAAACTGCACCGTCCTTACTACAGGATATGTTCATCGTCATGCGGTCACGTGTCTTACTTGTAGTTACATTGCAATAATACAATAGAGCAAATGAGTGCAATTTATTATAGGTCTCCTTGTTTAAAGCAATGGGTATTACACATAGTGGGATTTTGTACAGTTCAGTTCATATTTAAAGCTCAAATTGAAACCCGTGAAGATCAGGATTAGGACCAGTCTTCAGAAAGACATACTTTGAGAAAAACGGGACAATGGGCTCAGGTTGTCATACTTCAGTTTGTTGGTGCACGTCATCCCAGCTGATGCGATAACAATAATGTCAGTCAATAATATGTCTAGTCCAAATACCTGGAGTTGGACAACAAACAAACAGACATCTAGTTTGAGGGTAACAACGTTTGCATTGTCTTATGTTCGCTTTGAAACAGTTACACTTGAGTACGTTGCTTTGTTCTTCTTTGTTTACGATTAATGATTCAATTTCAGTGTGCAGCAATGGTACTTTCGGCGATGACTGTGACAACTACTGCCACTGTGACGGCGAGGTGTGCGACTACGTGGACGGCATCTGCCCCAGTGAAGTGTGTCTACCTGGATGGACAACAGAAAAGTGTGATACAGGTCCATGCTGTTGGAGTGTTTAAACCTGATGTGTGATCTTTTAGCAGATGTTTATGTACTCTATATATGAATGGTCTTTTACTTCACAATATCTTATCAGTATCACTGGTTTGCATTTCAGCATGTGAGTTTGGTTACTATGGGGCCAACTGTAACAAAGACTGCCTAAATAGGAACTGTAACGGAGACAACGCTAGCTGTGACCGTGTGACTGGACAGTGTGATGAAGGCTGTGCGGCAGGTTGGAATGGAACAGACTGTACACGGGGTAAAATATTTAGTGAAGATAATTTTCAAGATCTCAATATCCACTAGAGTAAGTACAAGTAAAACTTGACAATATTTGTGTCTACACATTCTCCTATTACTGCACGTTGCATTTATTCACAGAATGCCTACATTCCTACGGCGAAGGCTGTTCCAAATATTGCTCTGACAGGAAGTGCGTCGAGTCCTCGTCAGACAGTTGTGATCACGTGACCGGGAGATGTGAAGGTGGCTGCAGAAGAGGTTGGAAGGGTACAGACTGTACAGAAGGTTTGATGTCAGCCATACCAGTCACAACTGGATCACACTTATATTTTTTTCCTAAATTCTTAAAAACGTTCGTAAGCTAATACCTTTCTATTATATGCTTTCCTGTCCACAGTCTGTCCCTTAAATGTTGAGTATGGAGCTAATTGTGTGGGTAAATGCAGTACCCGGATGTGTGAGGGAGGGAATGACACCTGTCCCCAGGATACAGGTCGATGTGAGTCAGGATGTCGATCAGGATGGAAGGGAGAAGACTGCAGTGAAGGTAACCTACAACTACAAACATCAAGGCCACAATAACATTCAAAATTCTCCCATACAACCCACCGATAATATCGGCATTGTTATAAGATGCTCCCACACAACCCAACCAAATGCGGTGATAGGTGGACATGAATGAGAATTTCTTTATGATATTCATTTAAGAATTATCATACTGATGCTACCTAGCATAAGATTTTCATATCGTTTAATGTTGCGTAAACGCACAACAAAACATTTGAATCTTCTGCTTTCAGTGTGTAGTTTTGGTACGTTTGGCGCCAACTGTACTGGAGCTTGTGGTCAATGTGTGGACGTTAACGCCTGTCACCATGTCAACGGTTCCTGTATGAGTGGATGCAGTGACGGATGGACTGACCACAACTGTACACAAAGTAAGTGGAGGACGATATTGTGTAATTTGCTTAATATGTTTAAATCTTTCAACACGATGAAACCGGAAGCATGTGCTGCTGTGTCACAAAGACTCTGGGGTGACAGATGAAGCATACATTTGTAAAGAAGAACTTAAAATACCATAGCTCCTACATGCCATTCATCATTAAAAGGGCTACTCCTACTGGTAATACATAAAGACAAAACCAATTCACGTCCAAGCTAAGCACAGCGTAAGCGAAACTAGTGATTTTTGCCAGTTGTAAGAAACCATGATATCTAGATCTTATCAAGTTATATTTTAGGCTTGCGTACTCGGAATATTATGATGGTATTAAAACAAAGTGTGTGAGTAAGTGGGTGGGTGGGTGAGCGAGTGAGTTGATAACTAACGTCAGTGGAAATTGGGTTAAAAAATTAATCTCTACGAAACTGAAGTTTTAGTAATTAGACATGCGGGCATCGAGGGAAACGTGAGACGTGGACGTTACACCTCTCAGGGTTTCTACACATTATAGCTATGTAGGAATTGTGTTTTCCAAAATAGATTGTGTTGGTCGAAAGCTGTTCTTCCATGGGTATCCAAAGCTAGTAAAGACATTATACCTATAAATTAACTTAGCTGCCAAATATTCCTCCAAAGGCGTTGTTCACAATGTACGATATTTAACATTGAAGCTAATATTATCTTGGTGTTAGAAATCGGGTGTTAATGAATGGTTGTTTGTGGAAGGTTTCCAATTTTTGAAAAAATACTTGAGGAGTTGGCTCAAAGGCTACAAACGCTGTAATGTTAGGTACGTGGTCGCTTTGGTATTCTTCCCTGTATGTTCCTGTGCTAGTCCGTGGGATAGTTTAATAACAGTGTTGCAGTCCTTTGACAGATTAAGCAACTTATATTTAAGATGTCAGGAATCTCTGATCTTAAACTGTAAGTGTATGTTTTATTTAAAATGTTCTTTTTGTATTAGCTGCAATCGTTAATACCGAAAAAGAAATGAACATGTTATTCTCTGAGAACTGACCCATCTTTTTTGTTTTGCGAAACTAATATGATGGTGGAAATTGTTTTGATTGGAAATGCCAGTTTTACAGCAATAATATTCTACCAAACAATGTGTGCAGTATGGTGATTTATACACGTGCAATAGTCACCCTTATTAGAGGAGATAATTCTGGACCAATCTCTTTGTACCATTAATTTTCCACAGAAGATCTTCTGTTGTAGAGCTTGTTGAAGAACCGCCGACGAATGCAAGCATCATAACTGGATCTGTAGTTGCCGTCGTCGTTGCTGCAGTCATCGTCATCGTGGCCGTGGTCTTCGTGAGGTGATGAACGCTAAATGCTTATGTACACATGACGAAGTATTAAGTACTTTATTTATACATATTGCTGTAAATGTTTTAAGAAATATGCCCAGATTTTTAGACAATCTTATCGATTCCCCACGTGGAAAGAAACAAGATGATCACCCTTTCTACCATGTTATATTTTATATCATGTGATAGTCCGAGCAAAGGGTATCATCAATATATACCCATGACCATTAATAGAATATTTCATGTTGAATGAGAACGAAAAAACTTAGAGTTGTTGTACATACCTTGAAAACTAAATTCAGGGTTATTAATCAAAATGGTAATTGCAACATATACTTTGAGAGAACTACCTGTGCTAACTTACATCCTGTTGGTAACGTTGACCATTGGGTATCCCAGGTACTGTAATCATATCAGTAAACTTTATGCGAAACACAGCCCCATCACTGAACCAGTACTAAAACGCTCAGCTACACGGATTACCTGTAGGTGAAACACCACGTTAAAACAACAGGGACGACGGCCATCTTGGACGTTTTCAAGAATGTCATCCAACCAATCCACGTCCTAAAGGTGCGGTTTAAGACTGCACCAAGCTAGACGTTCCTGGTAGTGTCTGTCTGTAAGGAAAGGACATCTGATCAGATGACGGTCCTTCAGGCCGCAGCTTCCTTCTGATGCAGCTAGTGGATTTTCTGACTTCTTCTCTTCATTGCCATGAGAATGCCTGTTGCCAGATGAATTTGAGCATCATTAGTCACTGATCTCGCTCTATCTTACATCATCAGTGGCTTAAAATCGTGTAGTATGTTCCAGTATGCTGCCCCAGACTTTTCTTGCGTTATTCTCACCAGTATCAATAGCGTTATTCTCACCAGTATTAATATCTTGCCAATTACAGTGTGTTTTGCCTCTTTGCAGCACGTGAACATGTAGCATACAGCTTATGCCATATTGTCTGAAGCACGCCCTTGCAATGTGCAATCCAGTGTATTTGGGTATAATCGCCCATTTGGACCAAACTTCAAAATAATGCCCTTGGATTCAAATGCTGCTTAGTTGATGTTCGTGATTGTGTGTCCATAGATAATAGGTAGGTTCAAAGGCAATTACCGTGAATAATACTGCAAAATTATATGTTATCATTTAACAACTTTGTATTGTCATAGTGTTGAAAATAATCCTTTTTTTGCAGACGACGAAGAGGTCATCATAAAGAGTCTGAGAGACACGCTAGTATGGCTCAAATCCAGACAGGTTAGTTTGGGAATGACATCACGCATGACTGTATCCAGCATCTACGTAATCAGTCAGAAATATGCACCTGGAACCTAAACAACGGGTATTATTTATAGGGCCGTGTATTACGTCATATACGGCATTGTGTGCTGTAATATAAAATGTTTGAGCAATTGACTGACCTAACAAACAGGTACGTCTCTCTTCATGCAGAAGAGGCCACAGAGGAGACAGGAGTGGACAACCCTGTGCCTGTCCTTAGACAGGCTGAAGACGATGTTGAGGGGGAGGCCACTGAAGAGACGATAGTGGACAACCCTGTGACTGTCCTTATGCAGGCTGAGGACGATGTGGAGGAAGACCACAACGCCACGTACTACAACATAGCGAGAACTCCTGCTTTGACGGTGGTGTCTGTAGATCAGCTGGGGCAACGGATCAGGGAGCTGTATATGCCCGTCGGGGGATTCCAGGCAGAGTATCAGGTAAAACTGATTTAAAGTGGAAAACATCCTTTTTACATGTTAAAACATGAGATGATGTCCAGAAATTCACTGATTTTCGTAATTACAACTTCAAATAGATCAGAAACAGAGTATCAGGCAGAATATCAGGAAGACATCCTGTTTACATGTTAAATAATGTCCAGAAATTCACAGATTTTCGTTACAACTTATATAGATCAGAAACATAGATTAAGATTTGAAGTGCGTGCAAAATCAGCTAGTACATTCTTCTTCTGGAAACAGTGGTTTAATGGGTATAATCAGCATTATCAATGGCATTTCTTTCACACGTGAGAGGGTAGATATGATATATGATATATGATATGCATACATGATCTATATATTTGCCAGAAATTACCCTCTGACTTCACCAAATCTCACACGCATTCGCAACTGCCGGAAAACAAGGGGAAAAACAAATACAAGGGTTATTATCCATGTGAGTATACACTGACTTTGTCTGTAGCTTATGGAAACTCTTAGAATGAATTGTTTATTTGCGGTGCGTCTGAATGTGTCTTTGTGCTTAAACGCAATATATCGATCTGTATCTAAATAATCGAACCTGGTCCCCACAGCCACCATGTTCATCGAATTAAGCGACTGAGATACAACGACATGCTCTCGGTCAGAGAGCCATCAGCCTCATCCCCGAGCAATTAAATAATATTGAGATGTTGAAAGACATGGTCGTGGTTGCAAGGAAGACAAATCTAGCTCCAGATATATCACCACCTGAGAGTAGCATGAACTAACACGGTTGCTTCCGATTCTTTGCAGTAGTGGTAATGAAGTAATATTTTAGTTATCTTAAAACGGCATTCACTTAGTATCATTATGTTTATGCTACAGTGGCACATGTATACATTTTTCGGCTCTCCTAAAATTTACACTCCACAAAATGAAAACTAGTATGTGTTGATGAGCTCATGACTGTCCCACCTTCCATGTTACCCTAAATTAGACCTAATCTGGATATAACCTTGAGAATCAACATGCTGAACTATGACTCTAAACACTTGTTCACGTGACTCTGTTGTGTGTCGTTGTACAGATGACGATACCAGGGTGGTGTTGAAGGAGCTGCCAGACCAACCTGGTTCTGACTACATCAACGCCAGCTACATCGACGTAAGTAGGATAATGAACCAATACAATTACTACTGTGCAAAACGTCACACAAACACGACTTTCAGTTTCACTACATCATTTCGATTTATTAAGAATTCTCCTTTTGTTTGTTTTCGCTATACAGGGCTACTCACGACCCAAAGCCTACATTGCAGCCCAAGGTATGATAATCTATATTCATACTGATTTGAGACGAGTCTTACTGCTTTATCTGGTTAAATCTGACTGACATGAATACATGTTGGAAACATATTATTTACACAGGGGACAGTTACTAATATCACGTTTAGACAAGACAACACTTTCATTAAACGATGCTTCAGTTCAAGGATCACGTAGAGCTATGTAAACAGATGCCATTATTTGTAATGCATTGATAAAGAGCAGACACGTAAATGATTAAATGCACGCGTATAGCACAATATATGACTTGCATGGGGAATGGTTCTGATGCCTCGATGATTATGAATACATTTCACTTACAGTTGCACAAAACAATCACAGAACAAGGTTAATCAATTGAGTCTATGACCATCCCTATAGGTCTACAATACAATTGTATTTTGTGATTTGGAATAAACAACCAGGTTGAGGAATTTCTGTATCCCCATAAATATATATGCATACATCCATATTTGTTGAATATTTTCAAACACCTTCCGACGCTTATGGGATCCAGTTTGCTGACCAATCCGTCCGTCCCAACATTTCAATCTCGACCTTCAGTATGGTAGTTTGTTTGTTTCGTCATGATCATCATCCGCGATCATGATTCTTTCCTGAATCTGAATATAACACCAACATTTCTGTTAACGTCTCCTGTGCACAACCAGTAATGAAAAAGTAGCGCATAGACTGACTATTTCTATTCTTTGGTATGATTACGATGAAATATTTTCAGTTATCTTTAAACGACATGCATCGTTATGTTTCTGTTAGTTACTGTAGCACAAGTATATATATTTTCGATTGCCCTTTAAGCTTGTTTGTTTTCATTGCCAGGTACATATCACTCAGAAAATAAGGCGATGAAGTCAGACCAAATGTGGAATTAGGTTTTCTTGCTGAAGAAATAGTTTAATATGAGAGAGTGAGTGTTGTTAACGGAACATAGTTGTTATGAATGCTATTGTAGTCATTCGGGAAGTGATGCACCTTAGGAATTGAAACGGATGCTAACTCTAACGGTTAGTAGCAAGTACACAGTGGACAGCTGCCGTAGAATTGCATATTATATATCATATCATAAAGCCTTTGCCCTGTAATACGCACAGCTCCTAACGCAAAGACATTACCAGACTTCTGGAGGATGATCTGGGAACAGAACTGTACGAGAATTGTCATCCT